>NW_027361750.1:5090000-5530000 GCF_039654945.1 Dendrobates tinctorius
AGACATCGCTGTACTTCCTGCTGGGTTAAGCAGGTGACATTTAATGGAGAATTTTTATCCCTGATCATATTATCCGTCATGGGATTTTCTTGTGTAAATACTGTTGAAAAAAAGTCATTTAGCATATTGGCTTTTTCCTCATCCACCATTTCACCCAGACTATTTTTAAGGGGGCCAACACTATCATTTTTTAGCTTCTTACTATTTATGTAGTTAAAGAATATTTTGGGATTATTTTTACTTTCTCTGGCAATGAGTCTCTGTGGCGCCCCCAGGAGTATGGTCGCCACACTGGCATTGCCTTCCTCCAGGGAGGGTGATGTCAGGCTTGGAAGCAATGAAGGGTTTCTCTGGCAGTTAACCATAACATGCAACACAGTTCCCACTCCGGGCCAGCAGAGGGAGCTCTGAACCAATACTAAGGGGAAGAGCTTCTCTCTCGGGGCCAGGAGGGGAAATTAGTTAGTTAGTGTGAGGAAGCCGAAGTGTGTAGACGTGGAGAGAGAAGCTGGGAGACTGAGCGGAGTTGAGAGCTCTTCCCCAGCTGGAGTGCATGATCTGGAGCCTGGTCTCCACGGTTGTATGGATACTGAAGGTCCTGCAACAGAAACCAGAGGAATAGGAAGCTGTAAATGCTCTATTCCCACCCAAGACTCGGAGGCACAACAGCAACGGGTGAGCCAAGAGACGAGATAGAAGGCTACAGCTGTCTGCCATACGAGGTAGATCTGAGAGGGAACAAGAAGGAGGAAATTCAGTGTAAGACAGTACTGCATGTACCTCAAGTGAGCGCTAGGAAGGAGACTACACAACCTATCTGCATAGAGAGATTCCTGAGTTGCTTCCAGGCTAATTAGCTCCTGTGCCATGTGTAATCAGGACCCTGGACTGCATTTGCCAAGCCAAAGTAAAGGTAAAGAAACTGCACCCTGTTGTGTCCTTGCCTTCTTCCTACAAACTCTCCGGCACTGCTACATCCTGGTGCCTGGCACTGCACCCTCTTCCCCAACACCTATCTACACTGCCCTGGGACCAACAGCCCTACCTGCGGAGGGCTACAACATCATTGCTGCACCACACCATCTGTCCCAGAGGATCTGCTTGCAGCGTCGGTTTAACATCTCCTTTGCCGAACACTGCAGGTGGCGTCACGAATCTTCCACTCCAAAACTTTATTCCATGACTTTAACCCCTTTTACATGGGCGCCCAGGGCCACGGATCGGGTCACCGCTGCTGTGACACCTCCCTCTGAGAGAGACCGGCCTGGTCCCGAGTACCCCACAGCCCTGGGAGGGCGACCCATCTATCTATCGCAATCTTTGCTGTCTTGATTTGCTTTTTCCAGAATTTATTTAATCTTCTGTATTTATTTAATGCCTCATCACTACCTACTTGCTTTAATTCTCTAAATGCTTTATTTGTATCTCTTAATGCACCCCTTACAGCTCTATTTAGCCATAGTGGTTTCCTCCTATTTCTAGCATGTTTATTCCCATATGGTATATATTGTGCAGAGGTCCTATTCAGGATGCTAATAAACGTCTCCCATTTTCTTTGTGTATTTTTATGTCTCAGGATATCGTCCCAGTTAATTGCACCAAGATCATCTCTCATCCGTTGGAAATTTGCCTTCCTGAAGTTTAGTGTCCTTGTAACCCCTCTACTACACATCTTATTAAAGGATACATAAAAACTTATTAATTTGTGATCACTATTACCCAAGTGACCCCCAACCCTTACATTTGAAATGCGGTCTGGCCTGTTGGTTAATATTAGGTCTAGCAGTTCCCCCCCTCTTGTTGGGTCCTGAACCAGTTGTGAAAGGTAATTGTCTATCATAGTTGTCAAAAACCTATTACCTTTGCTGGAACTGCAGGTTTCGGTTCCCCAATGTATTTCAGGGTAGTTGAAGTCCCCCATAATAATGACTTCTCCTTGAGTCACAGCTTCATCAATTTGCTTTATGAGGATATTCTCTGTTGCTTCCATTATTTTTGGAGACTTATAACAATCCCCTATCTGTAATTTATTATTTTTCCCTCCTCCCCTTATCTCTACCCACAGGGACTCTACATTTTCATTAGATTCATATATATTATCACGAAGGATGGGTTTTAAGGATGATTTTACATATAAACACACGCCTCCCCCTCGCTTATTTGTTCGGTCATTTCTGAACAGACTATAGCCCTGTAAATTAACCGCCCAGTCATGGCTCTCGTCCAGCCATGTCTCAGATATCCCCACCATGTCATAATTATGTTCCAACAACATTAACTCCAATTCCTCCATTTTGTTGGTGAGGCTTCTGGCATTAGTATACATGCACTTTATGTATCTCTCTGTACCTCTATTCTTTCTTAAATTATTAAGTGTTCTAACCCCACTCCCCATGCCACCCCCACCCCCAATTTCATTATTTGTGCCCAGGTCTCTATCTGCACTGTCTTCCCCTCCTATAAAAGGAATACCCTCCCCCCTGTCCCTAGTTTAAACACTCCTCCAACCTTCTAGCCATTTTCTCCCCCAGCACAGCTGCACCCTCCCCATTGAGGTGCAGCCCGTCCCTAGCGTAGAACCTGTAGCCAACTGAGAAGTCGGCCCAGTTCTGCAGGAACCCAAGCCCCTCCTTTCTACACCAATTCCTGAGCCACTTATTAACCTCCCTAATCTCCCGTTGCCTCTCTGGCGTGGCACGTGGTACAGGAAGTATTTCCGAAAATACCAGCTTGGAGGTCCTTGCTTTAAGCTTACAGCCTAATTCCCTGAAATCATCTTTAAGGACCTTCCACCTACCTCTAACTTTGTCATTTGTGCCAATGTGCACCATGACCGCTGGATCTTCACCAGCCCCTCCCAGTAATCTGTCAACCCGATCAGCGATGTGTCGGACTCGAGCGCCAGGTAGACAGAGCTCTGTTCGACGATCCCTGTCTTTGTGACAGATTGCCCTATCTGTTCCCCTAATAATTGAGTCTACCACTACCAGAATCTGTCTGGCCTGCCCTGCTCTCCTATTTCCCCCCTTACTGGAGCAGACACTCCTCCGGCTTTCAGAGGACATGCCTTGCTGCAGCAGTGCTACTCCTGCACTAACACTCCTCTCATCTGCCAACTTAGCAAACTTATTGGGGTGTGCCAGATCAGGACTAGCCTCCCTGGTGCTCTTCCCTCTACCCTGCCTTCTAACTGTCACCCAGCTAGCTGCTTCATTGTCCTGCAGCTCCAATCTAGCATCCCCCCCTCATCTATCCCATTGAGCGTCTGCTCAGTGAGCAGAAGACTCCTTTCCATATTGTCTATGGATCTCAGTGTTGCCAGCTGCACATTTAGATCCAGTACCTGGGCTTCCAAATGCACAACGTGCTCACATCTCGCACAACAGTATGCACCCTTGACCGGCTGTTCAAGGATTTCATACATGCGGCAAGACGTGCACTGGATGGCATTGGCAATAGTGGAGCACATCCTAATGGGGATTGCACCAGACAAAAAGATAAGCACAAATAAATAAAAAGTATTAATAAAATATAAAAGCAATTCAGTAATACGTCCCTTGGAAACTCCCTGAATCCAAAGTCACTGAATCACAAGTCACACACTTACCACAGTTCGCACTTACGCTCAGGTCACACTCAGCTTGTTCACACTCGCTCAGGCAGAAGATTTAAAAGATTTTTTTTTCCTTTTACCAGCACACCACCCTGCTGCTCAATGCACTTCCTAAAGGAGTTTAGCCCCAACCAGCTGCCCCTTATAAACCCTTAATTATTAATTCCCATCCTTAATTAACCCCTTGTGAATATAGTTACACCTCAAGATTTAAATGCAATATAGGAAACCCTTAAAAGCACAGATAGTGAAATAAGAGATTAACCCTGTAGAAAGAAAAAATAGGTTAAACAAGCCCCCAAGCCCCCCAAAAATTGAACAGGTAGAAAGCACTCAGCAACCTACAATTCAGCAACTCACACAGGTATTTGTTATAGGTTTTCCAAATACCTCTTCACTGAATCACAAGTCACACACCACAGTTCCCACTTACGCTCAGGTCACACTCAGCTCGTTCACACTCGCTCAGTCAATGATGTTGAACCAGATTGTTTTTGCCTCCAGCATGGTAAGTGTTGGGAGAGTAAATTTTAAATTTATAATGGGCTGGTTTTATGTGAGCACCCAAAAACCACCGGTATGTGTACTAGCAGAAAATGCAGTGATGTCATGATCATGTGATTATCACATGGTCTGGGTTAAAAAGCCTGTCTGGAGAGTCAGTGGGTGTCTTGGGAGAGGAGGTACTCCCACGTAGCTCCAAGGAGGAGCTGAGGACAGTGTGTGGTGTCTGCAGGTTGAAACCTGCAGAGAAAGTAAAGGCCGGAGCAAGCTGCCCCCTCCCCACCGCGGCGTAGGCAGAGGCTGGCATGACAATGGGTTGGAGGGGGTGGGGACGGTTAGTGGGGTGGCGATATGCTTGCTAAGGGAGCTTTTATAGGGATGGTTAAGGGTGGGGATACTTTAGTTTCCCGCTCCTAGTGGTCAAGAGCAGTCCCCTTGTAACCCTGCTGTGCTTACCATGGCGTCAGTAGTGCAGATCCTTGAGAGTCTCCAGTTGGCAGTGGAGTCACAGCCACCGGCTGGCTGCAGATGCAGGTAACTGGGATCATCAGCGGGGGAGCGGGGACGGTGGCGTCGGAATCCCCACAGAAGCGACGTCCCTGTGTGGGATCCATTGGATTGGATTGGCGCAGTGGACAGACGTCTGGACGCGGGATCTACGGTTGGGGAGATCACAGCTCCCTTGCAGCCTGGTGAGTATTATTCTATGTCTTGTCTGTTGCCTCTGCTATTAATGTCTCCAGTTTTGGGGGGTAGTCAGGTAATCAGGTAAGTAGTTTTGGGTCAGGCGGTTGGTGTTAAGTCGGATCCTGTGGGTTTGAGAGATTTTGACGGGGTTTGAGAGATTTGGGGAAATCTGAGGGATTTGCTGACACATATGGAATGTGGTAGGTCGACTCCAGGGCATTTGGCTGCGTGGGTGGGCTTTCAGTCTTTGGGGTATAGTTTTTTCAGGTAATTTTTGAGGTATAGGTTTGGTTGTGCCTAGCAGAATTTCTGATCTGGTGTCAGTGTTGATGCAGACGGAAAAGGAGGAGTGTAGGATTCATTTTGGTGATAGGGCTCATGGGGAGGTTTATGTTTGTTTTGAGGGTCCTCTTGGGGCTCACCTTAGAAAGGAAGGACGGGAAAAAATCTGGAAGGACGAATATGTCGAGATTTTTTCCCTGCGTCCTTTGGAGAAGTTTAATGTAGATAAAGGAAAAAAAGGATGATAGTAAGAAGGAGGAGGAAGAGAAATATAGGTGGCGCTGATCCCTCAGGCATTTGTCAATTGGCTTCAGGCGTTTGCTATTTTGGCAAGTGTTATAGGGGAAAAGGCGTGGGAGAATTGCTCTCCTCTGTTCTACTAGATATGGACTCCATTGGGGAAACCCATAGGGTTTATGGAGGTCAAACATGGCTCCGTTATGACAAACAGTTTCGGCAGAGGAAAGCTATTCATCTGGCAATTTGGTGGGATCAGAAGGATATAGGTTTGTGGTTGTGGGTTATGGCGCCGACTAGGTTTGGCCAAAAGTGGTTTTGGTGAAGCAGGTGTTGAAAGGGTTTATACGAGGTGGTAGTCAGGGTGATTGTAGGTGTCCAGTTTCTTTTAACATGCTTGAACAGCTAGTTTTGGAGTTTGGATAAGATGAGTAGTTCGGATTTCGAGACATGTCTTTTTCATTTGGCATTTTCGTTTGCCTTCTTTGGAACTTTAAGGGTGGAGGAGATTGTGTCTCCTAGTAAAAGTAGAGGGGGAGGTCTTTTAGCTAGGGATATGGTGACCACAAATGAGGAATCGGAGTTTTGGATCAGGTGGTCGAAAACTGATCAGGAGGGAAATGGTAAGTGGGTAGTATTAGGAGCTGTGCCAGAATACTTGATGTGTCCGGTATGCTGTTTACGGTCTTTTAATGGTTTTCGACCTTGTCAGGAGAGGTCATTATTATGTCATGCGGATGGTTACTTTTTGCCAAAGTTCCATTTTTTTACAGTGTTTAGGAAGACTTTGGCTTTGTTGGGTCTGGATGCCTCCGGGTTTGCATCTCATTCTTTTCGGATTGGGGCGGCAACGGAAGTTGCAGTTTATGGTTTGGGTCCTGACGTAGTGCAGTGGATTGGGAGATGGGATTCCAGGTGCTATAGGAGTTATATCAGGCCTCAGTGCGTTGGGGCAGATTTGCACAATTGATGTGGAATTGTGGTTGATTGTTTATGGAAAGAGATGGTGGTGTAAGTAGATTGTGTTTTATTGTAGGTTCAAACCCATTGTTGATTTGGATCTTGGGCCATTCGTACGTCCACTGGGGAGTACAGCGTACGGATGTGTGGAGTGAGGGGAGGCAGCTCAGCTTTTCCAGGAACATGGCAGTGATCAGGTGGCTTGGTTAAAGGGGATGGGTTGGAGCAGGGTTCTACAGGAGGTGCATAGCAGCGCCAGACTTGATAGGCCACCTGATATTTTGTTATTACATGTTGGGAGTAATGATCTGGGAGTTCACCCTTTCCAGGAATTAGTGAAGGACATTAAGCATGATTTGCTTTGGTTATGGGTGTCTTTTAGAGGAATGACCATTATGTGGTCGGATATTGTTCCAAGGAAATGTTGGCATAACGCAAGATCAGTGGAAAGGATTAATAAGGCCAGAATAAAAGTTAACAGGGCTGTGTTCAATTTCGTGTGTAGGAATAGGGGTGTTGCGGTTTGTCATTTTGATTTGAAAAAGGGGATGAGGAATTTTGGTTGGCGGATGGGGCACATTTGAACACTGTAGGGAGCGATCTTTGGGAGCTTGATTTACAGGACGGTATTAAAAGGCCAATAGCATTTCATTGTGGGGGGTCTCAGGCAGTGGCGTAACTACCGGGGTAGCAGCCGAAGCAGTTGCTTTGGGGCCCGGCCCATATAGGGGCCCGGGTCCCCGGCTCCGATCGGCGCTACCCGGTAGTGCAATGAAGTACAGCGGCGCTCCGGCGGGTGCTGTGGCCAATGGTGTCTTGGGGGCCCGCCGGCCCCCAGCGCCGACTTGCCCCTCTGCCTGCCCCCCCAGCGCCGCCTGCCGCCGCCGTCGCAATGATGGAGGAGAGAGCGTCAGCTGATGCTCCCTCTCTCATCATTCCCTGCTCTGCCTGTGACACAGCGGGTGCGCGATGACGTCATCGCGCTCTCACTGAGTGCCAGCCAGGCAGAGGAGCAGGAGACAGGAGCTGGGAGCAGCGCAGGCACGAGGAGGAGGTGAGGATAATGTTTGTTTTTTTAATTAATATATTGTTGTGTGTGTGCTGAACTGTGGGGCCATTCTCTGCGGGGGGGCTATATACCATGTGCTGGGCGCTATATACCATGTGGTGCTGGGTGCTATATATATCATGTGGTGCTGGGCGCTATATATACCATGTGGTGCTGGGTGCTATGTATGCCATGTGGTGCTGGGTGCTATATATACCATGTGGTGCTGGGCGCTATATATATCATGTGGTGCTGGGCGCTATATACCATGTGGTGCTGGGCGCTATATATATCATGTGGTGCTGGGTGCTATATACCATGTGGTGCTGGGCGCTATATATATCATGTGGTGCTGGGTGCTATATACCATGTGGTGCTGGGCGCTATATACCAGGTGGTGCAGGGCGCTATATACCATGTGGTGCTGGGCGCTATATATACCAGGTGGTGCTGGGCGCTATATACCATGTGGTGCTGGGTGCTATATATATCATATGGTGCTGGGTGCTATATATATCATGTGGTGCTGGGCGCTATATACCATGTGGTGCTGGGTGCTATACCCCATGTGGTGCTGGGCGCTATATACCAGGTGGTGCTGGGCGCTATAAACCATGTGGTGCTGGGTGCTATATATATCATGTGGTGCTGGGCGCTATATACCATGTGGTGCTGGGCGCTATATATATCATGTGTTGCTAGGCGCTATATACCATGTGGTGCTGGGCGCTATATACCATGTGGTGCGGGGCGCTATATATACCAGGTGGTGCTGGGCGCTATATATACCAGGTGGTGCTGGGCGCTATATACCATGTGGTGCTAGGTGCTATATACTGTATACAGTCATATGTTAAAGTTTGGGCACCCCTATTAATGTTAACCTTTTTTCTTTATAACAATTTGGGTTTTTGCAACAGCTATTTCAGTTTCATATATCTAATAACTGATGAACTCAGTTATATTTCTGGATTCAAATGAGGTTTATTGTACTAACAGAAAATGTGCAATCTGCATTTAAACAAAATTTGACCGGTGCAAAAGTATGGGCACCTCAACATAAAAGTGATATTAATATTTCGTAGATCCTCCTTTTGCAAAAATAGCAGCCTCTAGTCACTTCCTGTAGCTATTAATAAGTTCCTGGATCCTGGATGAAGGTATTTGTGACCATTCCTGTTTACAAAACAATTCCAGTTCAGTTAAGTTTGATGGTCGCCGAGCATGGACAGCCCGCTTCAAATCATCCACAGATGTTCAATGATATTCAGAACATTGTAATTGTTCCTCTGCATGAATGCCTGAGTAGATTTGGAGCGGTGTTTTGGATCATTGTCTTGCTGAAATATCCATCCCCTGCGTAACTTCAACTTCGTCACTGATTCTTGCACATTATTGTCAAGAATCTGCTGATACTGAGTTGAATCCATGCGACCCTCAACTTTAACAAGATTCCCGGTGCCGGCATTGGCCACTCAGCCCCAAAGCATGATGGAACCTCCACCAAATTTTACTGTGGGTAGCAAGTGTTTTTCTTGGAATGCTGTGTTTTTTAGCCTCCATGCATAACGCCTTTTTGTATGACCAAACAACTCAATCTTTGTTTCATCAGTCCACAGGACCTTCTTCCAAGATGTAACTGGCTTGTCCAAATGTGCTTTTGCATACCTCAGGCGACTCTGCTTGTGGCGTGCTTGCAGAAACGGCTTATTTCGCATCACTCTCCCATACAGCTTCTCCTTGTGCAAAGTGCGCTGTATTGTTGACCGATGCACAGTGACACCATCTGCAGCAAGATGATGCTGCAGGTCTTTGGAGGTGGTCTGTGGATTGTCCTTGACTGTTCTCACCATTCTTCTTCTCTGCCTTTCTGATATTTTTCTTGGCCTGCCACTTCTGGGCTTAACAAGAACTGTACCTGTGTTCTTCCATTTCCTTACTATGTTCCTCACAGTGGAAACTGACAGGTTCAATCTCTGAGACAACTTTTTGTATCCTTCCCCTGAAAAGCTATGTTGAATAATCTTTGTTTTCAGATCATTTGAGAGTTGGTTTGAGGAGCCCATGATGCCACTCTTCATAGGAGAATCAAATAGGAGAACTACTTGCAATTGGCCATCTTAAATACCTTTTCTCATGATTTGATACACCTGGCTATGAAGTTCAAAGCTCAATGAGGTTACAAAACCAATTTAGTGCTTCAGGAAGTCAGTAAAAAGTAGTTAGGAGTGTTCAAATCAAGAAAATCATAAGGGTGCCCATACTTTTGCACTGGTCAAATTTTGTTTAAATGCAGATTGCACATTTTCTGTTAGTACAATAAACCTCATTTGAATCCAGAAATATAACTGAGCCCATCAGTTATTAGATATATGAAACTGAAATAGCTGTTGCAAAAACCAAAATTGTTATAAAGAAAAAAGGTTAACATTAATAGGGGTGCCCAAACTTTAACAAATGACTGTATCATGTGGTGCTGGGCGCTATATATACCATGTGGTGCTGGGCGCTATATATATCATGTGGTTCTGCGCGCTATATATACCATGTGGTGCTGCACACTATATATACCATGTGGTGCTGGGTGCTATATATACCATGTGGTGCTGGGTGCTATATATACCATGTGGTTCTGGGTGCTATATATACCATGTGGTGCTAGGTGCTATATATACCAGGTGGTGCTGGGTGCTATATACCATGTCGTGTTGGGTGCTATATACCATGTGGTGCTGGGTGCTGTATACCATGTGTGGCTGGGCTATATACCATGTGGTGCTGGGTCAGCAACTTTAAATATAAAATTATCAATGCTTAACTAATTTGATTGTATTGACTGAGTTACAGGATTAGGAATAATTGTGTTACATTATTTCTAATTCTGTTACTTAATGTGACTCTAGTATGCATTATCTGGGGGGTGTGTCTTGAAGGGGGTGTGTCTTTGAGGGGGCCCCGTTTAAAAGTTTGCTATGGGGCCCAATCAGTTCTAGTTACGCCCCTGGTCTCAGGCATTTGAGGAGGTCAAAGGCATTCGATGTGGCAGTTGGGGGGGTCCTTGAAGTTGGTGCTAAATTGGTCTGGGGGATCCATGGGTATATAGATTCCTCAATTGGTAATATATTTAGTTTTTTTTGGTGATTTGGGGGGATTTTTGGCAATGGTTTGCCAGGTCCCCATGGTTTAAGTGGACAATGGAACCCCTTGGGGTATTGGTGCTCCCGAGCCAGTGGGGTAATGACTGGGAGTAATTTATGGTTTGTTATTATGTCCGCAGTTTTTTGTTTGGTTAATCACCAGATTTTGGGAGCGTCTAGGACCCTCCCAGTGTTTTATTTATATTATTGTTAAATATTTGTATGTTGTATAAATAAAGGCTGCTGTGGCTAAAATTATCCAATTTACGGTGTCATTGTTTTAATTTTTGGGATCGGGTGAGGTGATTGGGTATTTAACTTGGAGGGTTACAGTAAGCTAAGGGAAGGGTCCCACCGGAACATCGACAATACCAGTGTCAAGGACTCTGTTGAACTTTGTTTGTTTTTCCGTTAAGCCAGGAAGGCTCTGCTTTTGTTTTCTGAACCCTGCCTTGGTCTATGCGGACTTTAATAAACCAGCAGGTGTTTCACTACCAAAGTGTTCCTGTGTCTACCTGGGGAAGCAGCTAAGCGTGTTAACCCCTCACAATATATACATTACAGTACTGAATAAAAGTTTTAGATAGTTATGGAAAAAAATGATGAAAAGTAAGAATCATTTCAAAAATAGAAATGTTAATAGTTTATTTTTATCAATTAACAACATTCAAAGTAAATGACCAAAAGCAAAATCTACATTAAATCAATATTTGATGTGATGGGTGACTGCCCTTTGCCTTCAAGACGCTATCAAAGCATCAGTTCTTTTAGGCACACTTGCACACAGTTTTTGAAGGAACTCGAGAGGGAGGTTGTTCCAAACATCTTGGAGAACTAATCACAGATCTTCTGTGGAAGCAGGCTTGCACCAATCTTTCTGTGTCTTCATGTATAGTAATTCTACATAGACTCGCTGCTGAGATTAAGGTTCTGTGGGGGCCATATCATGACCTTCAGGACTCCTTGTTCTTCTTTACGTTAAAGATAATTCTTAATGACATTGGCTGTATGTTTGGTCTTGTCCTGCTGCACAATAAATTTGGAGTCAATTAGTTAAAATTCTTATACTCTCCTTATTGAGTATACTCACCTCTCCAGCTCCTCTGCTATTAGGGGATTTGTTTATGTGCTCTGAAGTAATAGTACACGTTGTGATGTCATGTTGCAGTGACCTTTCTGCACACTTTCGGCCTCCAGAGTCAACTGTGGGGGATCAGAAGATGCAGTGAAGACCAGGTAGGTGCCGTTGAGTGGTGAGTATAAAGATTTTTTTTTTAATTTTACATTTATTATATTCTGCAGTTTGAAGAGACCCCAGAACATAAGGAGGGACATTAATTTTTTCCTGTGGTAAACAGCACGAACAGACAAATTCGAATTTTGCCTGTCTTGTTCGTTTCTAATTGGTAGGTGTCTTCCTCTATTTCTCAGCATTGAGGACACCAAGAAATGGGCAATGTTGAGGACCATTGACACAGAAGTCAACCAAGGAAACATTCAGCAGATGAAAGACATCATGTTTGTCTTCTAAATCAGAAGATGTACAGCAGAGTCAGCAGCTCAAAGCTGGAAGTAACCAGTGGGACCCAGCTCTGAGAAATCTGTACTGAAGTGGTCTTGGTCTTCATGGGATAATTGTGGACAAAAAACACACTTTTGACATGAAAACAAGACCAAGCAACTCAACTATATACAAAAACATAGGAACTGGAGTGCAGAAAATGTCAGCAGGTGCCGAGCAGGAGTTTAAATGCAAAATATTTGGCTTTAACAGAAGGCAGTTTGTTCACAAAAGGGGTGGAGATCAGTGCAATAATAAGTGCCTGCACTGCAGACAACAGTGAAGCATGGTGGACAAGTCTTTTAAGTTTCAGGCTGCATTTCAGCAAATTGACTTGGGTAATTGGTCAGTTTTAATGGTGACATGAATGCTGGGAAATACAGGCAAATACTTATCCATCATGCAGTATCATTAGGGAGGCGTCTGATTGATTCAAAATCTGCAGCAGGACAACAACCCCAAACATACAGCCAAAGTCATTAACAACTATCTTCAGCGAAAAGGAGTTCTGAAAGTGATGGTATGGCCCTTACTGATCCCCAATCTCAACATCATTGAGTTTGCTGGGGTTATATAAAGAGACAGCATGGTGGCTCAGTGGCTAGCACTGTAGCCTTGCAACGCTTGGGTCATGAGTTCAAATTCAATCAAGAACAACATCTGCAAAAAGTTTATATGTTCTCCCCGTGTTTGGGTAGCTTACCACCTGGTAATCTGGTTTCCTCCCACACTCCAAATACATACTGATATGGAATTTAGATTGTGTGCCCAATGGGAAAAGTTAGGATAATGTATGTAAAGCGTTGTGGAATTAATGGCATTAAATAAGTGAGTAAAATACATAATAAAAAATTAAATTGTGCAAGCTTACATCCATAGAAGATCTGTGGTAAGTTCTTCAAGATGTTTGGGATAACTTCTTTTTTGGGTTTTGTGCATGTGTACCTAGACAAATTGATGCTTTGATGCTGTTTTGAAGGGAAAGTGTGGTCACAACAAATTTTGATTTTATTTCGATTTTGTTAATTCACTTTTGCTGCACTAATAATAACAATAAGAATAATAATTTTATTTCTATAGCACCAACATATTCTGCAGCACTTTACAATTGAGAGGGTACATAAACAATATCAAACATAACAGAGTTACACATAATTGAACAATTTAACCCCGTAATGACAGCCAATACGTCTTTTTACTGACCTGAGATATAAGAGAATATCATCCCAATACAGGTGACAATCCAGCAGCTGATAGCTGTATATTATAGCTGACAACTTGCTGTATCACAAATGATCAGTGTTGGCACCATCCAGATCTGTTTAACCCCTTAGTTGCTGCTGTCAAAAGTGACTACATCAAATAAATGGTTAATAGATTGTGGGGGCTTCTGCTTTAATCTAATTGACACACCGAGATCATGATTGTGTGGTCCTGATGTTTGCCATAGCAGTTCATGGCCAAATAGCGGCCTTAGAGTCTCCCGGCTATAGCAGTCAGTTCAGAAGTTAGCGACATTTAGATGGTAAACAAACACTTTTTCATTCCTGCTGTATCATTTTGCATTAATTAATGAAAATCACCTGAAGGGTTAATAAACTATTTGACAGCAGTTTTCAATATGTCGAGGGGTGCTGTTTTTAAAATGGTATCACATTTGGGGTCTTCCAATATATAGCACCCCTAAAGTCACTTCAAACCTGGATAGGTCCCTCAAAAAAAATAAATTTGGTAAATTTCCTTGAAAAAATGAAAAATTGCTCCTACATTATTAAACCTCCTAAAAGGCTAATAAAATAAATTAGCGTTTTAAAAATGGTGCTAATGTAAATCAGACATGCAGACATGTGGGAAATGTTACTTATTAATGTTTTTGTGTGGTCTGACTATCTGGATTAAAGGGATAATCATTTAACTTTTGAAAATTGCAATTTTTGTACATTTTTGTCAAATTTCTGAAACTTTTTATAAATAAACACAAAACATATTAACCTAAATTTACCATTAACATAAATTATAATGTGCCACAAAAAACAATCTCAAAATCAATGGGATTTGTTGAAGCGTTCTAGAGTTATCACCACATAAAATGACACTGGTCAGAATTAAAAAAATTGGCTCCGTCACTAAGGGGTTAAACAAGAGTTATGAAGGCCCGGCTCACAATCTTGCAAGGTAACGCAAAAGGTAAAAAGTGCTTGTTGGTTGTGGTCAAGCCATCTTTATATTAAATAAGGGTTTTGAAGTAAAGCTGTATGAGCCAGTCACAAGCCAGTGTTTAATACTAATTAATAAAAATAAACTATTACCACTTTTTTAAATCATTTTTATTTTGCAAAATTTTTTCAGCAGCTTCTTAAATCTTTTGCACGGCACTGTACATGTATAACGTGATGTTAGCATTTCCTATCTCTGCCAATCCTTTAGTATCTTACAGAACTGTGGTAGTCGATAATATATTAACTAGATGGAGGAGTACGTTCTCCCTGGGAAAGAATATATGTGTAATACCGCATCTGATTGAAAATACCAAAAATTTTAGTTACCATGGATTCGATAACAAATATGACATTGAAGGCACAGGAGGTACAGAATATAGGATGGATCCACAGGAGGCAATGTACTCTGTGTTAGGGTGGTTTCACATTTGCATTTAAGGCCGCAGCATCGGCCTGCGCATGGCCGCCGCTAAGTCCCGCCCCCTGCCGTGCCTCCGCCAGTAGCTCCGCCTACGGGCGCATGACGCTGCATGCATCCTGCGTCCCCTATCTTTAGCACTAGGGACGCAGGCCGTGCGCAGGTATGCGTTTGGCGGCGCATGCGTCCTTTTGACGCTGCGCCGAGCGCACCAAATTGCAACCTGTTGCGTTTGGCGCTGGTCGGCGCAGCGTCAAAAGGACGCATGCGCCGCCAAATGCATACTGCGCACGGCCTGCGTCCCCAGTGCTAAAGATAGGGAACGCAGGACGCATGCAGCGTCATGCGCCCGTTGGCGGAGCTATTGGCGGAGGCATGACAGAGGGCGGGGCTTAGCGGCGGCCTTGCGCAGGCCGACGCTGCGGCCTTAAAAGCAAATGTGAAGCCACCCTTACACACCCACACAACATAGATCACTAATACCCTGTGAAAAACTATTTTAAAAGCTGAACACACTCATCCACATGCTTTGGGAGCCGCATTTGGAACTCTTTAATACTGAATGGTCTCGGCAGCTCACCTGCTCTGGTCAGGAACCTTTTTTGCATTCATGCTATGTAGTCTAATCCTTTTCTTTGCACAAATACAAGGAATAAGAACAGAGAACAGCACATCTAATAGCAAGTGTGGTTAATATAAGCCCCAGGTCCCCAGGCAATCTATTAAATTACTTGTTTGAGCCTGTTAGATACGTTGAAAAACAAGCACAGTGCCGCAGGCCGGCACGGCACAGTTATCCTCTTTATGAATAAAAATAACAAAATGATGGAATGTTTGTATGTAGGTTTTATGACATGGATCAGAATCCGAATCATTGTTCTGTTTAATCTGCATGTTATGGAAACTACCAAGGTAAATCATTAATAGACCTAATATATTGTCTGGGGAAATCCCATTCAATTTAACCCAGTAGATTTTAATGTGCAGCATCGGACTGGGAAAAGGTCTATGTCAATTTTCATGATGGCCATGCATCAAATCCCTTTAGTTAGATAGCTGTCAAAAGTGGATAACTGTCCGTTATGATGAGTATCTGTGAAAAGTAATTATCATGGTAGTTACCAGTTACAAAATGTATTCCAGTTAGCCAACCAGTGACTCTGGGGCTTCCTGTACAACGTTGTAGCCATATATAGCATAGTACATGCTTTTCACTCCAGAGCCAGAATGAGAACCATGTCACTGGTACTTGGATTCTGAGTCATCATCATTTTTTTCCCATTTTTGTGTTTGGTTAGTTTGCTCTTTCTAATGAACTGGGTGTGAATTCAATACCTTTTCTTTTTGAGTATGGAAAAGCATAATTATCAAACACCTTAAGGAGCTTGATTTGAGTGTCCATTTTTTTGTCAATTTGTTGAATCTGATTTTTCACCTAATTTGTCTGTGCCCATTTTTATTATTAGTGTGGTATCCATTTTCTTGCTTGTGTAAAGAGCTCCACCACGTTACATGAAAATGGGGTTATGGTGTGGTGTGTTCTGATGTTACCTTGGCAATACGTCTCTGCAGACGCATACTGCCATTTGGCTGGGCAGACCAGGACGAGATGGTATGGAGAGGTAGACCAAAGTCTAACAATACATTTTTAGTGATCAATAACTTCACGAATTCTTAATTTGCAGTAAGGAGAGATAGGCACTTTCCAGTTACATATGGTGACACATTCCTTCCCATTCAATTCACAGACATTCAGCAAGACATTAATGGAAGCTCCAGCTTTTCCTATGAGGGCAGCACAGGTCAAGGTGTAATGTTATGACCTCTCACAGATACTCTCACCTCCCAACTGACTTGTGAGGACGCCACTGGCTAAGGTACGCTTGCACGACTCCTCACTAGTGCCTTCAAAGTCCATTTGATGAGGGTCATGGGATCCTTGCTGTACCTTTTAATTTGGCCCTCCTGGCCTAGACTAAGGTCCTCGTCCTTCCCTTTGGTCTACACTAGGCTTACTGCCTGGAATCCAATTTGCCAATGTTTCTTTACGTTTCTTCAGAACATACTATTTGATGTCTCATGGTGTCCCGTCTTTGCGCATGAATACCTGTTTACATGCATAAAAAAAAAGATATCAACAAACTGGAGCAAGTTCAGAAAAGAGCGACCAGAATGGTGACCGGTCTGCAAACCCTGTCTTATGAGGAAAGGTTGCAGGATTTGGGAATGTTTAGCTTGCAGAAGAGAAGACTGAGAGGAGACTTAATAGCTGTCTACAAATATCTAAAGGGCTGTCACATTGTAGAAGGATCATCTTTATTCTCATTTGCACAAGGAAAGACTAGAAGCAATGGGATGAAACTGAATGGGAGGAGACACAGATTAGATATTAGAAAAAACTTTTTGACAGAGTGATCAATGAGTGGAACAGGCTGCCATGAGAGATGGTGAGTTCTCCTTCAATGGAAGTCTTCAAACAGAGGCTGGACAGACATCTGTCTGAGATGATTTAGTGAATCCTGCTTTGAACAAGGGGTTGGACCAGATGGCCCAGGAGGTCCCTTCCAACTCCACCATCCTATGATTTTATGATTCTAGGTCTGCAAGAATTTAGGCAATAGGTCTGTTACTTCTCAAGTACTGTCTATAGCTACTAATAATCAGGAAACTGCAAACCTGTGTGCCCATGTGACTCCTCCCATCCTGGGCTGTTCCCCAACCATTAACCCTGTCTGCCGCCAACTCACTGTTGTTGCGCAGACAATAGACAAACAACATTTCAAAATATCACAATGCATTATATTTTGTTACCAAATATAATCAAATATTCAAGGAGGAGTGTGAGCAGCTTCTCCACTAGCTTACACATGCAAAGGGAGGAGGAAACGTAAATGATGCATGTCAGAATGCACGTAAGTCCTGTCTGCACCATTATAGTCTATGGCCCCATCGGGGCATACACCCAAATTCCATTTTGCAGGGGTTTGGATGTAGACCATCGATGGGACCAATGAACATGTGGCAGAACGCAGTGTGAAAGCATGCTAAGTTTACTGGGTGCAGCAATTAGAGTTCTTAGATGCAGTATGAAGTAGAGCTGAGAAAGCTGCCCTCACCACACCAGCCTCTATGTCTATTGTCTATTGACTGTGAGCTGCTTTTCACAGGAGGGTTCAAAGTTGAACCAGAGCTTAAATGCTGCTGTAGTCCAGGAAATGATAATGTCCTAGTGATAAAATATTAATTGTAAGTAAACAACAGCACACAACCTGACATGTGACATATTATTGAAATCTGTGTTTTAACCCCTACATCATGCTGTACACAGATTACATAGTAAAACCTTGCTGACAGATTCCCTCTAATGCTGCAGTCTGATATGCACTGTGATACACAGAGAATGTAGAAGCCAATTAGATTAAAACATTAAGGCTAAGTGCGCATGTTGCTGATTTGCTTGAGGAAATTTTTGCGTGGTTTCTGCATCTCTTGGCAGAAAAAGCAGTGGAAATTCTGCATGCTTTTTATGCGGATTTTATGCATTTTTGATGCGGATTTGTAAGAGGATTTGTTAGCTAAATATAGATATAGTACTTAAAAAAAAATGTGATGTAATTTCTTTGTCCAACCTCCATTGTTGATGTGCTTCAACCAAGATGGGCACTATTCTATATTCTCCGCCCATACACTCTTCCTCCTTCTGACATCATTTCCTTTGACAAATCTGTTGCTTTTTTGCTACAAAATCCGCAGTAAATTTGCAAACCTTTTTACACTTGCGTTTTTGCTGCAGATTTGAGTGACTCAATGGAAGTCAATGGGTGAAAAACGCTGCAGATCAGCAAAAAGAATTGACATGCTGCGGAAAATAAAACGCTGTGAATAAGGATGGAAATTTCCGAATCATGTGCACAACACTTCAGGATTGTGATTGATTAACCTTGCTTAAGTAATCCTCTGCGTTTTTGATGCGGAAATGCAACAAATGCACATACCAAATGCAAAAACTATGCTTTACAAACACAAATGCATACATTTAAGTAAATAATTAAATAGCCCAAGAGTGTGTTTAACTTTTAATTTTACTACAGTAGTTTCTAAGTTTTTTTCTATATTATAATCATTGTTTGATTATAATTATGGACTTATTGTTCTTCACACTGTAGTGTGACCAAACCTAATACCAACATGTCTAAATCCTTTGTTCAGTTACAGATCTATTTTTGTGGGAGGATGAGGCTTTATAGATTTCTTACGACAATCTACTAGTCTGCTCTGTCTACGCTAATTTCTGGCACTGGAGGTACAGCAATGTTTGGGAGGAGGTGACAGCCTTACCTGCAACTGACTGCACAAATTCTTCACTTCATTCACTTCTTTCTCGCTATGAGGAATGATTCGCACAACTTTGTCTCTGTTGTAAATTAAACAAATACAACAATGAGAAACTGAAGTGCCAGCTGCTAATACTACTATAAAATGTTCACAAAAGCAACAAAAAAAAGAGATACTGAAGGCTAATGACAGACTGTGCATCTCTAAGACATCCTGCAATGAAGGCGACAGGGCTTCTAGTTACGCCAGTAATGAAGATGATATGTACACTGCTTAAAAAAATAAAGGGAAAATTTAAACAACAGAATATAACTCCAAATCTATCAAACTTCTGTGAAATCAAACTGTCCACTTAGGAAGCAACACTGATTGACAATCAATTTCACATGCTGCTGTGGAAATGGAATAGACACCAGATGGAAATTATTGGCAATTATCAAGACACCCTCAATAAAGGAGTGGTTCTGCAGGTGGAGACCACAGACCATATCTCGGTTCCAATGCTTTCTGGCTGATGTTTTGGTCACTTTTGAATGTTCGTTGTGCTTTTCACACTGGTGGTAGCATGAGACGAACTCTACAACCCACACAAGTGGCTCAGGTAGTGCAGCTCATCCAGGATGGCACATCAATGCAAGCTGTGGCAAGAAGGTTTGCTGTGTCTGTCAGCGTAGTGTCCAGAGGCTGGAGGCGCTACCAGAGGACAGGCTGCTGCTGTTAGCTGTCAGCCACAGCTATGGATCAGTGACTAACCGCTGACTCTCAGGTATATTGGATGTTAACCCTGTTATGGTCAGCAGCAGCGCAGCTGCTCCCTATCTACTAATTTTGCAACATATATATTGACACAGCTGACTGGCAATCTGTACCCCTGACGAAGCCACCTAGAGTGGCGACACGCGTCGGGTCTCTGGCTCTACCTGCCCCACTTCACTTCTCATGGGTTTCTGTTATGATTGAGTCACCGTAGGAGGCAGAAATAGAAATGCTAGCTAAGTCCAGAAAACCAGAGAAGTTGGCAGCTATCGGATTGCAGACCCCTGAACCTATCAACACAACTAGCAGTAGCCGTGGGGGGCTCCTACAATGCCCTAGTCCCCTCGATCACAGCCGGAGGACTACATAGCCTAAAGACAGAAAGGGAAATCTAAACTGCTCCAGAGCAGACCCCAAAGCAAAAGGCAGCCCCCCACATATAATGACGGTGAAGCAAGAAGAAAGAACAAAACACAGACAGAAAGATAGACTGAGCAAAGATGGGGCCCAAGCTTGCTTAGATAGGAAAGGACAGGAAGGCTGCTGTCTGCAATCCGTGAAAAACCCTATGAAAATAAGAGCCAACAAGCTGACAGTAAAAAAGGCCCTGAAGACGCTAGGCTTCAAAAAAGGCTATGTCAGTACTCAGGAATATTCTGAAGACAGAGCAACAGGCAAAAGGAGATTCAGCTCACCCCAGCAGGGAATGGCAGAATCCAGAAAAGCAAGGAAAACAAAACACTAATGCAAAAAGGCAAAGCAGAAATCTTAGCTTTAGATGAGCAGGAATCAGACTGGTTTCCTAGAAGTCCACAGAGAAATCACCCGCAGGCCAGAAGGGCGTCGGCAGCCTTATATCCAGTCATTAACTCCACTCAGCCAGTCATCATCATCAGCCCCAGGTGTTTGACAATCAGGCTCACTACCTTTCTTCACCAGAAGAGGGAGTTCCTCGGGCCTCAGTAGTGAAGGGGAAAATGAACTCACAACAGGTTTCTTATTGTGCTGATTTGCATGTGTGGTTATCATTTGGGGTGGCTATGGAGATTTTCTCTGTCCACTTTGACCCTCTCTAGCCCCTAATGATCTGGCTGATCTGGTCCTTGATGTTCTCTATGCCTGATTTTGGGCTGGGGTACCTCTACGCATATACGAGGTCTATTTAGTGTGCATTTCTATCTTTTTTGTACACCTCATAGTGATCAGAATCTTCTTGGGTTTACATTATCCCTTGTACTGTTTTTTGTAATTATTGGGTTGGAATTGCATCATTTTTTCATTGTATTTGTATATTATTGGTGTTTCTGACTCTTATGCTCTATTTTACCTATGTGTGGGCTTACTAATTCTCCTATTGAGAATCCTGTTTACATGGACCTAGGGATATAGGCATCATTCTCGGTGAGGGTGATAGTTGGTAGCAGGTGGGTTGCTCTATTATGAGCATTGTATTATCTGTGTATGTGTCACATTTGTGACCATTTTTAATGTTTTTACGAATTTTTGCTGTTTGCTGTGTTTAATAAAATTTGTATTACATATGCTATGTCCTATTTAGGGTGATCCCCTGCTTATGGCCTATTTCTTTCTCTCTTTTTTGTCAAACATATGTTCTATTTAGGTATAGGTTGGATCCCCTTAATTATCTTTTCGGTGGTGCCCCCATTTCTTTGTTTCTCATTGCTACTTTTGCGGTTGCTTGTTCCTCCGCTATTTCTGGGCGTTAGCACACGACCAAATATATACAGTCATATGTTAAAGTTTGGGCACCCCTATTAATGTTAACCTTTTTTCTTTGTAACAATTTTGGATTTTGCAACAGCTATTTCAGTTTCATATATCTAATAACTGATGGACTCAGTTATATTTCTGGATTCAAATGAGGTTTATTGTACTAACATAAAATATGCAATCTGCATTTAAACAAAATTTGACCAGTGCAAAAGTATGGGCACCTCAACATAAAAGTGACATTAATATTTCATAGATCCTCCTTTTGCAAAAATAACAGCCTCTAGTCGCTTCCTGTAGCTATTAATGAGTTCCTGGATGCTGGATGAAGGTATTTGTGACCATTCCTGTTTACAAAACAATTCCAGTTCAGTTAAGTTTGATGGTCGCTGAGCATGGACAGCTCGCTTCAAATCATCCCACAGTTGTACAATGATATTCAGGTCTGGGGACTGGGATGGCCATTCCAGAACATTGTAATTGTTCCTCTGCATGAATGCCTGAGTAGAATTGGAGCGGTGTTTTGGACCATTGTCTTGCTGAACTATCCATCCCCTGCGTAACTTCAACTTCGTCACTGATTCTTGCACATTATTGTCAAGAATCTGCTGATACTGAGTTGAATCCATGCGACCCTCAACTTTAACAAGATTCCCGGTGCCGGCATTGGCCACACAGCCCCAAAGCATGATGGAACCTCCACCAAATTTTACTGTGGGTAGCAAGTGTTTTTCTTGGAATGCTGTGTTTTTTAGCCTGCATGCATAACGCCTTTTTGTATGACCAAACAACTCAATCTTGGTTTCATCAGTCCACAGGACCTTCTTCTAAAATGTAACCGGCTTGTCCAAATGTGCTTTTGCATATCTCAGGCGACTCTGTGGCGTGCTTGCAGAAACGGCTTCTTTCGCATCACTCTGCCATACAGCTTCTCCTTGTGCAAAGTGCGCTGTATTGTTGACCGATGCACAGTGACACCATCTGCAGCAAGATGATGCTGCAGGTCTTTGGAGGTGGTCTGTGGATTGTCCTTGACTGTTCTCACCATTCTTCTTCTCTGCCTTTCTGATATTTCTCTTGGCCTGCCACTTCTGGGCTGAACAAGAACTGTACCTGTGTTCTTCCATTTCCTTACTATGTTCCTCACAGTGGAAACTGACCGGTTAAATCTATGAGACAACTTTTTGTATCCTTCCCCTGAAAAGCTATGTTGAATAATCTTTGTTTTCAGATCATTTGAGAGTTGTTTTGAGGAGCCCATTATGCCACTCTTCATAGGAGAATCAAATAGGAGAACTACTTGCAAGTGGCCACCTTAAATACCTTTTCTCATGATTTGATACACCTGGCTATGAAGTTCAAAGTTCAATTAGGTTACAAAACCAATTTAGTGCTTCAGGAAGTCAGTAAAAAGTAGTTAGGAGTGTTCAAATCAAGAAAATGATATCGGTGCCCATACTTTTGCACTGGTCAAATTTTGTTTAAATGCAGATTGCTCATTTTCTGTTAGTACAATAAACCTCATTTGAATCCAGAAATATAACTGAGTCAATCAGTTATTAGATATATGAAACTGAAATAGCTGTTGCAAAAACCAAAATTGTTATAAAGAAAAAAGGTTAACATTAATAGGGGTGCCCAAACTTTAACATATGACTGTAGATATTTTATCTTATACAACTTTGATCTCTTTTTACGATATGGATTTAGAAGCTAGGTAAGCTGCGTGGAATAATCAGTTCAGTGGTATATTTGATGATAGCCCGGCTGTTACAGTTAGTGGCGTTACAGGTGATGTGGATTTTCAGAGTGTTTCTAGGGAACTAACTGGTCTACACAAGTCATTAACTAAAACATGGTGGAACATTAAGACACTAGAGGAACAAAAAAAGTGTGGTTTGGTTCCCAGAGGACTTAGAATACAAATTTTTCCCGCCTGGGAGGTGGATGAGGCTTTCCCAAAAACCTGGGAGAGTGGTTTATTTCGGTGTTCTGCCATCATTATGGAGATGCTTATTGAGCATGACCGTGGGATTCTGGTCACCATTAAGGATAAGATCAAAACCATTGAGGGTGATTTGGGCAAATTTGATAAAAAAACCTTAGTCGAGCCTTTTCAGATCCAACTTAAAACTATCATTGATAACTTTGAAAAAGAGGTGATTGGGGGCAAAAAACAAAAATTTAAAAGGGATCAGAATGATTTTAAGAGTGGACAAGCGTACAGATGGGTGCATAGAGGTAACAAAAGGACCTCGGGCCCAACTATGGCACCAGGGAAAAATATAGCCTTTTTACATGAACTTCCATCTAGCGATTTTTTATCGTCCGAGCAAAGCGACGCTGAAGGCGCAACAGGAGGGGCCGGCGGAAAAGATACTTCACAAAAGAAACACACTTGGAATTTCAGGACGTGGCCTCCCAGGTACAAACGGGAGACGCGGCAGAACAGGAGGCGTTAAATCTGACAGCTTCGGCCCATTCTGACTTTTCCCCTGATGTTGGTAAGCTACAAATTATCAATCTGTCATCTTATGTGCTCTCTGATTTGGAGGTTAAAGTCCTGGATATGGGTCTTTCTTTTTGCCCAACCAGTTGCCTTGACAAGTTTACGCTAACTAAGGATGTCTATCTCTTTTGTAGACAGCTCACATTCAGACTTCTATATCACCAGCCATCCGCTATTGATGACCTCCCCTTAATTGAAAGACAGGCTTTTAGAGATCTATTGGATCTGTTGGATGAGAATGAAGAAGGGTTTACAAGGAGGAAGAGATTTTCCGGTATGTTACCGTCCCAGGCTACACCCTCCTTCTCACTATTTCCAGCAGTGCAGTCCTTCTTCAATACAGTGTGCAGCGAAATAAAAGCTTTAAGGTTAGATTCTAATAGAGATAGGAATCTAAGTAAGCTTGAACAGGCTACTATTGCTAAGTTGGGGTCAAATCGGGAATTTATCATCCGTGAGACTGATAAAAGGGGAATCTGGTTATTTTGCCTATCAAATTATATCTTGATGAAGCTAAAAGACAATTATCAAATTCTATCTCTTACCAGGTTCTCCCCTCGGACCCCTCTTGTGCCTTTAAAGCTAAACTGGACCGCCTATTGGACTCGGCATTCACCTGCAACATTATCAATAAGGGAAAAGGAGTTTATGACGAACCACCATCCCAGGACACCGACCTTCTATATGTTACCCAAGGTACATAAAGCTTTACAGGTGCTGCCTGGGCGGCCTATTGTGTCTTGGATGGGTGGTCTATTGGAACGACCGTACATCTATGTTGACTTTTTTCTTCAGCCACTTGTGTCCTCCCTCGATTCTTTTGTAAGGGACTCCACTTTTCTCATCCAACAGCTACGGAATCTTGATGTCCCTCTGAACACCTGGCTTGTTACGCTTGATGTTGAGTCATTGTATACGTGTATACGGCATGACTTGGGGATCCAGGCGGTCTCTTTCTTTTTGGACCAAAGCACATTGGGTGATCGAAAACATGACTCGTTCCTGCTGGACTTGTTACATTTTATACTCGATAAAAATCATTTTGTCTTTGATCTGGTCCACTACAGGCAAGTGACTGGCACCGCGATGGGCGCATGTTGTGCGCCCGCGTATGCAAATCTGTTTTTGGGGTGGTGGGAGCTCACCAGGGTGTACTGTCTTGAGTCCTTCTCCACCCATGTCAATAGATGGTATCGTTACATTGATGACATTTTGTTTCTCTGGACAGGCACCCTGCATGAATGCCAGCAGTTTGTTGAGACATTAAACAACAAGGTTCTGAATATACGACTTACCTCCCACTTCTCCAAAACGTAAGTGGAATTTCTGGATCTGAAGCTTCGTTTGGATGGTTCCCGCATTTTGTCTACCCTATACCGTAAACCGACGGCTACTAACAGTCTACTGCATTTTACCAGTTTCCAGCCACAACACCTTAGGAATGGTATCCCTAAGGGGCAGTTTTATCTTGTCAAAAGGAACTGTAGCATGCAAGAGGATTTTTTGGCCCATGAACGGGACCTAACAACGCGATTCAAGAACAGAGGCTATCCCAAAAAGGTACTATCTCGGGCCTTTATGGCAGCAAGGGATGCTGATAGGGATGATTTGCTTGTACCTCGGGTGAAGGGACCCCCTAAACCACTCGGGGTCATTACCACATATAATAACCAGTGGCGGGATATTGGAAGAATTCTAACTAAACATTGGGGGATCCTCCGAAGCGAGCCGAGATTGAAACTTCATATCTCGGCACAACCAAGTTTGGTTGCAAGAAGAGCCACTAATCTTAAAGACCGTCTGTGCCATAGTCACTTTAGACGACCGGTTACTAGAATAAATAGGGGGGTACGCTTGACTGGCACGTACCCCTGTGGCAACTGCAACATTTGCCCATTCACCATTGGCTCTAATGTTCTTACTCTACCTGTTTTTCCATTCCAGGTCACAACACGGAGCTATTTTAATTGTAAATCTCGTAATGTAGTATATGCTCTGGTGTGCCCGTGCCCGAGGATTTATGTTGGGCAAACGACACAGGAATTGAAGAGGATACAACATCATTTCTCGGGTATTACAACAGCCAAAAAGGATTTGGAGAAGGGCAAAACACTCACTTCGGTAGCATCGCAGTATCTGGATCTGCATAATTCTCGGTGGAATGGTACCAAAATCCTAGGACTTGAGACTGTTCAAATGGACATAAGGGGAGGAGATATTACTCTTGAACTTTTGAGACGAGAATCAAAGTGGATCTTCAATCTCGGAAGTCTGACTCCTTCAGGCTTAAATGAGGACTTATTATTCACTGGCTTTTATAATCAGATCTGAACATGCGCGGTCCAGTTGTCTTGTTTTTCACCCTGGTCCATGTAAACATTAATAGTATGGCCCATGTCTAAATAACATCTACTTTTTGACTACTTTTCTTTACAGGTTTCCTGTGGTGGATACATGACAGTGGGGAATGATGACCAATATTTATTCTTTTTCCGCCCACCCTTAAGATGTTTAGATCTTGACTCACTATGTGGGTCCTTTGCTTTATCAAGGCGATTACTCGCTTAGTATTCCTTACAGATGTTTTTACTCTTTTTTTGGGGCCCTTGGTGTGGAACTTTCATTCCTCCACGCTGTTTTGACCTTTTGAGTGTGCGTGAGAGTAATAATAAAAATGTGAACTGATTATGACTATATCTGTTTTACCTCTGTTTGGCCCCTTTATCCTGGTTGGGACTAGCGGGACGTTTTGGTATAAGTTGGATATGGCTGCGCTCATTCTAATGTCGCGACCTCTATCATTTATATGTCGTTATTTGTTGTCCATACCTGTGCACCGTGTAATCGTGCGTTTGGGGATCGGCTGTTTACTCTGTGTTTGATTGGCTTATTCAGCCACTGCCTAGTTGGCTATTTATTTCACCAACGGAGTTATGCGCGTCCCTATAATTACTGATTGTAGCACTGGGACTAACAAAAAGGTCAACAGTTACCATCTGGTCTCTTTTGTACAAGATTTGTTTTAGAGTGTGTTAGCTCCGCCCATTTAGCTGAGTATAAGGGTCTTTATCATTTACATACCGTAATTTTTTGTCTACACTTGCTCACGAGGTATTTGTGTGTCTGGGGACTGGCCACTTACTTTGTATCTGGTCAGTTTATCCAGCCACTGCCTAACTGGCTATTTATTTTACCAACCTAGCTATGAGCTAGACTATGTATACTGGTATTTGCGCAGCAGCGCCTTGTCTCTATTTCTAGAACTGACTACTGTTAGAAATGTGCTTGTGATTATTTTCTTAGCGCCTGCGCACCAGTGATGAGGAGCTCTTTCATCCTTTTATTTGTGGTCGTCGTTCCTATAACTACAGATTATAGCACTGGGATAGACAAAAAAGACAAAAAAATCAATAGTTATCATTTGGTCCCTCTTTTATAAGATCTGTATAAGAGTGTGTTAGCACCACCCAGTTGGCTGAGTATAAACAGTGTCCTGTGTCAGCTCCGCCCAGTTGGTTGAGCATAAAGTGTCCTGTTTATTTAACTGATCATCATGGCAACTGAGCCCTGAACCAGCACAGTCTGTGTATAAGTACAGGCACTTTTGATCACAGGTATTGCGCCTTATCATTGTTTTCTCCAGCGAGGTGCGTCTATTGGTGATTATGGCAGCTGCACGACTAGTAATACAGTGGTGATTTACGTTTCGCTAGCGCCTATGGGGGAGTGTTTTTTGGTCATCGCCTACTCAGATAATTACTACAGTGAATGTGCTGCATATCTTTACAATGTCCCCTTAATTGTTTCTCTTCACTTATTTGTGACGTGCGCTCTGTTTATTATACGCCGACGCTTGCGCAGATAATCATCACAGCAAGTGAGCTGTTTATCTTTGAGGGTTAAACGGTCACATGACCGCAAGCGCCCCCTTGATTGGTCCTTCTCATTTATTCGTGACGCACGCTTTGTCTACTATACGCCGACGCCTGCGCAGTAGCAATATTGAGCTTTCTCACACTTCCTGTATTCAGGATGTGTGCCTTGTCTCCTGGATGCCGACGCTTGCGCAGTTGGCATTCTGTGACGTCACATGCCGCTGCTGCGAGCTGTCAGCCATAGCTATGGATCAGTGACTAACCGCTGACTCTCAGGTATATTGGATGTTAACCCTGTTATGGTCAGCAGCAGCGGCGCAGCTGCTGCTTATCTACTAATTATGCAACCATATATATTGACACAGCTGACTGGCAATCTGTACCCCTGACGAAGCCACCTAAAGTGGCGACACGCGTCAGGTCTCTGGTAGAGTTGAGCGATACCATCCGATACTTCAAAGTATCGTATCGGATGGTATCGGCCGATCTTTAAAAAAAGTATCGGTATCGCCGATTCCGATACCGGAAGTCCCATTCAAGTCTATGGGACTTCCGGTATCGGAATAAGAAAAACCCTTTCCTGCCCTTGTACAGCCTCTCTGGGGTCTGTACGGGCCTTTCGGGGGGCTGTGCCGGCCTGCCAGGGGGTCTGTGCAGGCTCCGGTGGTCTGTGCCGGCCTGCCGGGGGGCTGTGCAGGCTCCGGGGGGCTGTGCCGGCCTGCCGGGGGGCTGTGCCGGCCTGCCAGGGGGTCTGTGCAGGCTCCGGTGGTCTGTGCCGGCCTGCCGGTGGTCTGTGCAGGCTCCGGGGGGCTGTGCCGGCCTGCCGGGGGGCTGTGCCGGCCTGCCGGGGGGCTGTGCCGGCCTGCCGGTGGTCTGTGCAGGCTCCGGGGGTCTGTGCAGGCATCGTCCGATGGGACTACAAGTCCCATCGGGCGATGCCTGCTACCATGACAGTGATTGACACATTAGCCAATGATGGGACAGTAGTAGTCCCATCATCCGGCTAATGTGTTAAATGTAAAAAAAAAAAAAAAAAAAAATTACATGCTACATTCATACTACATACTACATACATGCTACATTCATACTACATATATACTACATACATGCTACATTCATACTACATACTACATATATGCTACATTCATACTACATGCAACATACATACTACATATATACTACATGCATGCTACATATATACTACATACATACTACATATATACTACATACATGCTACATACATACTACATATATACTACATGCATGCTACATATATACTACATGCTACATACATACCACATACATACTACATACATACTACATATATACTACATGCATGCTACATACATACTACATGCTACATGCATGCTACATACTACATACATGCTACATATATACTACATACATACTACATATATACTACATGCATGCTACATATATACTACATGCATGCTACATACATACTACATACATACTACATGCTACATACATACCACATATATACTACATACATACAATACATTCATACAATACATACATAGACATACAGTACATATAACATAGAGTAACATACTTACCAATACTTGTCACATTGTTCCCCGAAGCCATTGTCGTCTACGGAATAAATATTAACATAACAAACCACAAAAATACTCACCCACGATCCGAAGCAGTCCACGAGTGTGTCCCACGACGATCTTGGGTAGAGAACTGCAGCATCAGCTGATGCTGCCGTTCTCTACGGGCTGCAGGAATCCAATGACGGAAGGTAGGTATCCTTCCGCACTGTATTCCTCCGCCACTTAAAAAAAAAAAAAGTCCCTAGTCTCACTTTATGCCATTGCTGTGTGGGAATTTCCCACACAGCAATGGCATAAAGTGAGACTAGGGACTTTTTTTTTTTTAAGTGGCGGAGGAATACAGTGCGGAAGGATACCTACCTTCCGTCATTGGATTCCTGCAGCCCGTAGAGAACGGCAGCATCATCTGATGCTGCAGTTCTCTACCCAAGATCGTCGTGGGACACACTCGTGGACTGCTTCGGATCGTGGGTGAGTATTTTTGTGGTTTGTTATGTTAATATTTATTCCGGAAAGACAATGGCTTCGGGGAACAATGTGACAAGTATTGGTAAGTATGTTACTCTATGTTATATGTACTGTATGTCTATGTATGTATTGTATGAATGTATTGTATGTATGTAGTATATATGTGGTATGTATGTAGCATGTAGTATGTATGTAGTATGTATGTAGCATGCATGTAGCATGTAGTATGTATGTAGCATGCATGTAGTATATATGTAGTATGTATGTAGCATGCATGTAGTATATATGTAGCATGTATGTAGTATGTATGTGGTATGTATGTAGCATGTAGTATATATGTAGCATGCATGTAGTATATATGTAGTATGTATGTAGTATGTATGTAGCATGTATGTAGTATATATGTAGTATGTATGTAGTATATATGTAGCATGCATGTAGTATATATGTAGTATGTATGTAGTATATATGTAGCATGCATGTAGTATATATGTAGTATGTATGTAGTATGTATGTGGTATGTATGTAGCATGTAGTATATATGTAGCATGCATGTAGTATGTATGTAGTATGTATGTAGTATGTATGTAGCATGCAGTATGTATGTAGTATGTATGTAGTATATATGTAGTATGTATGTAGCATGCATGTAGTATGTATGTAGCATGTATGTAGTATGTATGTAGTATATATGTAGTATGTATGTAGCATGTAGTATGTATGTAGTATTTTTTTTTTTTTTTTTTTTTTTTTTTAACATTTAACACATTAGCCGGATGATGGGACTACTACTGTCCCATCATTGGCTAATGTGTCAATCACTGTCATGGTAGCAGGCATCGCCCGATGGGACTTGTAGTCCCATCGGACGATGCTTGCACAGACCCCCGGACATCAGCACAGCCCCCCGGCAGGCCGGCACAGCCCCCCGGCAGGCCGGTACAGACCCCCACAGGGTGCACAGCCCCCCGGCAGGCCGGCACAGCCCCCCGGCAGGCCGGCAGAGACCCCGGGCAGTCCACACAGCCCCCCGGCAGGCCGGCACAGCCCCCCGGCAGGCCGGCAGAGACCCCCGGAAGGCCCGAAATGACGGCGCATCATGATGCGCACACACCGCGCATCATGATGACGTCAGGCCGTCAATCAACTGAACTTCCGATTCCGATGCCGAATTCCGATATTGAAAAAATATCGGAAGTCGGTATCGGAATTCCGATACAGCAAGTATCGGCCGATACCCGATACTTGCGGTATCGGAATGCTCAACACTAGTCTCTGGCTCTACCTGCCCCACTTCACTTCTCATGGGTTTGCATTGTGCTGATTTGCATGTGTGTTTATCATTTGGGGTGGCTATGGAGATTTTCTCTGTCCACTTTGACCCTCTCTAGCCCCTAATGGTCTGGCTAATCTGGTCCTTGATGTTCTCTATGCCTGATTTTGGGCTGGGGTACCTCTACGCATATACGAGGTCTATTTAGTGTGTATTTCTATCTTTTTTGTACACCTCATAGTGATCAGCATCTTCTTGGGTTTACATTATCCCTTGTACTGTTTTTTGTAATTATTGGGTTGGAATTGCATCATTTTTTTCATTGTATTTGTATATTATTGGTGTTTTTGACTCATATGCTCTATATTACCTATGTGTGGGCTTACTAATTCTCCTATTGAGAATCCTGTTTACATGGACCTAGGGATATAGGCATCATTCTCGGTGAGGATGATAGTTGGTAGTAGGTGGGTTGCTCTATTTTGAGCATTGTATTATCTGTGTATGTGTCATATTTGTGACCATTTTTAATGTTTTTACGAATTTTTGCTGTTTGCTGTGTTTAATAAAATTTGTATTACATATGCTATGTCCTGTTTAGGGTGATCCCCTGCTTATGGCCTATTTCTTTCTCTCTTTTTTGTCAAACATATGTTCTATTTAGTTCTATGTTGGATCCCCTTAATTATCTTTTCGGTGGTGTCCCCATTTCTTTGTTTCTCATTACCAGAGGACAGGCCAGTACACCAGGAGACATGGAGGGGGTCGTAGCAGGGCAACAACCCAGCAGCAGGACTGCTACCTCCGCCTTTGTGCAAGGAGGAACAGGAGGAGCACTGCCAGAGCCCTGTAAAATGACCTCCAGCAGGCCACAAATGTGCATGTGTCTGCATAAACGGTTAGAAACTGATTCCATGAAGATGGTCTGAGGGCCCGATGTCCACAGATGGGGTTGTGCTCACAGCCCAACACCATGCAGGACACTTGGTATTTGCCACCGAACACCAGGACTGGCAATTTCGCCACTGGCGCCCTGTGCTCTTCACAGATGAAAGCAGGTTCACACTGAGCACATGTGACAGACGAGACAGAGTCTGGAGATGCCATGGAGAGCGATCTGTTGCCTGCAACATCCTTCAGCATGACTGGTTTGGCAGTGGGTCAGTAATGGTGTGGGGTGGCATTTCTTTGGAGGGCTTGTTTTGACATTTCAGTGCTAAGATCACCCCCTGTGGTGGCACCATGAGCTTTGGCAGGAGTTAAGAGGCCTGGTATGCACAGAATCTCAAGGCAGGGAGAAAGAATTTCAAAGGTGCTTAGGAGAAAATAGCATACCATTCCGAGACCTTTATATACACAGGTAGAAATCGGGGAGATCTATAGTTCTTTTGATATTTTTTATTATGTATTTTCATCTTATCCTTAGCTATACAAATGAGATAGATGTCAGTCAAATGATCTTCAAAAACATGCACTCGGACTTATCACTTCTAGAGGGGGTTAAGCCCCTCAGACAACTCTTGTCACTTACAGACATCAACATGTGCAGTTACTGTTTCCCAGAGATCAAATGTTGGGGGACTTTCATGCTACCCCCATATAATATATGAGATTGTTGGTTGGTGGAAGATAGAAGATATACAGTGGGGAAAAAAGTAATTAGTCAGCCACCAATTGTGCAAGTTCTCCCAGTTAAAAAGATGAGAGAATGCCTGTAATTGACATAATAGGTAAACCACAACTATGAGAGTCAAAATGACAAAACAAATCCAGAAAATCACCTAGTCTGATTTGTCAAGATTTATTTTGCAAATTATGGTGGAAAATAAGTATTTGGTCACCTAAAAACATGCAAGATTTCTGGCTCTCACAGACCTGTAACTTCTTAAGAGGCTCCTCTGTCCTGCACTCATTACTTGTAGTAATGGCACCTGTTTGAACTTGTTATCAGTATAAAAGACACCTGTCCACACCCTCAAACAGTCACACTCCAAACTCCACTATGGTGAAGACCAAAGAGCTGTTGAAGGACACCAGAAACAAAATTGTTGTTAGGCGTCGGGTTCTTGCAGATGCACAGCGGGAATCCAGAGCCTTGCATTCAGCGGTCTCCCATTCCCCATCAACCGCAGAGGAGCCTGCTCAGCAGTCCCATCATTCCCGACGCTCTGCTCAGACCAGCTCTGTGGGTCTGGCTGTTGCTGCCACCTCTGGGCCAGCAATAGCATCGCAGGCTGCTCAGCAGCAAGCCACTACAGAGGCTAAGTCCTCCCGTCGCTCCACTGAGCATGCTCATGAGACGATCTCCCATTGGAGATCGGGAGTCACATGCACAGGTCCTGCTCCAGATCTGATTGGTCCATCTCAGGGATCTGGAAGCTTCCGGAAGGTCCCGGCTATAAAAGGTTCGCATGGCTGCTCTGCCATGCACTAGTATATGTTAGGGACAGCGGAACGCACTAAATAATAAATAATAAGTGCGTTCGCTGCCCGGGGTCCACCGTGCAGAGGTGTTACGCTGCTGCTACGTAATGGCGGATGCCCAATATGGCGGTATAATGTGCGCGGGTTGAACGTCACCCGGTGTGCACTGGGCACACTCTGTTACTTCACAGAGGCGCATTAAATACAAATGCCGAGCCTGTTGGACTCACAGGTCTCAGCGAGTAGCACGCAGCGACAGACGCTGCTGCTATACGACAATGCCCGGTAGCAGGCTCACTGTCGGACGCTAGTACTGTGGATCGTATGCACTGTGGCCTGTAGCTTGCCACTGACTGGTGCTGACTCTATCACTAGTTCCCTATCCACACACGTAATATCAGAGGGAGGGGAATCTTAATGAGTCATTTGCAAGTCCATGCATCCGTCATCATTCACACAGTTATCAACTAGAGTCTACACTAGCGAATGGCCGAGCGGCCATGCGATCCTTTATAGCCGGGACCTTCCGGAAGCTTCCAGATCCCTGAGATGGACCAATCAGATCTGGAGAAGGACCTGTGCATGCGTGCTTTATGAACAGTGCGGCTGCGGCGAGACCACGAGCGGAAGGCAGCCGCGCGAGTGGCACCAGATGCACCATTTTAGAAAAATGATCGGTGACCACCCAAATGACCGTGCTGCCACCAGATTTGGGCAGGCCGACCACAAATTCCATGCCAACCATCTCCCAGGGTCTATCTGCCACCGGCAGGGGATACAGTAACCCAGCCGGCCTCTGCCTGGTGGACCTGTTCCGAGCACAAGAGACGCATGCCTGAATGTATTCTTTCATGTCCCGAGCCATGTACGGCCACCAATAAGACCTTGCCAGGAGTTCTGTGGTCCACTTATTGCCAAAGTGACCACCCACCCTGGATGCGTGTGCCCACGTGAGAACCTCTGGCCACAGGCGAAGAGGGACAAAGGTCTTGCCCAGTGGTACTGACTCAAAAGCGACCGGGGCCATGGTCCTCAGGCTCTCAGTGGGGATGATTAACCGAGGCTCAGCCTCCTCCTTCTCCTCCGCCGAGACCACCGAGCAAGAGAGAGCATCAGCCCAGACGTTCTCACCGGACAGATAGTGCAAGGTGAAGCGGAAGCGGGAGAAGAGCGACCACCTATCTTGACGAGAATTCATGCGCTGGGCTGTTTGTAAATAGACCAGGTTTTTATGGTCAGTGTACACCTGAAAAGGGAACCAGGCTCCCTCCAGGAGATGTCTCCACTCGGAAAAGGCCAACTTCATTGCCAGTAACTCACTGTCCCCGATGGAGTAGTTCCTCTCCGCCGGTGAGGTCTTAGAGAAGAAGAAGCAGGGATGCTTACGACCTTGAGCATCCTTCTGGAAAAGGATTGCTCCTGCACTGATGGACGAGGCATCCATCTCTAGGATAAAGGGTTTATCCACAACGGGACGGTGGAGGATAGGAGCGCCAGCAAAATGGGTTTTAAGAGACGAGAAGGCCGCGGAGACCTGTTCTGACCAAACCTTGGGATTGGCTCCTTTTTTGGTGAGGGCGACCAAAGGAGCTACCAGTGTGGAGAAGTGGGGAATGAACTGTTGGTAATAATTAACAAACCCCAAAAACCGCTGCACCACTTTAAGAGAATGGGGCTCCTGCCAGTCCATTACCGCTTGCAGTTTGGCTGGATCCATAGCCAACCTCTGGGCCGAGATGATATAGCCCAGGAACGGCAAAGACTCCTGCTCAAATTGGCAGTTCTCCAACTTGGTGAAGAGAGAATTTGCCCGCAAATGGTCGAAGATCTTGCAGACGTCTCTCCGGTGAGAGGCCAAATCTGGAGAAAAGATGAGGATGTCATCCAGATAAACCACCATCGAGGTGGAGAGCATATCGTGAAAGACGTCATTTATGAAGTCTTGGAAGACAGCAGGTGCATTACAGAGGCCAAAGGGCATGACCAGATATTCATAGTGGCCATTCCTGGTATTAAAGGCTGTCTTCCACTCGTCTCCTTCGCGTATGCGGATCAGATTGTAAGCCCCCGTAGATCTAACTTAGTAAAGATCCGGGCCCCTCGCAACCTTTCAAACAACTCAGAGATCAAAGGAAGAGGGTACTTGTTTTTGACAGTAATAGCATTGAGACCTCTGTAGTCAATGCAGGGACGCAGCTCTCCACTCTTCTTCTGTACGAAGAACCCTGCCCCTGCTGGCGACACCGACTTCCTAATAAACCCTCTTGCCAGGTTCTCCTGGATATATTGTGACATGGCCTCCGTCTCCGGGAGAGATAGAAGATACACGCGGCCTCTAGGAGCTTCCGCGCCTGGCAAAAGGTCTATCGGACAGTCGTAGGGACGATGCGGTGGAAGCGTCTCTACCGATTTTTTAGAAAAGACGTCCGCATACTGCTGGTAGTGTCTGGGAAGCGCGGAGAGGTCTGCAGACACTTCCGTGGAGGCTACTTGAACACTGCCCCTCATGCACCTTCCCTCATAGGCCTTGCTCCAACACAGTATACTCCCCGAGGACCACTCTATATGAGGGGAATGGCAACGGAGCCAGGGGACTCCGAGAAGCACCTGGCCGATGTCATCTGGCATAATGAACAGGGACAACGTCTCGTGATGAGATGGAGAGATTGAGAGCCCAAGGGGTGCTGTCTGGTGGGTAATCTGGGATGGTAAAGCTGATCCATTGACCACCCTGACGGTCACGGGGTGAGGAAGTAGCACCACCGGAATGGCGTGCTTTTGGGCGAAGGCTGAGGACATAAAGTTTCCTTCTGCCCCAGAATCCACCGTGACCTCTACTTCCCAGGTGCAAGCACTGCTATCTAAGGTCCCTCGGAATACCGGTTTGGGGGAGAAAGTTTCCATATCAGATAGGCTCCCACCAACCACCACTGGGCGTGATTGTTTTTTCGACCGCTGCGGACACCTGTTAGCCGGGTGATCAGACTGTCGACACCGGTAACAGCGTGCGGAGCTTCGTACCGGGAGCGGCTTGGGACCGGTGTGAGACACCTCCTTGGGTTCAAGAAGTTTAGCGAAGGTGGGAGCCAACCTAACCTTCTGTCTGGATTGAGCACGCTCCAGCCCGCGCTCTGTGAAACGGAGATCAATGCGGGTGGAAATAGCAACCAGCTCCTCCTGACTTCCGGGGATCTCCCTGGTAGCTAGGGCATCTTTGACATGCTCCTCCAAACCTCTCCAGAACACAGGGACGAGTGTCTTATCAGACCACTCAAGCTCGGAAGCCAGTGTCCGGAAATGGACGGCATAATGGCTGACCGAGCGGGACCCCTGTGTTAATGCTAGTAACTGGAGAGAGGTGTTGTGAGTGACCCGTGGCCCCAAAAAGACCCGCTTTAGGGACTTTAGAAACTGAGCAGCGCTCAGAACCACGGGGTCATCATGCTCCCAATGGGTTGGCCCATTCCAACGCCCTGCCCAACATGAGGGAAACGATAAACCCCACCTTAGCCCGCTCTGTAGGGAATCGCAAGGCCAGTAACTCAAGCTGGATAGAGCACTGGCTCGCGAAACCCCTACAGGCGGCGCTGTGACAAAAAAATTTATCGGGCAACGGGAGACGGGATAATGTCGGCGTAGGCGTGGACATGGACACACGAGAGACAGCCTCAGCGACTGCCTGGGCAGTGGCCACTGTATCCTTCACAGCGGAGGTGGGACTCTCGAGAGCCGCCAACCTGCCCTCCAGCTGCCGAATGTACTGCAGTAGCTGCTGCTGGTCCGCAATTACTGGATTCCTGCTGTGCAGCTGCAGCAACCCGACGCCTAACAGTATAGACTCTAGTTGCTACCTGTGTGGATGATGACGAATGCATGGACTTGCAAATGACTCATTAAGATTCCCCTCCCTCTGATATTACGTGTGTGGATAGGGAACTAGTGATAGAGTCAGCGCCAGTCAGTGGCAATCTACAGGTCACAGTGCATATCATCAACGGTACTAGCGTCCGACAGTGAGCCTGCTACCGGGCATTGTTGTACAGCGGCAGTGTCTTTCACCGCGCTGCAGTCAGCAGTACTTATTGGCATCCGCGGTTGCGACGCTGCACGCATGGTAGGTCTAGAAGGATGCTGACCCTATGTCTTGGGCCCGAGTCCTGTCGCCATATACCGTGCGTGCATTCCGCTGAGTTCTGTGACTTTAGCGGGATCGGTCTCTGTATTTAACGCTCTCGGCGCCTCTGTGAAGTAACAGAGTCCGTCCTGCGCACACGGGTGACGGTCAACCCGCACACGTTATACCGCCATATTGTGCATCTGCCATTACGTAGCAGCAGCGTAACACCTCTGCACGGTGGACCCCGGGCGGTGAACGCACTTACTATTATTTATTATTTAGTGCGTTCCGCCGTCCCTAACAATTGTAGCCCTATACCATGCTGGGAAGACTGAATCTGCAATAGGTAAGCAGTTTGGTGTGATGAAATCAACTGTGGGTGCAATAATAAGAAAATGGAAGACATACATGACCACTGATAATCTCCCTCAATCTGGGGCTCCACGCAAGATCTCACCCTGTGGGGTCAAAATGATCACAAGAACGGTGAGAAAAAATCCTAGAACCACACAGGGGGACCTAGTGAATGATCTGCATAGAGCAGGGACCACCGTAACTAAGGCTACCATCAGTAACACACTATGCCACCAGGGACTCAGATTCTGAAGTGCCAGACGTGTCCCCCTGCTTAATCCAGTACATGTCCTGGCCTGTGTGGTTTGCTAGACAGCATTTGGATTATCCGGAATTGTATTGGGAGAATGTCGTATGGTCTGATGAAACCAAAGTAGAACTGTTTGGTAGAAACAAAACTCGTCGTGTTTGGAGGAGACAGAATGCTGAGTTGCTTGCAAAGAACACCATACCTACTGTGAAGCATGGGGGTGGCAATATCTTGCTTTGGGGCTGTTTCTCTGCGAAGAAATTAGGTTGACTGATCCGTGTACATGAAAGAATGAATGGGACAATGTAACATTATATTTTGAGTGCAAACCTCTTTCCATCAGCAAGGGCATTGAAGATGAAACGTGGATGGGTCTTTAAGCATGAAAATAATCCCAAACACACCATCAGGGAGTGGCTTCGTAAGAAGCATATGAATGTCCTGGAGTGGCCTAGCCAGTCTCCAGATCTCAACCCCATAGAAAACCTTTGGAGTGATTTGAAAATCCATGTTACCCAGCGACAGGTCCAAAACATCAGTGCTCTAGAGCAGATCTGCATGGAGGAATGGGCCAACATATCACAAACAGCGTGTGCCAACCTTGTGAAGACTTAAAGAAAACGTTTGACTTCTGTCATTGCCAACAAAGGATATATAACAAAATATTGAGATGAACTTTTGTTAATGACCAAATACTTATTTTCCACCATAATTTGCTAAATAAATCTTGCCAAATCAGACAAGGTGATTTTCTGGATTTGTTTTCTCATTTTGACTCTCATAGTTGTAGTCTACCTATGATGTCAATTACAGGCCTCTCTCATCTTTTTAAGTGGGAGTAACTTGCACAATTGATGGCTGACTAAATACTTTTTTCCCCACTGTATAATGTGTGTGGGGGAGGGTGCATATTTTTGTACTCCAATGAAAAGCTTCAAATTGTAGTACATACTGTTTATGTACAAATCTTGTATTTATTAGCAGTAGTAGAATAAAGCTACATACATGTTTTTTATTCAAACTTAACTTCTGTGTTTTATTTAACTTTGAATATAAATGTAAAATGACCTTGGCAAATTGGCAGTTAGCTTTTTATATTATAGGGAAAATGTATTCATAAAGTAGATGACTGGTACTTAGAATCCACATAGAAGGTGTTTGTCATGGGGTTGCAGCAACGGAGAGAAGCCAAAAGACTATGCTGTCTGATTTCTCTTACTCCTGCATTAACTAGAAGCACTTCACCTTCATATTAAATGGTGCAGGCTTCTTCTAGCAGTGAAAGGGTTAATCTACTCAGTTGAGAGCTTACCTTCCTTAAAGATCTCAGCTGTTCACTGTTTGTGTCATGACTCATGTTGTCCGGTGTACCGGGACCAGGGGCTCTTTCCCTTTCCCTAATGCTATGGAGCGCCCTAGCTCGCCCTGTTCTCCAGGTTACTACTGCTCTCAGTCTGTACCCTTTCCCTACCCAGGGACGAGAGGAGTAGTAGTGTACCATAATACATCAACCAGACAAACAAGGTAATACGAACAGGGTCAACGAAAAATACCAAACTTACAAATATACACACATAAACAACAGAGGTAAGTACTGAGGAGTGCAGGATGGGGTAAAACCAAAGTAGGAGAAAAAAGGGAATTATCACACACTCTAAACCTAGCAACAGTCACAGATAAATCCACCAAAAGCCTTTCCCCAATAACTACCAACAACAACCTCCAGTCATGCAGCAAAAGATACTCTGTCAATGAGTGCTAGCCAGGACTCAGTTTATATAGGAGATGGGAGTGCTAACAGTGGACAGCTGCTAACAGTGAACAGCTGAGAGCCTTAGCTCCAGGAGCTCTCAACAGAGTAGATTAGACCCTGCACTGCCCAAAGAAATTTACACCGTTTAATATGAAGGTGAAGTGCTTCTGTTCCGTACAGGAGTAGGATAAATCAGACCCCGCGGTCTTCTGGCTCCTCTCTTTGGAGGTAAACCTGTGACAGTTTGCCACTCCCTCTCCTATATAAACTAAGCATTTCCAGAATTAGATTCGTGCTGCATGGTTCAGGAGTTGGTGGTGTGTTGTTTGAGAAGGCATTTGGTGGATTTATCTAAGAATTTCTAGCTTTTGGTTGTGTGCAAATCCTCTCCTCCTACTTTTTTTTTCCCCATCCCTCACTCTCTGTTATCTCCCTCTGTTGTTTGTGAGTCCATTTTTTGTTTGATTGAAATTTTCCTTTATCCCTGTTCATATTAACTTGTTAATCTGGTTGGTGTATAGTCATTCACTACTACTCCCTTCTTCCCTGGGTGGGGGAAGGGACCAGACTGAGGGAGGATTCAGGAGCTCAGGAAAATTCATGGCTCTGGCGTCCTAACCATTAGAAGTAATCCGTGAAACAGGGATAGCTAGGGCACCCCAGTTTTAAGGACAGGAAAGGAGCCCCTGACCCCGAGATACCTTACAACAAAGTCGTGAAAGTGTCATGGAAGGATCTGTGTAAGGGTACCGGTACACCTAGCGATGCACCAGCGATCCCGACCAGCAATATGACGCGGTCAGGATCGCTGATGCATCGCTAGGTGGTCGTTAGTGAGCTGCCACACAGGCAGATCTCACCAGCGACATCGCAGCGGTCGGGGGTTGCTACTTACCTGTCAGACGCGGCGATCCTGATGTCCTCCCGCCTGGCTCCACCCGTCGCTCGTCGGCGCCACAGGAAGCGCCGCAGGAAGTGGCCGACGAGAAATGGTCCAGGAGCTTCTCGCGCGATCAGCGATAACCAGCGGGGGAGCCGGTCGGAGGTAAGTATCACATGCAGCGATATCGCTAGCAATATCGCTGCAACGTCACAAAATCGGTGACTTTACAGCGATATTGCTAGCGATATCGCAGTGTGTAATGGGGGCTTAATACTCAGGGAAGGAATCCACCAAACAGCATCATTTTGCCTGTTTCTAATCACTTTGTTAGGATTGAGGTACTTGACTAGTTATCAAATAGATAACAGGTAGCAAATAAACACAATATGAGTCAAGGGGCTATGGGCAAAATCAAACGTGACGTCTCTAATATGCCAGCAAAAAGGTACAGTGTGTAGGAGATGAAGTAGAAGCAAAGGCAGGCAGTCCAGAAATCACCAATCTGTGAAGCTTACCTTGTAAAGTGGACCCATTAAAGGGACTGTTTGTCATGATCTGAATTTGATCTGACAGTTTTAAAAGCACAGAGTGAACTTTTTTTCCTTTTGGCAAGTTGCCAAAGTGACTTGACTGTCCCCGGTGGTGGTTAGTGGTATCGCACTTTAGGTTTAATTCACACATAATTATGAATATGGTGTGGGGCTCTATAAATGAGTCTCAGGGTGTGTAATCACGGCTGGTGATATTCATTCATTCATTGATTCTGAGTTGGTGAGAGCCTGGTGGAAGGATGGAGCTGAGGAGGAGAAATGCGCAGCTTAGCCAGGGGGGACGTGTGTCAGCTATGGTGTCTGGACGAAGGGCTGGCATGGCGTGGTGGGGTCGCAGTGATGGTGTCGGCAGGAAGTGTCTGCATGGACTGGTGGAGTGGCGACTATGGAGAGTGGCACTCACCATGTGGGACTTGGCTGCTGAGCTGGACTCAAGCATGCTTGCCTTCGTGGCAGAAGCTGAACTCATCTTTGGGACTCTGTTACTAAGCAGCAGCAACTGGTGGTGGACTCTGCTCCAAGGCTGCACTATGGTGATGGATCCGGGTGGAGGAGAAGACGCACGCAGGTGGAGGGCTCTGTTGCAGGAGCATAAGCACAGAGCATAAAGCTAAGTGGTGTTTCCCCTGTATTGTCTTCTTTCCTCATGTGTGTTGTTAGTGCAGTGGTGGGATTAGTTTCCGCACCGACCAATTCCCTAGTGAGGGTTTAGGGTCAGGGCGAGCAAGGGCTTTGAGGTACGCGTGCGGCGCCCGGTGCGGAACCGGCATAGGGAACGTTAGGAGTGCAGAGACACTGGCTCAGAGGAGCTCAGGAGGTCTCCACTTCCCTTTTCCCTATCGCAGGGCCCACCATTGTTAATGTTTCCCAGGTCCCCCTTATTATTTAAATCCGCCAGACAGGAGGCGGGGTTTCCAGAATTTATATTAACGTGTAATACCTAAATTCGCCAGGTGGAGGCGGTGTATCCATCTGCACGTATTATTATTTAAATTCGCCACTGGAGGCGCTGTATCCAGGGTCACGTGTGTTATGGGTTCGCCTTGCGGTAACATCTGCGCCCAGACACACAGAGACCGTGACATTATCACCAGCCCATGCAGTTTTTTTTTTTTTTGGTTCTCTGAGCAGCTTTTGGCCATGTGGAGTCCTGTGAGCAATTGTCAGGGTCTAGGGCCTTTGGCCATGTGGTGACCTGTGAGCAATTGTCAGGGTCTAGGGCCTTTGGCCATGTGGTGACCTGTGAGCAGTTGCTGGGCTTCACTGAGGTGACTGGGAGCGGCATGGAGTGTTTAAGCCGCTGCAGCAGCAGTTATCTGGGTCTGGGGCCTCTGCTGAGGAAAAAAAAAAAAAAATGGCGGCTGTGATCTGGCTAAAAGCCCCTAGAGTCGCTGCTGGGGAGTGGGACTTGCTCATGCACGCGGGCGTACCCAGGCAGGTGGGAGGAATGGTGCCCCATGGAGCTGCTTGGTATTCCCCGAGGTGAAGGGGTACGTTCCAGTGATGAGCAGACTGGTGTAGAGTCTGCGGGGCTCACGCCAAATCTTTAATGCCGCCCCCTCCTGGTCGTGTAGAGGTGACCAGCGAGTGTATGTTCCTCCATATCCGGTCCCTTCTCCTCCTGGTGTGAGCAGCAGGTGTGCTGGGGGGGAGTAGGGACAAATCTCAACCCTCGCCATTAACCAACCCTGGGAGGTGCAGACCTCATGGTGAAGAGGGTTGGAGGGTGGTGACCCCTTGGTAAATAGCGGGGGTGTGAGTGTGGTGATGCAGGGGGACGCCTCTGCTGTCTAGTTCAGAATGAGTTCACCAATTGTGACAAACAAATGTGTGCTATGAACGTTTAGGTCCGGACCTGTGTGTGAACGAGCGTGTATGGGTGCCACCAAAAAACATCTTGTGGAAGTGTGTTGTGGAGCCTGATCAGCTCATAACAAACATACACATACATAAACTCGTTCCCCAGGTCGGCGCTGTGGAGATGAGTGGTGCCTCCAAAATGAACTGTATTGCCAATACCAGCGGTGTGTTTGTCATAAACCTGAAGTGTCAGGTAGTGGTGGGGTGAACTCAGGATCTGGGCGTCCCCGCTGTAGGTGTTTCCCTAATGAGGAGTGGTCTTGAGGGTCCAGAGGCCCCTCATTAAGGAGGGGGTACTGTCATGATCTGAATTTGATCTGACAGTTTTAAAAGCACAGAGTGAACTTTTTTTTCCTTTTGGCAAGTTGCCAAAGTGACTTGACTGTCCCCGGTGGTGGTTAGTGGTATCGCACTTTAGGTTTAATTCACACATAATTATGAATCAGGTGTGGGGCTCTATAAATGAGTCTCAGGGTGTTAATCACGGCTGGTGATATTCATTCATTCATTGATTCTGAGTTGGTGAGAGCCTGGTGGAAGGATGGAGCTGAGGAGGAGAAATGCGCAGCTTAGCCAGCGGGGACGTGTGTCAGCTATGGTGTCTGGACGAAGGGCTGGCATGGCGTGGTGGGGTCGCAGTGATGGTGTCAGCAGGAAGTGTCTGCATGGACTGGTGGAGTGGCGACTATGGAGAGTGGCACTCACCATGTGGGACTTGGCTGCTGAGCTGGACTCAAGCATGCTTGCCTTCGTGGCAGAAGCTGAACTCATCTTTGGGACTCTGTTACTAAGCAGCAGCAACTGGTGGTGGACTCTGCTCCAAGGCTGCACTATGGTGATGGATCCGGGTGGAGGAGAAGACGCACGCAGGTGGAGGGCTCTGTTGCAGGAGCATAAGCACAGAGCATAAAGCTAAGTGGTGTTTCCCCTGTATTGTCTTCTTTCCTCATGTGTGTTGTTAGTGCAGTGGTGGGATTAGTTTCCGCACCGACCAATTCCCTAGTGAGGGTTTAGGGTCAGGGTGAGCAAGGGCTTTGAGGTACGCGTGCGGCGCCCGGTGCGGAACCGGCATAGGGAACGTTAGGAGTGCAGGGACACTGGCTCAGGGGAGCTCAGGAGGTCTCCACTTCCCTTTTCCCTATCGCAGGGCCCACCATTGTTAATGTTTCCCAGGTCCCCCTTATTATTTAAATCCGCCAGACAGGAGGCGGGGTTTCCAGAATTTATATTAACGTGTAATACCTAAATTCGCCAGGTGGAGGCGGTGTATCCATCTGCACGTATTATTATTTAAATTCGCCACTGGAGGCGCTGTATCCAGGGTCACGTGTGTTATGGGTTCGCCTTGCGGTAACATCTGCGCCCAGACACACAGTGACCGTGACACTGTTCGGTTCAAATTGATAAGTCTGCAGTCATTTTGTGTGACTGCAAACTTATGAATCCCCCTAGCGCACTCACTGTAGGGATTTGCTGGTGACTGATCCGGGACCAGAGGGTACAATTGTGCTCAAAAGTTTAAATACCATACCAGAATTTTTGCTTTCTTGGCCTTTTTTCAAAGAATATGAATGATAACACCAAACCTTTTCCTCAATTCATGGTTAGTGGTTGGGTGAAGACATTTATTGTCAAACTACTGTGTTGTCTCTTTTTGAATCATAATGACAACCCAAAACATCCAAATGACCCTGATCAAAAGTTTACATACCCTGATGATTTAGACCTGATAACACGCACAGAAGTTGACACAAATGGTTTTGAATGGCTACTAAAGGTAACATCCTCACCTGTGACCTGTTTGCTTTTAATCAGTGTGTGTGCATAAAAGTTGAGTGAGTTTCTGAGATCCAGACAGACTCTTGCATTTTTCATCCAACCATTGACGTTTCTGGATTGTGAGTCATGGGGAAAGCAAAAGAATTGAACTGTATAAAACAAGAAAGGGATATAAAAAGTTATCTAAGGAATTGATAATACCAGTCAGCAGCGTTCAAACTGTGATTAACAAATGGAAAATTAGGGGTTTTGTAAAAACAAAACCATGGTCAGAAAGACCAAAAAAACTTCGTCCACAACTGCCAGGAAAATTGTTCGGGATGCAAAGAAAAACCCAAAAATACCATCAGATGAAACACTGGACTCTCAGAAAACTGGCAGTGTGGCTGTTTCAAGATGCACAGTAAGGAGGCATTTGAAGAAAAATGGGCTGCATCGTTGAGTCGCCAGAAGAAAGCCATTACTGCGCAAATGCCACAAAGTATCTCACCTATAATATGCAAAACAGCACAGAAACAAGCCTCAAAACTTCTGGAACATGGTAATTTGGAGTGATGAGACCAAAATTGAACTTTTTGGCCACAACCATAAATGTTACATTTGGAGAGAGGTCAACAAGGCCTATGATGAAAGGAACACCATTCCTGTCATAAAGCATGGAGGTGGATCACTGATGTTTTAGGGATGTGTGAGCTACAAAGGTACAGAAAACTTAGTAAAAGGTGAAGGAAAGATGAATGCAGCACGTTATCAGCAAATACTAAAGGCAAATTTGCAATCATCAGCCCAGAAGCTGCGCATGTGGGACTTACTTGGACGCTCCAACATGACAACGATCCAAAACACAAGGCCAAGTCGACCTGCCATTGGCCACAGCAGAGCAAAGTGAAGGTTCTGGAGTGGCCATCTCAGTCTCCTGACCTCAATATCATTGAGCCACTCTGGGTAAATCTCAAGTGCGCAGTTCATGCTAGACAGCCCAGGAATTTACAGGAACTGGAGGCTTTTTGCCAAGAAGAGTGGGCGGCTTTACCATCTGAGAAAATTACGAACCTCATGCACAACTACCACAAAAGACTTCAAGCTGTTATTGATGTTAGAGGGGGCATGTAAGCTTTTGATCAGGGTTATTTAGATGTTTTGGGTTGTCATTATGATTTGAAAAGAGGAAACACAGTAGTTTGACAATAAATGGCTTCACCCAACCACTAACCATGAGTGGAGAAAAAGTTTTGGTGTTATCATTCATATTCTCTGAAAAAAAGGCCAAGAAAGCAAAAATTCTGCCTGGGTAGGTAAATGTTGGAACACAACAGTATGTATGAGTCATACATACTCCCGGCCAGGGTCTCTCTAGAGGGTGTGGCCTCACTCCATAAACTTGCCGGGAGTATGTACAACTTATACATACCCTCTAGTCCCGGGTCAGAAACCGGCAAATCCTCAGTGACAGCAGATTTATTGATTTGGAAAGGACAACACCTTTAAGCCCCAAGCCTAGATGGGTACAGAGACCCTGGTGAGTTGGTTCAGCTGGCAGGATGGCATGTGCGGAGCAAGGATGTTGCACACTTAGGAGCAGCAGGGCGGATGAAGAGGAATTGAGCAGGCATTGAAGCAGGTAAAGCACGGTGTACACAGAAGGTGGAGTGCATCTGTAACACTATGGCCAGTAAAACTGCATCGTTCCCCCTTCACCCTCCATGCAGAGATGCTGGCATACCAAAAACCTTGGCTCCACGATGTTGTCCACCGCGTGTTCCCTGCTTCCTGCTACCTGGTCAGTGCATGCGTGCCACACCTCTTAAAGGGACAGCGCGCACATATAGATAAATGCCCTCAGCCTATAGCTGAGAAGCATTTAGTGTTAGTATTCACCTGCAAGATTGCTCCCAGGGAATAGCTAACTAGCTAACAGACACCTTGTATTAAAGACTCCCTTTCACTTAGGGAGTCGCCAAGCAACACATTTAGATCCCCTGATCCAGGCATGGCCAGTTCCCTGAACCCGAACTCCTTATTCCGGTGTGGCCAGGTCATGAACCCTAACCCCTGGTCTTGGTGTGGCCAGTGTCCTGACCTCAAACCCCTGGTCCTGGCATCCTGAATGTGTATTCCGTGTTTCTGGACTGCTACAACCAGTCTCCAAACACTGAAGCCGAATCAGTGGCACTTGAACCCTGAAGCCATTCCGGGGGTGCCTGAATACATTCTGTCCCTCCGTGTCAGTAACAGTTCTGCTTGAGGATCCAGAACTTAGTAGTTGGAATGAAGTCTGAGTGCATATCCGTGTCTGCGTACCTGACCTCTGGGGTAAGCAGCTGCAATACTGGGGACTGCCTAGAAGTGGTACCTGGCGGCTACCTGCAGCCAAGCATGACTCCATCAGGAACTCCAGTGAACACCTGGTAGCTGCTTAGCTACACCCCTCCCAGCCAAGCCCAGCCCCGTGGCACAGTGGATTTGCGAAACCACGTGTGCCACCTGCATGCGTAATAGCATCAAACTGAAGTCTTGAATGTTAATCCTAAACACAGATGTGACCTAATGGGCCTTAAATAGGATCATGGAGATGACATCACTGAGACATACCAGGCAACATCCAAAACCAGAGTCTGATTTCTACCTGTACAATACGGTTACTTTCACAAATGTCTAATTTAATAGCTTTAAATCTTCATTTATAAAACAGGAAATTGTGAACGTGTTTGTAAATGGACAGAGGGTTAGTACTCTTCTGAATAACAGATGGCGACAGCAACAAATACTGGATCAGGGAAACAATACCAGTTGGACGTCCCGACATGGTAAGGAATTAGTATATGTAAATCACAACCTGTTCACAAGGTTAACTATATGGCTTTTTACATGGTTTATAAGGGAAACTATGTAGGTCTGTGTGATCTTACCTCTCTTATATTTATTTAGAATGCTTTGTTTTGTATATCTTGTATTCATTTATTAGTATTAAGGCTCGTGACTGTATTTTTGGTCTGAGTGTAATCCAAAAAAACATCGTATCGCACTCGGACCTATTATTCTATGGGTTCGGGCACATATCAGATTTTTCCCACATACCGAGCCAGTTCGAGGAAAAAATCTCTGAATGCAAGTCAATGAGTCCTTGGAAAACTTCAATAAAAAAGAAAAAATGCCAGCTTACCCGGTAGATTCAAAAGATAAGCTGCTATACTGTATAGGCTCTCAGCAACGGATAAATGACAGGAGCTCTTGCCAACAATAATTGCGAAAAGGAGATAAATCCAGCGAGCCAAGTTTGAAGTACTTAAAAAATCTTTTTCTTTATTTCAAACGTAGATTAAAAATATTTATCCAAGCAGCATATTATAGATGTAGGCAGAAATAGGAAAAATTACTGCTGCAAAGCGCACGGCAAGACGAGTTTCGGCTAAACCTTTATCATTGCCATAATACACATTGCTATTTTTCTGGGATATAAGAAGGAAAAGATCCTAAGATAGGTGGTGCTATAGTTGATTAAGCGTTAATAGATCACACTTGTGGGCATCCACCTATAAGATTAACTATTTAAAAACAAGTGTTAACCTTAACAAAAGCTAATACGCTAGCAGTAATTTTTCCTTATATTTTACAAATATTTTACAATACATGATATAACAATATATATATACAGAGATTTCATTCTCATGTTATCCTCCACAATACTAATATAATATAATTTTTGCTCAAAAAAGCATATTTATATACTTAGAACAAAGCAGGTTGTAATTATTAACATAAGAATCATAATTTAAGGATTTTTAATAAATTCTAATTAGATCTTGTCTATTATTTAAGCCAATTGGCATCCTAGTTTCCAAAGTAAAAATCCAAGCAGATTCTCTGTTAAGTAGTTTACGTTTTCTATCGCCCCCTCTGGTAGACCGTGTTACTAACTCTATTGCTTTAAACCTGAAGCTATTAAAATTGCCAGAATGAAATTGTGAAAAATGCCTGGAGACCGCTGATGGATTAAAGCTGGAGGGGTTAATAGCATCAGAAATGTGTCTTCTAATTCTTTTCCTCAGTTTTCCCGTTGTACAACCTATATACTGTTTACAACATGATGTACAGTCAATCAAATATACTACGTAGGTGGAATTACAGTTCAAAAAACTGTTAATAGAATATTCTTTGTTGCTATGGAATGAGGAAAATTTGTTGATTTTATGTGCATATTGACAACAAGTACATCTCTTATTTCCACATTTAAAAAACCCCTTTAATTTCAGCCGGGTGTCACTGGTTTCCAGCGAGGAATTCAAATACAGACTCGGCGATAGTTTATCCTGCAAAGTAGGTGCTTTTTTTGCTACATAAGTAATTTGGTTTTCTGCAATAATTTGTTTTAGTTTTGGATCCTGACTTAACACTGGAATATATTTCTTTATAATAGAGACTATGTTGTTATACTGAAGACTATATGGAGTAGAGAAAATTTTTTTTTTATTATTTGGAAATTGTGTTTTTTTTGTTGTTTTTTTATTTATTATTAAATCCTTTCTACCAATATCCTTGACTATTTTGGTTGCTCTCTGTAACATCCAATTTGGATATCCTCTGTTTTTAAGTCTCATATTGACTAATTCCTGTGCATTTTTATATGTTTTTGGATCAGTCGAATTTCGTTTATACCTTATAAGCTCTCCTATGGGGATGTTTTTTATCACATGTTGAGGATGGCAAGAATCAGCTGCCAGTAATGTATTTTTGGCAGTGCTTTTGCGGTAGGGGCTAATAAAGATTTTTTTCTTGTCATTTTCATCTAGACCTGCTGTTAATGTGACATCTAGAAAATTCACTGAATTTTTATTCCAAAAATGTGTAAAGGCTAATCATTCACATTAATGCTGTTTATAAAACTGGAGGCTTCCTCCTGTGTTCCTTTCCATATAATGACTAGGTCATCTATATAACGCCCTGTCCACACCAGGCTTTTAGAAAAAAGGTTTGAGTCAGCATATAGGACCAATTCCTCCCATCTGGCCATAACTAAATTTGCCAGAGACGGGGAGAACTTGGCCCCCATGCTGACTCCAGTCTTCTGCAGAAAAAATCTGCTATTAAAAGAGAAGTAATTGTGACTAAGTAAAAACCTTACTGCCATTACCAAAAAATCCTTGATTTCTATAGCATAATTACTAAATGTTTCTAAGTGATAAATTAAGGAATCTATAGCCACCCCATGAGGGATCGATGGATATAATGAAACCACATCTCTTGTAATCCAGGAGTGTTGATCATCCCATACAAAATTTTCCATCATGGTAACTAAAGCTTTGGTATCTCTGATGTAACTAGGGATCTCTTTCACCAGAGGCTGTAAGTAATGATCCACCCATTCTCCTAATCTCTCTCCCAAAGATCCAATACCTGCCACTATAGGGTGTAGTGGAGGTGGAAATAAATCCTTATGGACCTTAGGGAGGGAATGGTAAATAGGAACAATTGGAAAGGTGACATGTGAATAGTCACATATCCTCTGTGTTAGAGCCCCATTGAATAAGCCCTCCTCTAGCAATGCTGGAAAACTTCAGACTGCACTTGGATGATATCTGAGTGTGGCCCAGTTTCTATGGACTGATATAACGGAGAAGATGGCAAAAAAGGTTTCTCCATCTTTTCCTCACCCGAGAAAATCGGAGCACACTATGATCACACTCTGATCAAAATCTCTCATAGGTTTGAATAATCGAACCAATTCTCTTAGATGAGATAATACACAGTTGTCTGCACTTGCCCTAATGCTAACTCTACAAACCTGATTATCACTGTCCCAAACTGAGACTCACAAACTAAATTCCCTATCAGTACGTCTTTGGACAGTATGAGTAAACCCACAAAGAACATACAAATTCATGGCAGATGTTGTTTTGGTGGGTTTTAAACTTTGACCCCAAAGCAACAATATTAACCACTGAACCACCATGCTGCTTAAAAATCAGCAAGCTGAATAACATAGTCATATATACAGTATGTGTTGGTACCTCCATCACAGATTCTGCTACTTTTACAGACAAAATACAGTAGTAGTGCAGGCTGTTCTGTTTTCTCTGGTAAAATGAACTGCACCATAATGGAAACCAGAAAAAATGTAATGAACAATAAGGTCCTATGTGTCTCCGCCAGATCCATGAATGAGGTTTTTCTGTGCAAAAAATGAAATAAAAAAACAGAATTTCTAACATAGATATGAACATAATTTGAATATAGTCAGTGCTTCCAGAAAATCGATGTAACACGTGTGTAATGTACTCTAACACACCACTAATACCGCAATAACAAAAAATGGAGGTTTTTATATTTTTTATTCAATATACAAGTAAAAAAATGTTTAATAAACCAGAAAACATAAAAGTCAAGAAAATCCATAATATAAACAACAGAGCAGTACATATAGCATTGTAAAGCTGTGTACAAAAAATACATGGATGTACAAAGTCCCAAGTAGAAGACCCAGTGGTCAAAGCATAATTTTATGCCCAAAAATACATGTACCGATTCACAGGTGTGTGGAAAAAATGCTCTTACCCATAGTATAATGCAATCTTCCTAGTTGCTAAAAGAACATAGTCCCCAATGCACGTTTCACATGTTTAGATCTTGCTTCCTCAGGTGGTGTGAAGCATTAAGCTTTCCCACACAATGTCCTGAACGCTGATCACATGGTCAGAGGACAACGAATGGGATCTGAACTAGTAAGTGAATGCACTGATACTGGTTGTTGTCAGACTCATTTAGTTAAATTGCCAAATAAAAATATAGTAGTAATTATACAGAAAGAAGAATTATGTGCAGTGTCAGCAATTGTATCTCTAAATACAGTCATTCTGATGTTCTATTACAGATGGTAAAAAGACAAGATTACTATCATTCAATCATAATGTTACAGGTGTTCTCCAACTTATAAAAAAGCTGTAAAATAACATAATCCTCACTATTCACCTAATCTCGGTAGCACTTCTGGTGTTTGATACCATTAGGGCAACATACAACCAATGGAGCCTATCAGTGGTCATAACAGACCAGGAGCACTGCACGAGGGTCTGCAATGGATGCAGTGTGCAGCATATCTGGCCCATGTACCCCACATGTTATTGGTTATTAGATCACTGACAAACACAAGGTATTTTCTGTTTTTAAAGTTTGTATCGTGTCTGTGTGTTTATTTCTAATTTTAAAAAAAGTTTGTTGATACACATACTGCAGATTCTACAGCTGGGGGTCTTCATACCCATCACTGGAATAAAATGAGGATACATGATGGCACAAACTTAACAAGTCCTGGGCTATCTAGTGAATGTGACATTTGACATTCAAGTGAACCCCTTCAACTCTCTACACGAGAATTGTGATGACACAGAAAGGTGATTTATTGTAGGTTTTAAAGTTACAGTTCTGTAATGAACAGCTAGTAGTGTAAAGATGACAGGAGTGATAATAATAATAATTTTTCAGTAAATCTGATGCAAAACTTTAAGAAGGAAATGAGAAAACGTCAATAACAACACAACATAAGAAATACTGAATAAACTAGTAATTAACTTTCTGAACTGATTTCACGTATTGTAATTAATTTTCTTAGAAAGATGACTATAAACAGTTTTATTCTTCCAAACACCGAGAGTCTGAATATATAAAATTAGCTATAAATGCAAATCATTTTCTTTAACTATCGCCAATCTGAATTTACACTGTTCATGTAGCTCAGAAACATGACACAGAGGGGCATGTTTGTAGAAAAAGTGAATAAATCAGGGAGCCTGTCACATTATAGATGCAGTCCAAGCTTATCTTATAGAGCAGGAGGGGTTTTGCGGTAAAAGACGTAATTTGTATATTATTGTTCTAAATTGCTGCTCATTCAAGTCTTAGGAAACAAATGGGTGGTCTCACTCCGTTATTGACAGCCTTAAGACTCTCATACATATTAGACTAACATCGACCAAATGAGACAATAACGACAGGTTTGGCCAACAGTCTAATTTGTACGGGGGGACTTGATAGATTATGCTGGGTGATAGAAGGATCCGGTATTTCCAGTTCATCATGTGCGGGATTCCACTTCAATAGCAATAGTTTTACCAGATGCCCAGGGAAAAATAAAAATGTTGCCCCCCGGCATAAATAGATGAGCACAAAAAGTCCCTTAAAATGTTATCAAATTTCCATACAAGAATAAACAAGTGATAAATGGACAATATGTCGCAAAAAAAGGGGACACTATATAGGCCAAACGTGCACAATTGATTACACAGCATAACAGAGAAACATAAGTACGACCATAGTAAACCTCAGGTTATTGTAAAAAGGTAAAGTTAACATATTATACATACAGAACGACTCAACCTATAAAACTGTCACACTTTAGTGAACACCATAAAAAACAATGCTTTATCATCATACTGCCAAACAAAAAGTGGAATAAAACATGATAAAAAAGACAAATATGAATAAACATGGTATTAAAAAGGTAATCTTGTCCTGCAAAAAACAAGCTGCCATTCAGCTCCATCAATGGAAAAATAAAAAAGCTATAGCGCTCAGAATCAGAATAAAGCGATGCCAAAAAAATTATTTTTTCTATAAAATAGTTTTTATTGTGTAAAAGAGCCAAAACATAAAAGCTATATAAATGTGGCATCACTGTAATCATACTGATCTGAAGAATAAAGCTGCCTCATCAATTTTACCTCGCGCAAAATGGCATAAAAGAAAGCAAAAAACAATTCCTGAATTGCTGGTTTTTGTTCATTCCACCTCCCAAAAATCAAAATAGAAAGCGATCAAAAACTGTCATGTTCCCGAAAATGGTGTCAGTAAAAACGTCAAATGGTATCCCTAAAAACAATCCCTCACATGAATCTGTTGGCAGAAATATGGAAAAATTATAGCTTCCAAAATATGGTGATGCAGAAACTAGTTTTAGCAATAAAAAGCGTCTTTTAGTGTGTGTGTTCTGTCCTCACTAATTGAAGCAGACTTCATGTAGCTTAAACAGGCAGCTAAACCACTATACCGGGGTCCAATAAGGAGACTGTAGGTTGAATCTGTATTTTATTGAATGTGGTTTATTGATGTGCAGTGAAACTACAAGTAAAACATATAAATACAATCAGTACTGGGTTCATAGGTGTCACAGTCCAATTCTTGGATCTGTGTCAGATTCGGGATTCCCTCATCTAAAAGTAGTGAAACCTCCACCAGGGGGAGCTGGTGAGGGAAGAGAGGTTACACACTAAGAGCAGCAACCCAGAGCAACAGCACAGGTGCCACAGGTAACGAGAGAGAATAGTCAGACGAACAGAGTCAGAAACTAGCAGGAGCAGACGTACCAGAAGGAGTAGCAATACACGTAGTCAAAATACCAAGCCAAGAGTCAGGAAGCCAGAACATGAGCACGGTGTCCAAAACGTGAGACGAAATACGTGGTCGGGGTACAAGACGGGGGGTCAGAAGCCAGAGAGGTAACGTAACAGCAGAGACGAATACCAAGAGACGGGGTCAGAGATCAGTCCGGGTCATACACGTGAATATCAGTCAAAGGCAGGAGGATCACCAAGGTACAAGGGTCAGAGGCTCTAAACTGGAAGCTTGAGCTATCACTAACACTGGTCAGCAGGCTGTGAGAGACTGAAATAGCCCAGCTAGCTCCAGAACGAGGCTGAGGAGATTAACCCCTGCATGACCAGTCCGGAGTGAAGACAGCAGAAGATAAACTCCGGACTGGACCATGACAGTACCCCCCTCTCAATGGGGGGCCACTGGACCCCCAGGCTACCCTGGATGACGAGCTTGAAAGGTCCGGACCAACCGATCCGCATGGACCGAACGCGCTGGCACCCATGACCGATCCTCAGGACCGTATCCTTTCCAATGGACCAAGTACTGAAGTGAATGACGGAGCATGCGAGAATCCACCACCTGTTCCACCTCGTACTCGGTCTGACCATCTACCATAACAGGTGGCGGGTGCGAGGGAGACTCATCAGAGGAAGGTACCGACGGCTTCAGAAGCGCCTTATGGAACACATTAGGAATCTGTAATGATGGAGGCAAACGCAGGCGAAAGGCCACAGGATTAATCACCTCTAAAATCTCATACGGACCAATAAACTTGGGACCCAACTTAGCAGAGGGAATTCTCAGCCTTATGTTTTTGGTGGATAACCATACCTTATGCCCCACCTGATAAGTCGGCCCCATTGAGCATCGTTTATCCGCAAAAAATTTATATTTGCCCTGAGCCTCCCCAATGTTTCTCTGAACCTCCCTCCAAACCTCCTCCAACAGCAAAAAGGCCGAATCAGCCCCTGGACACTCCGAATCTATTCTGGAGAATTCACCAAAATGAGGGTGAAACCCATAGTTGCAGAAGAAAGGAGAAGTACCAGTAGACTGATTGACACGATTATTGAAGGCGAATTCCGCTATAGGTATCACAGAGCACCAATCATCCTGTCTGGATGTGACAAGACACCGCAGGATCTACTCCAAAGACTGATTGGTCCTTTCAGTCTGACCATTGGTCTCGGGATGGTAGGCTGATGAAAAGGTCAGACTGATGCCCAGCCTTTAACAAAAAGCTCTCCAGAATTTTGCCACGAATTGCACCCCTCTATCAGACACCACACTGACAGGCACACCATGCAACTGAATCACATGCTCAATGAATAGCTTAGATAGAGTCTCAGCATTAGCAAGGCCCGTTAAGGGTACAAAATGTGCTTGTTTACTGAACCTATCCACAACTACCCAGATCACGGCTTTGCCATTAGAGGGTGGGAGATCGGTGATGAAATCCATGGACAGGTGAGTCCACGGTCTATCCGGAATTGGCAGTGGCACCAATTCCCCGGCCGGCCGGTTGTGGGAGGCTTTAGCGTGGGCACAAATTTCACAGGAGGACACAAAGCCAGTGACGTCAGAAGTCAATGAGGGCCACCAGAACAGCCTAGTGATGGCTTTACGAGTGGCCGAGATTCCAGGATGCCCACTCAGAGCTGAGTCGTGGAACTACTGAAGCACCCTTAACCGATACTGGACAGGCACAAAGAGCTTATTTTCAGGTATGGACGGAGGAGCAAGATATTGGGCCTCACGAATCTCCTGCTCCAATCTCGGGGACACCACAGCCACCTCCACCCCGCACTGAAGAATGGAGGAAGGAGGCTCAGGAGGCGATACCGGATCTAGGCTGCGAGACAAGGCATCCGCCTTCACATTCTTGGAACCTGGTCTGAAAGTGATGGAAAACTGAAATCGGGGAAAAAAGTGACCACTTTGCCTGTCTCGAAGTCAGACGTTTGGCGGATTCGATGTAAGACAGGTTCTTGTGATCTGTAATGACAGTGATACAATGGACAGCCCCCTCCAAAAAATGCCTCCATTCTTCAAAAGCCAATTTAATGGCCAACAACTCTCGGTTACCCACATCATAATTTCTTTCAGCAGAGGAAATTTTTTTAGAAAAGAAGGCACAGGGTCTTAAGTTAGTTAATGTGGTGGGCCCCTGGGACAACACAGCCCCCACTCCCACCTCAGAGGCATCCACTTCTATGATGAATGGTTTAGACAAGTCAGGTTGAACCAGTACTGGAGCAGTCATGAAATGTTCTTTTAACAAAGAAAACGCCGCCACAGCTGGAGCTGACCAGTTTTTGAGATCCGCCCCCTTTTGGGTGAGATCAGTGAGGGGTTTGACCAGTTGAGAGAACCCCTTGATGAATTTTCAATAATAATTGGCGAAACCCAAAAATCGCTGAAGACCCTTGAGATCTGTGGGTTGCACCCAATCCACAATGGCCTGTACCTTCCTAGGGTCCATACGAAACCCCTCAGCGGACAGGATGACCCCTAGAAAGGACAATTCTTGAGTAAAAAATGAACATTTCTCCAATTTGGCAAAGAGTGAGTTCTACCTGAGCCTCTGGAGAACCGCATGAAGATGACCCATATGACTTTCTCTATCAGAAGAATATATGAGTATGTCATCAAGATAAACAACTACAAAGCATCCAATGAAATCAGAAAAAACATGGTTAATGAAATTCTGAAATATCTCCGGTGCGTTAGTCAAACCGAAGGGCATAACCAAATTTTCAAACAGACCCTCAGAGGTGAGAAACGCAGTTTTCCATTCATCCCCCTCCCGCACACGGATGATATTGTACGCTCCCCTGAGGTCCAACTTAGAGAACCACCTGGCCCCCGACAATTGATTGTACAAATCAGGTATCAGTGGGAGAGGATAAGTGTTTCTTATGGTTATTTTATTCAGTTCTCGAAAATCGAGGCATGGGCGCAAACCACCATCCTTTTTTTTACAAAAAAGAACCCGCTGCCACGAGAGAGACAGATGGCCGTATATGCCCTTTACGGAGGCTCTCAGAGATATACTTCTTCATAGCAGACCGCTCAGGGCCAGAGAGATTGTACAGCCGGGCTTTGGGAAATTTGGCACCGGGAACAAGATCCACGGCACAATCGAATGGGCGGTGTGGTGGTAGAACCTCAGCTTCCTTTTCGGAGAACACATCCTCAAAATCCTTCAGGTACTCTGGAATACCCTCCAGACTGACGGATGACATAGACACAGTAGCAAGACAATTTTCAGAACAACCAGGTCCCCATTTAACAATATCCCGGGACCCCCAGTCAATAACCGGGTTATGCCGTTGCAACCAGGGAAACCCTAACACCAGGCCAGCAGGGAGGTTATCCAAAGCAAAGCATGACATGTGCTCCTGGTGTAGGGCCCCCACCCTGAGGGTGAATTCTTTAGAAATGAAATGGAGACCATCCTTAGTGAGAGGTGTCAATAGCCAGAATTTTTAAGGGAGTCCCCAACCTAACTGTCCCTAATCTACAGCGAGCCACCAGCTTAGAGTCAATCAGGTTCAGGGATGACCCACACTCTACAAAAGCCGATGTATGGAAAAAGCTGTTCTCAACACCAAGTTACACCTTTAGCAGTATCTTTGAAAATGAAGAAAAAGGTAACTGAGAGTCTGGGTGACCTCCACGATTATCACCCAGACTCAGCCACTTGTTAGTCGGAGGACAGGAGGGGCAGTCTTTTTTCCAATGTCCGGGATCTCTGCAGTAAAAACACAACTTTCCATCACGTCGCCGTTTCCTCTCCTCCTGGGGGTTAGTGGCTCCCACCTCCATAGGTTCAGATGGAAGCAAAACATCAGGGTTAGCAGGGAAAAACGGAAACCCTCGCTGAGTAACACCTCTCTCCCGCAGTCTCCGATCCATATGGATAGCCTGAGTCATAGCCTCCTCCAATGAGCTGGGATGGTGGATGGAGAGCCAGAGCGTCCTTCAAGCAATCCGACAGTTCTTTCCTGAACAGACACCTCAGTGTGGAGTCGTCCCAGGACACCTCAGGGGACCATCGACGAAATTCGGAGCTGTACCATTCGGCTGAGTGCTTCCCTTACCCCAGACCCATAATAGTGTCCTCTGCCACCCTAACACGGTCCAGTTCGTCATAGATAAGTCCTAGGGCCTCAAAGAACCTATCTACCGACATTCGTTCAGGGGCAGTAGGGGGCAACGAGAAAGCCCAGGATTGGGGACCCTCCCTAAGTAAGGAGATAACAATCACCACCCGCTGAGTCTCATCCCCAGACGATCGGGGTCTGAGAAAACCATAATTTACAACTCTCCTTGAATATGTGAAATTTATCCTTTTTGCCAGAAAATGTGTCAGGAAGTTTAACTTAGGGTTCAGGAGAGTGCAAAATAACATCTACAAAGTCACCTGGTGGACAAACAATATGAGAGGGGTTTCCCTGCATGGTCTTAATAGTCTCAGTCAGTTCTTTCTGTAAGTGGGTATGAGACATGACAAGGGACTGATGATTCACAGGAAAGTCCTGCGCCATCTGCGTCAAACTGGACACTTGATCTGCCAAGTTATGCAGCAGATCCATGACCAAAGAAAAAAAAAGTGCAAAATCCCATTTAAATGTATAGGTTATTGATAATGTAGTGAAACCTCCACCAGGGGGAGCTGGTGAGGGAACAGAGGTTACACACTAAGAGCAGCAACCCTGAGCAACAGCACAGGTGCCACAGGTAACGAGAGACAATAGTCAGATGAACCGAGTCAGAAACTAGCAGGAGCAGACATACCAGAAGGAGCAGCAATACACGTAGTCAAAATACTAAGCCGAGAGCCAGAAAGCCAGAACATGAGCACGGGGTCCAAAACGTGAGGCGAGGCTGGCGATGGTGTAACATGCACAGCTCAGGATCTCTGAGAAGGCATCTCCTAAAGCGACAAATAAAGCAAAAGAAAAATCGCTCTCTTCGATAACCCACGGAAGGATTGTTTTCTCGTTACTCAGAGGTACATTCTGATACCCCTTGTCTGAGCTTTGGACATTAAAAAAGACATTTTTGAAATCTGAGGCCTTTTCCCACCATTTTACTGCAAGGTGACACCATTTTGAACCGTGAGTGAAAAAATCCTTTCCTTGCTCCCTCCATTACCCACCGGCTGTCCTTGTCCTCAGAAAAAGTATCTCCACGCTTGTCTACCACATTCTAAAGATTTTTATTGTCTTTTGGAGATTTTTTTTTACAAAAATCCTTTCATATACCAGCTGGTTGGCGGAAGGATACAAAATAGTCCCTACCCTGTGCCTAATCTGACAGGATTTCTCTCGTTGCATAATTAAAAGACATTGACTTTTTTTTTGGAATCTCCTCTTGTCTGTTTTAGACCCTTTGGAAGTCCCAGGGTGTCCTAATTTAGCTATATTCCCCTGCTTTGTGGAGGCTGCGGGAGCTATAATGGCTGCGGAGGGATCTCTTTCATCTCAACGTTCTATCTCAAGTACGCCATTTTCCTGTCAAAACAGATCTGTGAGGCGGAAGGACACAAACTTGTCCGTGATTTGTGCCTATTTCTATGATACCTCCGCTCCCCACCCCTCCTGTGCGGCTCCACTGGGGTGATCTGCCTTTCTTCAGCAGTGCTGTGTATCAACTGCCGGCTCCCCTGTTGCATATTTTATGAGCGGGGACTGACGTCACTGAGCCCTGTGTGAAGACTAGCTGCCTGTCACGGCTGCATTTAAAGTCACAGGGAGCGTGTCTATATCAGGGAGCGTGTCTATATCGGTGCGCAGTTAAAGGATTTTACTGTATGCATCATACAATATTAAAAGTGCCATCTGATTCGGTGGTGTATCTCATTCCTCACGGTCCCTTTTATAAAAAGGCATAGGAAGACACAAGAATTTTCTATATTTTTAACGTTTATTCAGTATAAACATCACCAATAATATCAATTCTCTCTAATATAATCCCTGCAAGGCAGGATTCAAAATAGGGCACAAGATGAGTCACAAGGCTACTCCAGTGTCCAAATCAACGAAAGTGTCTAATACGACTCATCAAAAAGCACAAAAATTTCAGGATTCTAACAATTCTCACTTTAAAGATCAAGTGGATATCGTTAACCCATTTAAGGCCAGATCTCCTCATAAAGAAGTCATGGATACATCTCTCTCATCAAAAAGGAAAAATCCTGGTAAAACTTCTGAAAAATTCACATCGCCAGCCGACGCTTCAAGTCCTGAGTCTGGAGATATTTCACCAAACTTTTCGCCGGAAAGGTCAAAATTTAAGATGATAACACCAATCCTTCTCCTTCCCAAAATCTTGATGTTATATCCATACACTCTTACATGGATACTCTCACCCAGAAAATCACGTCCAGTATGTCTCAATCATTTGAAAACCAAAATAAAATTTTACAGTCCACCTTGGATAAATTTAGCAGCAAGTTAGACATCCACGAAAAACGGCTAACTGTAGTGGAAGAACAGACTGATGATTTATCAAAAGAGACCCATGACCTCAAATCTGAATTTCACAGAGTTAAAATTAAAGTTGCGGATATAGAAGACAGGAACAGACGAAACAACTTGAAAATAAGAGGAATACAAGAATCTATCTCACCGGATAAACTAGAAGACTTCGTCAAGACAATTTTCAAAAAATTACTACTGGCACTTACAGACCAGGATCTCATCATAGATAGGATCCACAGACTTCCCAAACCACGGAATATCGATAAAGATCTACCTAGAGATACCATTTTAAGGGTCCACTTCTTCAAGATCAAGGAAAAAATTCAAAAATCGGTTAAAGATCTAGGAGGTTTTCCAGAACCCTATGCTCACCTTCAGCTATTCACAGATCTTTCAAAGGAAACGATTGAAGGAAGAAAGTCTCTTAAGCCAGTCACCTCCACCTTGAAGGAAAATAATATCCCCTATAAATGGGGCTTGCCACTTAAACTTTTGGTATTCTACAAAGGAAAGACAACCGTCCTATTCTCGCCTAAGGAAGGAAGAGATTTCCTGTCCTACTGCAGGATACCCGATCGCCATAGAAACTCTAACTCTCAAGACCCCAGGCCCTCTTCAGAGACGGGATGATCCAATGGAAAGACCCTGCCTACATATTTTCTCTCCTGGTTAAAAGGCCTCTCTACACTTTTTGATTATTTGTTCACTGTATTACTCTGCTTATTATTCTTCTTTCCACAGGTTTTCTTACTTCTCTACTTCTTTATGGACTCATATATCACATGAGATTATTTTCCTTCTAGGAACAGTGCAGTTATGATTGACAGCTAAAGGATGCCTCTAATGGGATCCTTACACAAACTTTCCCCACTGAGGAATTAGAGCCTACCGGCTAGGCTCTTTCTGAAGGACAATTTTGTTCTTACTGTTTTGTGTTTTTCTGTTTTCGATTTTAAACAGGTCTTCAGTTTTAGTTTTTTTTTGGGGTTTTTTTTGCTAACTAAGTTCTTCAAAGGTAGGTGCCCTCTGGTTTCCTTATTTCATGTAGCCCACTTCATACGGTCCTTGCCACTCTTGTAACATGAAAATAAAAGTTGTGTCTTATAATGTCAGGGGGCTAAATAGCCCTTGGTAGAGATTTTCCATTGGTAAAGAAATTAATAGGTTACATCCTGAGGTTGTATGCCTCCAAGAAATGAAGTTCAAAAAAGACAACCACTCTTCTATAAATCTCAAAAATTTCCCATTTGTATTTGAGTCTTGCGGCCCACGAAAGAAAGCAGGGGTTTTAACCCTGATTGGTAATTCAATTTCCTTTGAATTTCTCTCTGAAGTCAAGGACATAAAAGGTCACTATCATATTCTCCTATGCAAATTGAGCGGCCACACCTTCACAATAGTTAATACTTATGTTCCCACCATCAGACAACTTAGCTTCCTAAATAAGCTAATGAAAAAAAATCGACACCTTACGCTCAGGAACTCTACTTTTATTAGGTGACTTTACTATGGTGCCAGATAATACACTAGACTCCACCTCCCCCAGCAGACAAAGATTGCAATCCTTGAACAGCTGGATTTATAATCACGAGCTATTCGACTCATTCCGCTGTTTGAACACCACATCTAGAGAATTTACTCATTTTTCTGATGGCCATCAGTCGGCCTCTAGAATAGACTTGATACTCACAGATGTCTTCTCCTTGCCAAGGTTCTCCTCCGTCTCCATACTTAATAAATCTATTTCAGATCATTCTCCGGTAACTGCAGAATTGACAATAGGGCCTCCAACTCACCCCCAATTCATGTGGAAATTCAACTCCTCTTTGCTACATAACCCCTCCACCAAACCTGAAATCAGCTCAGCCTTGCAGAATTATTTTAGTGAAAACGACTCCGTCCTCCTAAATCCATTTTCCTGTTCGAACGCTCACAAGGCGGTATTGAGGGGAGTTTTGATCCAAATTTCCTCCAGACAAAAAAAAGTTAACAGGGATAAAATCCTTACCCTACAACAGTCAATTAAATCTAAAGAAGAGGAACTTTGTCGATCCTCTGTTTCCTCTAGCAAACAAGCTGTATTATCAGCACTTACCGATCTTAGAATGCAATTAAGGAAACTCATATTCAATTTTTACGACTCAGCTATTAGATCGGCAAAATGCAAGCATTAGTTATCTATAAATCGCCCTTCAAAATACATGTCAAAAAGAATTAAGAATATACGGAAACGGAATAGAATTGACACTATAACTTCCTCTAATGGTATATCTCTGGTCCACCCTAAAGATATTGTAAAGGCTTTTGCCGATTATTACAAAAATCTGTATAATATTAATCAGGATAACCCTAATTTGCAGCCAACTACCTCAGAGATTGGCTCATTCCTTTCCAGCATGAATCTTCCAAAACTTAACTCTGAAGACTTATCTTTTTTGTCTTCTCCCTTCACTGAACAAGGAGTCCTGGAAACTATAAAAAAACATAAAACATTTAAATCACCCGGACCAGACGGGTTTAGTAATGATTATTTCAAGTCTTTTAGTAATTTATTGGCCCCTCACCTTGTAAAAGTATTTAATTCAGCTTTCCAATCAGGTCAATTTCCCAAAGAGATGCTGGAAGCGACCATTGTCGTAATCCCTAAACCAAATTCTGACACTAGCCAAGTTTTTAATTATAGACCTATATCCCTCATCAACACAGACGTAAAAATTTCCGCAAAAATCTTGGCTAATAGGCTAAATCAATTTCTCCCGACACCTAATTTCCAACGATCAGATAGGTTTCATTAAAGGAAGACAATCCATAGATGGTACGAGAAGGCTCATTAACATAATTAAGCTCATTTCCTCAAAAAACCTCAAAGCCACTGTTATCTCTCTTGATGCTGAGAAAGCGTTTGACCGCCTTAATTGGTCTTATCTCGAAGTGACTCTCAAAAAATTTGGAATGAATTCTCGACTCACGGGAGGTATTATGGCTTTGTACTCCAGCCCTGGGGCGAGGGTATATTCCAACAATCATCTTTCCCCTGCGTTTAATATAGCTAATGGGACTAGACAGGGCTGCCCCTTGTCACCATTGCTTTTCGCATTGGCCATTGAACCTCTGGCCCAATTAATCAGGAATAGTACAAAGATCTCAGGAATTAAAACCTTGCATAAAGATTTTAAAATAGCGTTATATGCAGATGATATAATTCTTACCCTTACCGATCCAAGCAACTCTATCACTGCCTTACAAACTCTAATCCAGACTTTTTCCAAGGTCTCTTATTTTAAAATAAACGACTCTAAATCCAAAATACTTGGCTTTAACCTGGGAATAGACCAAGGAAAAATTGAGGGCCTCTCGCCTTGGGGTTGGGCTACTGATGGGCTGATATACCTAGGCCTAAAATTTGTCAAAAATATAAACTCTCTTATAAAATTAAACTTAGAGATTCTTACCAAAAAGCTTTTTAATGAATTTCGTATATCTAGAGATGATGGACTCTCTTGGTGGGGAAGAATCATGATGGTTAAATCATACATCTTCCCAAAAAACCTATATCTACTTCGCTCTCTTCCTTTAAAAGTTCCCACTTCTTCTCTTACAAATCTCCAAGCCTCATTGAATTCCTTTATATGGAATAACAAAAGACCCAGAATAGCAAAAAACATTCTCTACAATCATAAATCTTATGGTGGAGCTGGTTCCCCAAATATCACGGCTTATTACACTGCAAATTTAGTCAAACAAAGCGCATTCTGGTGGCCACATGATAAGACACCAGCTTGGCATGAACTAGAATTGTCTTTTAACAATTATAAACCTCTTCACCTACTAATTCTGAACCAACTCCTTCATAAAAAATTAATTTGAAAACTCTCATCCAATTTTTCAAGCTATTTCTGAAGCTTGGAAAAAATTTTCTGTTCCAAAAAGAGGCTCTAAGGCTGGTTTCACATTTGCGCTTTTGTGCGCAGCGCATCGTGCGCACCAGTGCGCATGCGCACTGCGCAACTATATTTAACATGACGTGCGCATGGTCTTGCGCATACTTGCGTTTTTGTGCGCATGCGTTTTTTTGTCTTTTGCGCCAGGCGCGCCAGACGCAACATGTTACATTTTTGGTTCCGCCCTGTCTCGTCAAAAAAACGCATGCGCACGCTTGCGCACGGAATGCGCAAAAACACCACATTGGAGCCTATGGGAACGCATGCGTGCGCATGGTCTTGCGCACGCTTGCGTTTTTATGCGCATGCGTTTCTAAGATAAACACGTCTGGAATGTGGTCTAGACAGTAAAAAAAAAAATTAAAACAAGGTGATAAAATGGTGTGGGCACTGGGATTCCACAATACTTAACAGACTGCTCAACGAGTGGACACACAGCTAAAAGCACAAGCTGCACCAATGTAAGTATGAAAAACCTAATGTCTGGCTGAAATTTCAATACATTTCTATGTACTTATGTCTCTTTTTTTTTTTATTGCAGCATGTCTTCATCTGGTGACGAATATGTCCCCGGGACAGGGCAAGAGGCAGAAGAAGTGAGTACCATGCTTCCGTATGGATTGGTAAAAATATACACATGTGGTTAATTTTTTTTGTTTAATTTTCAGACCTCATCCTCCACCACGCCACCACCACCGGAGGAACGGCAGGAGCAGCAAGGCCAAGTGCGGGCGGGAAGACGGGATGTAAGTACAGACGGACTGTTTTTTTTTTTACTTAATTTCTATGCTGGTTTATTTTCTTTTTTTTTGGAACTGTATTGAAAATTCTTTCAGGTGTTTATTTTTTTTATGTTTTTGGTAAATTTTTATTAGTATTTTTTGGTAATTTTCCTTGTTTTTTTTTGCTGCTTTTTTGGTTACAGATTTTTTTTAAACTTAATTTCTAGGCTGGTTTATTTTCTTTTTTTTTTGGTAATCATTTTTAAAGTATTTTTTTTAAATTTTCATGGTTGTTTTTTTCGGTGATTTTTGCTTTTTTTGCATTTATTTTCATTTAAAACAAAAATTTTTTTCATGGCTTGTGTATCAATATCTAAATCTCAAAGTGTGTATGTGTGTATGTATGTGTGTGTGTGTGTGTATGTTTGTTTGTATGTTTGGGTATATGGGCACGGGACTATGGGATGGCGGATATGTATGATGGTATATGGGCACGGGACTATGGGATGGACGATATGTATGATGGTATATGGGCACGGGACTATGGGATGGAGGATATGTATGATGGTATATGGGCACGGAACTATGGGATGGAGGATATGTATGATGGTATATGGGCACGGGACTATGGATTGGAGGATGTGTGATGAGTATATGGGCTCGGGACTATGGGATGGAGGATATGTATGATGGTATATGGGCACGGGACTATGGGATGGAGGATATGTATGATGGGTATATGGGCACGGGACTATGGGATGGAGGATATGTATGATGGTATATGGGCATGGGACTATGGGATGGAAGATAATTATAATTTTCTATAACTAACCACAGTTCTACTATGCCCGGGCAGCGCCGGGCTCTTCAGCTAGTTTTCTAGATTTTTCATTTTAAAATCTTTCAAAGATTAATGTTTGTCTTTCTTTTCTAGGCTCCACAGCGGGAGGAGGACCTCGCCCTGGACAACGACGAGCTCATCCGTCTAGTCCAGGAGCGAGTCCCGTTGTGGGACACCCGTCACCAACTGCACTCGGACAACGTGGTGATCCGGCGGCTCTGGAACGAGGTGGCCGAATCGCTGATGGATGGCTGGGACAACGCCTCTCCCCGGGTCCGCAAGGATTTTCGTAAGTATTTAAATGCAGTGTGATGCAGCAGTGATCTTGGCCGGGATCACCCAACTGTGTGTGATGCTATTAACTCATGGAGTTTCTATCATCACACACAGTTGGATGATCACAGCCTCCAGTGCATAGTCTTACTTTTTTTCTTTTTTTTTTTTTCCCCACAGTGAACAAAGTCAGAACCCGTTGGCGCTCGATGAAGGACTGCTTCAACAGGGATATCCGTCAGGAGAAGCAGGTTCGCAGTGGTGCTGCGGCAAGGACCGGCACGAAGTACAGATACCATCGTGCCTTGGCATTTTTAAGACCGGTCCTTGCCTCCCGAACGTAAGTATTTTCTAGTTGTATTGTGTTTTATTCTGTGCTTTTCTATTCCACAGGAGTTGGCGATTGTTAATTTATGGTAGTAATTTCTTTCTTTTCTTTTCACAGCACCTGGAGCAGCACCCTGCAACCTGGGCCCGAAGCGGTCCTTCATCAAGCTGCCCCGGACCACTCCCAGCCATCCATCAGCGAGGAAGCACCTTGCAGGTCTGCACCACAGTCATCTGGAGACCAGGAAGCTGGTCGCTCAGGTGTTCCCCTGTCCCAGGTCTCTGCCACTGGTTTTGCGGGCACTTCCCGCCAGCAGCGGCAGAGGACCTCGGACAGGCCTCTCATGCCCGAGTTCGTTGAATTGAGCTCGGTCTTTCAGAGTAGCCTCAAGGCACTCTCCTTTTGGACCAACGCTACAAGTCTATCGAGGGTCGCCTTGAGCGCCTGGAAGTCGACCTCGCCAGACCAGCGCATCATTTTTATACACAAATAGCTCGGGACACGGCGGAACACCTTACCCCTGACCTCCAGTTGACTGTCATGCAGGCCTGCAACAATGCTTTTATGCAGGCTATGCAGCAGAGTAGGATTATGCAGCAGTCAGCGGTGGCATTTCCACCGGTGCCACCCCTGACTCGTTTTACAGCATTACCTACTTCTGCTGCATATCACTGCACAGCCACCACACTTCCAAGCCTCGCCGGACACCAATATACCGCCCCAAGTCCGAGTGCAGCTGGACACTTACCCGCCAACACCATGCCAAGCGCTGCTCCTGCCTGGCCCACCACTGCTGCCGCCACCACCACTGGATGGCCCGTCGTCACCACCCCTGCCTGGAGCGCCGCCACCACCACCACCAGCGGGAGGACCACCCCGGTATGGACCGCCACAGCCACCACGCCTGCATGGACCGCCACCACCACCAGCACCACCACCTCGGAGTAGCATCAGCTGGGGGACCCGCATTCAATATTTACGGCCCCTACCAGGACATCCACCACCACCAGCATGCCACAGCAGGTACAAGATCCTGGCAGGCGGTCCACAAGCGCCAGGCGGTCCCCCAGCTCCAGCCGGTCCACAGCCTCCAGGCGGTCCAGAGGCTCAAGGCGGTCCAGAGGCTCAAGGCGGTCCAGAGGCTCAAGGCCGTCCCCGGGGTCTAGCCAGTCCTCAGGCTCTAGCCGCTCTAGACAGGACAGCAGCAAGACGACGGGCCACCGTCATAAAAAAACAAAGAGGACTCTGACCCTCCCTCCTCCCTCACCTCCCACTTCACAACTTTCCTTGCCTCGGCTCCCTTCCCCCACTTCTTTGGTTCCTCCTTCCCCTAGAACCCCTTAGTCCACCCAAAGCCGTTCCTCATCCCTCCACACCCCCCAGTTTCCACCAACTAAGTAAAATAAATGTTAAAGTTTTATTTCAAAATAATGTTTGGTTATTGTGTCTTTCGCCGCCTGCACACACTGCGCCGTACACTATGGTTTGTTTTTCTTTACTTTATACCGGATGGTCAGCCATCCAACTCTGAAAGGGATACTATATTTCAGATTTTTCTTTTTTTATTTTATATATATATATATATATATATATATATATACACCCATATATATATATTTATATTTACATATATACATATATATATATACATATATACACATATATATACATATATACATACACATATATATACATACACATATATATACACATATACATATATATATACATACACATATATATATATATATATTATTTTTTTTTTTTTTATGGTGGTTTCCCTTTCTTTCCTTTAACCTGGGCAGGTGAGTAGTGGAGTGTATTAAGACACAGTACACTGGGTACAGGTATAAAAAAACATGTATTTTATTTTTACCAAACAACAAAACTATTAAACCATTTGATCCTGCCATGCTACACGACCCACATCGGATAAAAAGAAGTCCGCAAATTGGTCCCTCATTTGGGCAACTTCGACTGATGACCGAAGAGGGTGCTGAGTAAAATCTGGCAAAGGGTTGGCAGCAGGTTCATCCATGTCAAAGTTCGGCCGCTCCTTTGCCATAACAAAATTGTGCAGAACCACGCACGCCTTCACCACCTCATCCACTGTTTCCATTTTGAGATTGATGGCGGTGCTGAGAATTCGCCATCTGGACACTAGAATGCCAAAGGCGCACTCTACAGTCCTGCGAGCCCTCGTAAGCCTGTAGTTGAAAATTTTCTTGGGGTGGTCCAAGTCACGGCTGGAGTACGGCTTCAGCAGGTTTTGGCACATCTGAAATGCCTCATCCCCAACCACTACAAATGGCAGTGGTGGAGTTTGGGTTTGGGGAAGAGGCCGTGCCAGTGGAAAATTGAAATGGTTGCCGTACAACCTCCGGCCCATATCAGAGTTCTTAAAAGTCTGGGAATCGTTGCCCCGTCCGAATGCCCCTATGTCCACCACCACAAACCGGCAGTCTGCATCCGCAATGGCCATTAGTACTGTGGAAAAGTACTTCTTGTAGTTGTAGTACTCAGAGCCACTTCTTGCAGGTTTTGTGATGCGGATGTGCTTCCCGTCCACCGCTCCTAGGCAGTTCGGGAAATTGCAGACTGCCCAGAATTTGTCCGATATTTGAAGCCACTTTTCGGCAGTGGGCAATGGCATAAACTCCGGACACAGAACATCCCACAGAGCCCTGCAGGTGTCGGCAACAATCCCGGATAAAGTTGAGATTCCCAGCCGGTACTGGAAATGCAGGGATGAAAGACTCTCTCCAGTTGCCAGGAGCCTGCAAAACATAAAAAGAAAAAATAATTATATTTCTGTCTTGGGTATTACTAAAAACACTGAAAATAAAAAGTACATGGCCTAACTATTTTGCATGTTTTTTTAATACAACATAGCAAAAAAACATTTTATAAAGGCTTGGGATTAGTACATGACAGAAGAAAAACCATTATGCAAAAAAGCAATTTCCCAAAAATAATGTTAAAATTCAATAGCCAAAAAAAAAACGCATTTTTTTGCCAAAAAAAAAAAAATAAAAAAATGGAAAAAGCCAAAAAAATTATGCAAACATAACAACATACATACCGTAAGGTGACAAGGAGCCTTTCTTCGGGAGGAATGGCACGCCGGAGCTGAGTGTCCCGTCTCCGGATGTTTCCTTCAACCATACCCAGCAAGTCAAGGAAGCTTTCCTGGGACATCCGGGTATAGTCAGCAAATTTCTCCGGGTTTTCCTGGAGCTCGCTGTACAGCGTGTGATATGCTCCACGGCTTGCCCGGAGTTCGATAATTGGATGCCTCCAAAACCGACGCCGCTGCCGTCTCTGCTGTCTCTCCCTCTCCCTTTCTTGCTGGCAACAAAAGGCATACGCCTGAGACAGCGCGATGTCAAGATCCAACTTGAAGCGGAAATTATCCAGACGCAGGTCCATCTTGACACCAGAAACAGCAGCAAAATCTGATGAATTCAGCAGTACAGGGTCTATAAAACATTCCAATGACACACGCCCACTGGTGACCCATTGGTGTTCAAGGATTTTTCTATTGTGAAATGTCACACCTAAAAACGCATGCGCATAAAAAACGCAAACGCATGCAAAAACGCATGTAAAACGCAAGTAACGCTGCGTTTTTTTGACGCATCAGCGCGCGCATGACGTAAAAAAACCGCACGTTTGTTTTGCGTTTTTCTTTGCGTTTTTTATGCGCCCGATGCACTGCGCAAAAAAATGCTAATGTGAAACTAGCCTAATAAAGAAGTCACATTAAAAAATTTGACCTTATCAGTTATTTTTCAAGCATCCAATCAGACTATTGACCCCGTTTGTTCAGCACTTGGTCTCAAAAGACTCAAAGATTTATACGATGGTGCTCTTTGTACACCTTATAACAAACTCAAGAATATATTTCAATCTACTACTCCTGTTTTCTTACAATATGTCATCCTTAAAGACAAACTCCATGAGTTCCTTGCTATTTCACCAAGAATTTCTGAACCAGCAGTTAATCTTATTTGTAATATAGACCATAATATTTTCTGGAGTTTTGAGTATACTTACAAGTGGTGTAATAATAGCTTTGCAGTGGTCAAGACTCAAAATATTATCAAATGGGAAAACAAATTACATACAATAATTGACCCTCCTGACCTTCAACAGGCATGCTCCCTCTCGTACGCCTCTACCATTTCCTTATCACTACAAGAGACCTACTTCAAACTTTTAACGAGATGGTATTATACCCTTGTAAAGGTACTGTCACACTTAGCGAAGTACCAGTGATCCCGACCAGCGATATGACACGGTCAGGATCGCTGGTACATCGCTAAGTGGTCGCTAGTGAGCTGCCACACAGGCAGATCTCACCAGCGACATCGCTGGGGACGGGGGTCGCTACTTACCTGTCACATTAGGCGATCCTGCGTCCTCCCGCCCGGCTCCACGCTCGTCGCTCGTCTCTCCACAGGAAGCGCCGCAGGAAGCTGACGACGAGAAGCGGTCCTGAACGTTCTCGCGCGATCAGCGATAACCAGCGAAGGAGCGGGTCGTAGGTAAGTATCAGACACAGCGATATCGCTAGCAATATCGCTATAACGTCACAAGTTATAGCGATATTGCTAGCAATATCGCTTAGTGTGACAGTACCTTAAGACTCCATAGAATCAACCCTGACAATTCTCCGCTCTGTTGGAGGGGTTGTGGAAGGCCAGGAAATATTTTGCATATATTTTGGCAATGTCCCAAAATTGTTCCCTTTTGGAGAAAGGTTTCAAATCTTATCGATTTTATCTTAGGAACGCGACTTATTTTGTCTCATCGTCTGGCCCTTCTTTCTCTAGACGCTGACAAAATTGACCCTACTAACAGGCTGTTGATTATGCACATTTTACTAGTTTCCAAACACAATATCGCTTTCCTTTGGAAAAATCCAAAACCTCCACAAATTAACGATATTATAGACAAAATTAGCCGTCATCATTCCTTTGAACTGAAATTTGCACATATTCATGATCAATTTGCCAAACATGCTAGGAAATGGTCTAGATGGCTGGAGCTGTTCTCTTAAGGTCTTCAACCAGAGTGCGCCTGCCTAGGCCCCTTTGGGGTTAGGTCTTTGGCTTGGAACAAATTTAATATATTATATGCTTAAATACTTACCTTTGTAATAGTTCATTGTATAATATGCTTCTGCATTAACAAGTTACATTTTATGTATTCTTTACATTTGGACATTGTTGTCCTTCCTCTTTTCCTTCTTTTCATCTTTCCTTCCCTCCCCTACACCTCTTCCCCATTTGTTAAAACTCCAATAAAACGGTTGGAAAACAAAACGTGAGACGAAATACGTGGTTGGGGTACAAGCTGGGGGGTCAGAAGCCAGAGAGGGAACATAACAGCAGAGACGAATACCAAGAGACGGGGTCAAAGATCAGTCCGGGTCATACACGTGAATTTCAGTCAAAGGCAGGAGGATCACCAAGGTACAAGGGTCAGAGGCTCTAAACTGGAAGCTTGAGCTATCACTAACACTGGTCAGCAGGCTGTGAGAGACTGAAATAGCCCAGCTAGCTCCAGAATGAGGCTGAGGAGATTAACCCCCGCATGACCAGTCCGGAGTCAAGACAGCAGAAGATAAACTCCGGACTGGACCATGACTCTAAACCTTTTTTTTCCTTTCAGGCCGGGGAGCTTAATATGAGTTTTTGCCCGGGGTGGTCACAGGCGTTATTATAGGTCTGATAGGTTTCTTTGCTTTACTTTTGCCCCCGATGGTCACTGGGGTTATTACATGTTTTTGTTTCCCTGCTGATGTGACCATTCCCTTTCCCTATATAAGGTCACATGGTATATCAGCAGATGTTGGTAATAGCAGGTCCTTTTTCGATTCCAACCACGGTGAAGTGAGCAGCTGGCTCTGAGGTGTGAAGCCACTGCTGACACCTGGTGAAGGAGCAGCTGGCTCTGAGGTGTCGAGCCACTGCTGAAACTGGTGCTGAACTCTGCCTGCCCAGTGTCCACAGCAGAGATAGATGGTGAAGGTAGCAGCTGGCTCTGAGGTGCTGAGCCACTGCTGAAAGTTAATCCGGTGATGAACCCTGGTGACTGCAGCCGAGAAATATGGTGAATGTAGCAGCTGGCTCTGAGGTGTCGAGCCACTGCTGAAAGCTGATCTGGTGCTGCACTCTGCTGCCTGGTGACTGCAGCAGAGAAAGATAAGTTTCTTGGTGTTTTCCCCTTTTTCCTTCGTGTGTATTAGTGCAGCGGTGGGATCAGTGTCTGCACTATCCAGTTCTCTAGCAGGGGATAGGTGCAGGGATAGTGAGGGATTCAGGTATCCTGCTCGGCGACAGGTGAAGAGCCTGTATAGGGAACGATAGGAGTATTCAAGGACACTGCCTCAGGGGAGTGCAGGAGGTCTCCACATCCCCATTCCCTATTGCAGGGCCCACCGTTGTAACTGTTTTGCCAGTGTTCCCCTTTTGTCTTGTTTTAGTTACCGACCTGCGGGTCATGTCACACAGGACAGGTACACGTGACAGTTTGTAACCAACCATACATTTTCTATGGTGAGCCATGGGCCAAGTACAGACCTGCGATCAATTGCTTCTGGTCCTGAGGAGAGTGAGGAGCTGCATGGTGTGTTGGAGCAGCAGCCGCAGTTATCAGGGTCTGGGGCCTCCCCTCTGGCTCAACCAGAACCCTAATTTGCAGCTTTGGCAAATTTGCCCACTGTAGTCCCTGCTGGTGAGCGGGACGTGCTCATATACGCGGACGCACCCATGCAGGTGGGAGGATGTTGTGAGTTCATTTTCTGGTCCACCAGTTGTGAGCTCTCCTTCCAGGCTCCCTCTGGTGGTAACAGGAGGTAGTGAGGCTGATTTAATCAGTAGAGATCTGCCACCTGATAATGAGGATGACGATTGGACCTCAGGAATCTCAGACTGGATTTAAGACAGCCGACGCCCTATTCTGGTGCTGGTGATTCCTTCTGGCTTGTCAGGTCTTGGTTTTCAGCTCTGTTCCAGTCATCTAAAGCTAAGTTTTTCTGCTAATGTTCACACTTGATTTTGTTGGTTTAGTCAGTTTTTTGTGTGGTCAGCCAGCCCCGGCTGGGGCTGCTCTAAATTTCCACTCTTATTTATCTGTATTTGTCAATTTGCTTTTTGTCCCTTATTAGATTGGCCTCTTTTTGCTCTGTTTCAGAATATTTTAGAGTGCTGATATAGTGGGAGAAGTCTAGTGACTTCAGGGTTAATTTTGCTATCAGAAGTGTTGGACTTTATTTTTGTAGGGTTTTTTGCAGATTGCAGACAGTGTCTTTCCTTTCCTATCCTTTCTAGTTACTTTGGGCCCCATTGTTTGCTCAGCCTATTTTCCTGCCTGTGTTTGTGCTTTCATCTTGTTTCACCGTCAATACATGTGTGGGGGCTGTCTTTCCTTTGGGGTCTGCTCTGGGGCAGTGTTGTGAGTTCATTTTCCCCTTCATCTTTGATGTCTGATGAACTCCCTCTGCTGGTGAAGAGAGGTAGTGAAATTGATTGGGATGGGAAGAACCTGTTATCTGAACAGGCGGAGTGTGATTGGACATCTGGAATTTCTGAGTGGATATAAGGCAGCCGACGCCCTGCAGGGTTTGCTGGTGATCCTTTCTGCTCTGAACTCTTGCATCCAGCTTAGTTCCTGTCTACTAAAAGCTAAGTTTTTCCCTGCTATTATTCCATGATATTTTGTCTGGCTTCCTTAGTGTTTGTATTTAGCCAGTCCTGGTTGGGACTGGCTGAATTCCATTTTTGTCTCTGATCAGTTGATCTCTTTGCTCTGTTTTCAGAATATACCTGAGTGCTGATATAGTGATTTTGAAGTCTAGCGACTTCAGGGTCTTTTTTCCTATCAGACGGTTGGGACATTTTTGTAGGGTTTTTTGCGGATTGCAGCCAGGATCTTTTCTGTCCTGTCCTATCTAGTTAGTTGGGCCCCATCGTTTGCTCAGCCTGTCTTTCTGTCTGTGTTTGTATTTTCATCTGTTTTTCACCGACAATACATGTTGGGGGCTGTCTATTGCTTTGGGGTCTGCTCTGGGGCAGTTTAGATTTCCCCTTTCCTTCTTTAGGCTTATGTAGTTCTCTGGCTGTGACGAGGGGTCTAGGGCACTGTAGGAAACCCCACGGCTACTGTTAGTTGTGGTGAATAGGATCAGGGGTCTGCAATCCGATAGCTACCAACCTCTCCGGTTTTCTGGACTTAGCTTGTATTTTTGTTTTCTCCTCCGGTGACTCATTCATAACAGGGCAGTTAGTTTTCCCCTTTTCTTGCTTCAGGCTTATTTAGCCCTCCGGCTGTGATGAAGTGTCTAGGACCATCGTAGGTACGCTCCACGGCTGCTGCTAGTTGTGTGGTTAGGATCAGCGATCTGCAATCTGCATAGTTACCATCCTCTCTGGTTTTCTGTGACTTAGCTTGTTTTGTTTTTTTCTCCTCGGTGACCCATTCATAACAGGAGGAGTTGGTGTCCCTGTGGTGCTGCCTGATGTTCCCTGTGGTGAGGGGGCACATCCCTGTAGTGAGCAGTCTGATAATTTGGTCCACGGGGCTCACGCCGAAACTTCTACACTATCGAAGAAGCAGCCCCCTCCTGGTCGTGTGGAGGAAGACGACCAGGGAGAGTATATTTCCTTCTTCCTTCCCTTCACAATTGCGGCTCTGGCAAATATGCCCCCTGTAGTCTCTGCTGGGGAGCAGGACTTGCTCATGTGCACGGACGCAACCAGGCATGTGGGAGGAGTTGGTGTCCCCGTGGTGCTGCCTGATGTTCCCCGAGGTGTGGGGGTGCATCCCTGCGGTGAGCAGACTGATGATTTGGTCCATGGGGCTCACGCCGAAACTTCTATACCATCTAAGAAGCCGCCCCCTCCTGGTCGTGTGGAGGAAGACAACAAGGGAGTGTATATTTCCTCCATATCCCCGTCCCCTTCTCCTCCAGTAGTGGCAGCAGGGGTGCTGCCAGGGAGTAGGGGCAAGTCGCAACCCTCACCACAAGCTGCCCCTCAGAGTCGGAGTCCTCATAGGAGGAGGGGGCAGAGAGGAATGGTTACGGCTGAGCCTTGTGGGGGTGTGAGTGCTATGACACAGGGGGATGCCTCTGTTGTTGGTTCTGTTAGTTCACCATCTAGTGGCAAGAGCGTGAATGACAATAAATGTGCAGGTCCGGACCTGGGTTTGTATGTGTTTGCATGGGTGCCTGCCATTCTCGCACCAGCGAGTTATCAACTGGAGTTACCCTTTGTTATACCCAAGCCTAGCTCATTCCCCAGGTCGGCGCTCTGGAGATTTGTGGTACCTCGGGAGTATACGTCATCATCACCATCTGCCCTCTCTTGCCATGAACCGGAGTGTCAGGTGATTGCTGAAGTGAACTCTGATGGAACAGGACATCCTGACTGTAGGTGGTCTCCAGTGTGGTACGGTGTTGAGGGTCCGGAGGCCCCTCATTGAGGGAGGGGTACTGTCACAGTCCAATTCTTGGATCTGTGTCAGATTCGGGATTCCCTCATCTAAACCTCATTTTTTCCTTTCAGGCCTGGGAGCTTAACCCCTTAGTGACGGGGCCAATTTTTTAAATTCTATCCAATGTCACTTTATGTGGTGATAACTCTGGAACACTTCGACAAATCCCAGTGATTTTGAGACTGTTTTTTCGTGACACATTATAATTTATTATAATGGTAAATTTAGGTTGATATGTTTTTTGTTTATTTATAAAAAATATCAGAAACTTGACAAAAATGTAAAAAAATTGCAATTTTCAAACTTTGAATGAATATCCCTTTAATCCTGATAATCATACCACAGAAAAACATTAATAAATAACATTTCCCACATGTCTGCCTTATATCAGCACCATTTCTAAAACACTAATTTATTTTGATAGCCTTTTCGGAGGTTTAACCCCTTAACGACCGCCGATACGCCTTTTAACGGTGGTAATTAAGGCCACTTAAACCACAGCGCCGTGAATTCACGGCGCTGTGGAGAAAGTAAATAGCACCCCCCAGTGTCGGATTTTTTCCGGGGTCTCGGCTGCCGGAGGTAGCCGAGACCCCAGAGAACATGAATCAGGTCAGTTTTTACCGACCCCACTTTTGCGATCGCCGTTATTAACCCTATAACGGCAATCGCAAAAAAAGCTGCGATTTTGCATTTAATTTCTCTTTCCTCTGATGTGATCGCACATCAGAGGAGAGAGAAATAGGGTCCCCGATCCCACCCTGTATCACCCTGTGGTCCTGGATTCCCTCCCAGTGGTCCTCCATCCCGCCGGCATCCTCCAGTGGGCGCCGCCATCTTGGATCCGGAAGATCCAAGATGATAAACTATCATAGTGATCAAAATAAAAAAATAATAAATAACCCTCCTGTTTATCACCCCCTTAGTTAGGCCAACATAATGAAATAAAGAAAATAATTTTTTTTTCATTTTTTCATTAGGGTTAGGGCTAGGGTCTGGGCTAGGGTTAGGGTTGGAATTAGGGTTAGGGCTAGAATTAGGGTTAGGGTTGGAATTAGGGTTATGGTTGGAATTAGGGTTAGGGCTAGGGTTAGGGTTAGAATTAGGGTTAGGGCGAATTAGGATTAGGGTTAGAATTAGGGATTAGGGTTGGGATTAGGGTTAGGGGTGTGTTGGGATTAGGGTTGGAGCAAGAATTGAAGGGTTTCCACTATTTACCAACATTGGGGTCTAATTTCTCCTGTTACCCTTGGGAAAATAAAAAAATTGGGGGCTAAAATCACTTTTGTGGAAAACAAAGACTTTTTTATTTTCATAGCTCTGCGTTATAAACTTCTGTGAAGCACTTGGGGGTTCAAAGTGCTCACCACACATCTAGATAAGCTCCTTGGGGGGTCTAGTTTCCAAAATGGGGTCACTTGTGGGGGTTTATACTGTTTAGGCACATCAGGGGTTCTGAAAACGCAACATGATGCCCGCAGACCATTCCATCAAAGTCTGCATTCCAAAATGGCACTCCTTCTCTTCCGAGCTCTCCCATGCGCCCAAACAGCGGTTCCCCCCACAAATGGGGTATCAGCGTACTCAGGACAAATTTCACAACAACTTTGGGGGCCCAATTTCTCTTGTTACCCTTTGGAAAATAAAAAAAGAGTGGGCTAAAACATCATTTTTGAGGAAAAAAATGATTTTTTATTTTCACGGCTCTGTGTTTATAAACTTCTGTGAAGCATTTGGGGGTTCAAAGTGCTCACCACATATCTAGATAAGTTCCTTCGGGGGTTTAGTTTCCAAGATGGGGTCACTTGTGGGGGGTTTACACTGTTTAGGCACATCAAGGGCTCTGCAAACGCAACATGACGCCCGCAGACCATTCCATCAAAGTCTGCATTCCAAAATGGCGCTCCTTCCCTTCCGAGCTCTCCCATGCAAGATAAGTTTCTTGGTGTTTTCCCCTTTTTCCTTCGTGTGTATTAGTGCAGCGGTGGGACCAGTGTCCGTACTATCCAGTTCCCTAGTAAGGGATAGGTGCAGGGATAGTGAGGGATTCAGGTATCCTGCTCGGCGACAGGTGAAGAGCCTGTAAAGGGAACGTTAGGAGTGTTCAGGGACACTGCCTCCGGGGAGTGCAGGAGGTCTCCATGTCCCTGTTCCCTATTGCAGGGCCCACCGTTGTAACTGTTTCCCTGGTGTTCCCCTTTTTTCTTGTTGTTTTAGTTACCGACCTGCGGGTCGCGTCACACAGGTCAGGTACACGTGACAATAGGAATACATAATATACATAACATACATTTTCTGCACTAATATCTAACCAAGGGAGCTAACTAAACAGGCTAATATGAGATAGAAATTAGATATAGAAAGCGTGATTACCTACCAGCAATGCTGACAAAAGGGGAGTAGAGGAATGAGATGTTCCCAGGAAGCAGGCTTGAGAGAAAATGGAGGACTGGAGGGAAAAATGGGGGCTGGACTAAAACATAATCCTTTGCAAACTTACAAGGGTGCTGTGCAAGCTTTCCCAGAATACATTGTGAATGGAGGGAAAGATTTAGGAAGCAAACACACAATAACACTGCGGTTATGACTCTGGCCACTAGAAGCCAGAAACAATGAAAACATTAAATCTATGGCTGAAACTGAACATTATGGATATTCTCAGCAAATCACTGTGCATATATATATATATAAACAAGCAGACAGTCAAAGATCATGAATTATGTCGGAGACAGAACAGTATGACAGCAGCCGAACATAAAAACCCAATATAAATTTGGTATTGCCGTAATCGCACCGACTCGAATAATAAAGTCATCTAATCCCAAAAATTGCAGTAAGGCTCGGCGCACATTTACCCTATGCTCCAAGCTGTGTGCTTACACAGGGGTTTCTGTGTAAATTTCTGAAATATGTGATTCAGATGGAACCCCTGGCCGAAGATTCCCTATAATGAGGTAGAAGGGGGCACTGTGGACACTGTCTGGCCTCTATGATCTGGCGGGTCCATCTTTTTAGGCATGCTTGCAAGTGCAGTCGGCCACGGTTTTGTGCACTTCTGAAAAGAAGAACATTGCTGAACTGAGGCCAGACTGAGCTCAGAGTAACTCTGCTGTCTCATTATAGTGAATGGATACCTCAGGAGTTAGATTGAAACCCCAATGTAAGTGCTCGGTGTAGAGTGGAGGATAAATGTGATCCCAAACGTTAGGTAAAATATTCCAAATAAAAGCTTTAACTCAATCCACAAAAAAAGCAAGTCCCCAGTCAGGTCTGTCATCTGTCAATGAAAATATAGGGGACTTCCAAGTAACTGGTAGTACAAAGGCTCTGGAAAAGTGAAATCCTCACCCTCCAAAACAAATTCAGCAAATTCTGTGCTCCCAAATCCAAATGCCCCCCTCACTTCTGAGCCCCAGTGTGCCTAAACCACATATAGCGTCCACATATTTGGCATTTCTGTAGCGATTATAACCCGCCTAATTTACGGGTGCGTATCTTCAGAAGCATGAGCTGGGCATAACACACTGGTCACTAGTGATGAGCGAGTATACTCGTTGCTCGGGTTTTTCCGAGCATGCTCGGGTGTCCTCCGAGTATTTTGGCGTGCTCGGAGATTTAGTTTTCGTCGTCTCATCTGCATGATTTGCAACTGGCCTTGGACTCAGCTGAGCATGTATGGACGATAGGACTTTTTCTGAGCCCCGCTTGGCCAGCGGGTGAGATGGCTCGGATCCCAGCTGGTAGTGGACTAGGTTGCTCAACCCTGCGCTTGGTAAGCGGTTAGGATTTCTGGAGCAATGAACTCTGCTGCTTGTGAACTGGGACTTACCGCCTATCCCAAGAAAAGTTTCTGTGTATTTTTTTTTGGGGGACTTCAGAAGAGGGGGCTTTAGGAGGGGATAATGTCACGCCGTTCTGTCATTGTCTGCTTGTCAGCGTGACAATGCATGTTTTTTTGCTTTAACGCTTTGCTCCTTTCCCCCTAATTGAGCTGGGATACTGCTGGCTTTTACCTGTATGGAGCCTGCTCAGCTGCGTAGCTGCTCATGTGTTGTTAGGTCTTTGCTCTGCTGCTTGACCATCCGCATGTGCGGTCCCTGGTTGCCGCTGTGGAAGCTGTCCGCCGGTTGCGAGGTCATTTGCAGCTGGTGCATGACTTTCCACATGTCTTGGCTGGCAGCCATTACCAGGTGCTCTAGGCTGCAGTTCCTGCACTGACTGTGCTGTAAGGTTTTCTGTGTGTGCTTAGGGCGTGCGCAGCCACAGCTTCCCTGCTTTTATCAGGGTTAGTGAGTGTACTTGAAATGCTGTCCCCAGCCAATTGCTGAGGGGCAGCTCCTTTATAAACGTACCCTGCCCTATGGGCGGGGCCATAACTACTCACAACTCACAAAGCTCCTAGACTTTGCCATGTGTGTCTCATGTCTACGGACCTCGTCTTTCTCAATTATGGTACCAAATTCCCTGCCTTGATTCCTGCTTTGTCCTGTTCCCTCGCCCTGCCCCGGAGGCGGTATATCCGGGCCTGAATCCATGATCCTGTACCTGTCCTGTACCTGACCCTGTCTAAATTTGCCCTGCCCTGGAGGCGGTGTATCCAGGCTTGAAACCTTGATTCTGTACCTGACCATGTCTGAACTGTCTGCTGTGTTATGTTCCTGGAATCCCTCTGTGTTTTGAGCCCCGCACCCAGTGACTCTGAGACTCTTGTAACCGGTGTTCCTGCTGAGCATCTACTATGCTGTGCTCTGACTACCATGCGGTGCTAGCTCCATGCAGGCACAGCAAACCTGCGTTGTTAGCACCATCACGGTTGAGTTCTTTCCTAGGTCCGATGCACGGAGCCTGACGACCGCAGCCTGGAACCTGATGACCGCTGCCTGGAGCCTAGAGCTGGGTGACTGCAGTGGTGCCTGTAGGTTGTGTTGGATGTCCGGAACCAAACGACTTCCGTCTGATGTCTGCCGGTGACTCTGATGTCCTGATGACCTCGTGTACCCTGATATCCTGCCTGTGTCTTGATGACCTCGTGTTGACCTCGTGTATCCTGATGTCCTGATGACCTCGTGTGTCCTGATGTCCTCGTGTATCCTGATTTCCTCGTGTGTCCTGATGACCTCGTGTGTCCTGACATCCTGCCTGTGTCCCGATGTCCCGCTTATTAGTGCCTCGGTGATCCGATGGTGCCTTGGAGTCCACTGGGTGGTACCCTTCTGTGAGGTGTGGAATCGGGAGCCTGGTTTAGCCCTGCTGTACTGTGACGTTACTTTAAGTAAACTTTACTTTATTTATACCTGAAGTTGTGCGGTGTCATCAAGTCCTACGTGTCCGTGATTCACTTCCTGGCGCCGCTGGAGTGGCAGCCTGTTACAGTAGCTCCTTCTTTGCTCTCCTTTTTACTCTATTTTCTCTATTTTTCCTTTCTCTCTTTTATTGCTACTCCAAAGGACATTGCACTATGGAAAACCATAAGAGGACCTGGACCTTCGATGGACTTTTTACCTTGTTTTTACTTGGATCTATTGTGTTGGGAAATCCAGGAACTGAAAAAGACCCTATTGTCTACTCCAGAGAAGCTATACTGCTGCTTAGGGATACAGCAAGGCAGCATGCTGCTAATAGACCAGAGGACATTCTACCAGAAATAAGGAGGACTAAGAGAAGAGGTTGCAGAGCTGGAGCCCTCAGGAAAGCTAGAAGGCGCTATAGACCTGCTCTTCCCTCCGTCATTATGGGCAATGTGAGGTCACTCGGGAATAAGATAGACGAACTGTCGGCACTGACCAGACATCATCGGGAATTAAGGGAGTGCAGTATGTTGCTGTTTACAGAGACCTGGCTCACCGAAGGTACTCCGGACACTGTTGTCTAGTTGGATGGCTTTAAACTCATTCGCGCGGACAGGACAAAGGAGAGCGGTAAGAGGAAAGGCGGAGGGCTGGCGATATTTGTGAATGATAGATGGTGTGACTCTAGGCATATCGTGGTCAAAGAGCAAACATGCTGTAAGGACATTGAGCTATTAGCTGTGGGCATGAGACCTTTTTATTTACCGAGGGAACTATCGCATGTAATCATGATAGCTGCATATGTCCCCCCTTCTGCGAAAGCTGATGCTGCCACTGAGATCCTACAATCCACAGTGAGCATGATGCAGTCCCTTCACCCCCAAGCACTCCTTCTGGTTTCGGGAGACTTGTGTCTCCAGCATCCATACTACCCGGTTGCACACAGTATGTTACCTGCCTCACTAGAGACTACAAAATATTGGACTTGTTCTTTGCCAATGTGAGAGGGGCATATGCCTCGTCAGCCCTACCGCCCCTTGGAAGATCGGATCACAACCTAGTGCACCTCCAACCCATATACAAGCCACTTGTACAGAGAGAACCTGCTGTCACTCGTACAGTGAGGATATGGACTGAGGAGAGTGATGATGTTCTGAGAGACTGCTTTGAAACAACCACTTGGGATGTGCTGCAAGATTCCTATGGTGATGACATGGATGGTCTCACACACTGTATAACGGACTACATTAATTTCTGTGTAGACAACACGGTACCCACAAAAGTAGTGAGGTGCTTCTCTAACAATAAACCATGGATCAGCCCCGGAATAAAGTCTCTTCTCGAAGAGAAGTTGGCCTTCATATCAGGTGACAAGGGCAGGCTGAGAGAGGTGCAGAAAGATCTGAAGAATCTAATCAGGCAGGGAAAGGCTAATTATAAGAGAAAGAACTGAAATTGTCACAGAAAAGGATTCATGAAGTCTGGGAGGGTCTAAAGTCTATATCTGGGCATAGACAGACTGTCTCCAGGATGGTTGTAGATAAAGAGGGGCTTAATGAACTTAATCTATTCTTTAACAGATTTAATCACACACTGGCTGCTCCTGCTCCTGCATACCATTCACACCTCTCTGCTACAATAACCTCACCCCCTGCTGCAACTTGTCAACTGAGCCAGGGTCCCTTCTTCACAAGTACCCATGTTGCAAAAGAACTGGAGAAGATCAAAGTTTTGAAGGCTGCATGTCCTGATGGCATCAGTGCAAGGCTAATCAAAACCTGCAGGCACCAGCTGAGTGAGATCATTACATATCTGTTCAATATGAGCCTGAGAATAGGTATAGTACCACAACTGTGGAAATTATCGTGTGTGGTACCAGTTCCGAAGAAACCTTATCCGAAAGACCTTAATGACTATAGACCTGTAGCATTGACATCACACCTGATGAAGGTACTAGAGAGATTGGTTCTCACACGTCTCCGTCCTCTAGTGAGCTCGGATATGGACCCTCTCCAGTTTGCCTACAGGCCAGGCATTGGTGTGGATGATGCCTTTATCCACCTTCTAGATAGGACTCTCTCTCACCTGGAGAAACCTGGGAACTCTGTGAGAATAATGTTCTTCGATTTCTCTAGTGCTTTTAATACCATACAGCCAGGTCTACTGAGAGACAAGCTGGGCCTTGTTGGCGTGGACCTCCAACTCTCCACCTGGATCCTTAACTACCTCACAAACCGACCTCAGTTTGTAAAGGTTCGGGACAGTGTGTCAGACACGGTGATCTGCAATACAGGGGCACCTCAAGGTACAGTTCTTGCCCCTTTTCTCTTCACACTGTACACTGCGGATTTTAAGTGCAACTCATCTAGCTGCTACTTGCAGAAGTATTCTGATGACTCTGCAATAGTAGGCCTCATCACAGGAGGTGAAAAAAGAAGAAATATGCAGCACTCACCGATAGGTGGACCCGTAGAAGCGAGTAATCGTGAAACGGCCGTTGTCCGGCACCTCCCTCCCCTAGCATTCCTCTAATGTCCTGCATGTCCACACATCCATTGATGGAATTTATGTGAATTAAAGACGCACAGTTTTTCAGCTATATCGGTGAGTGCTGCATATTTCTTCTTTTTTCGCTTCACATTGAAATATTCATGTTTTTTCATGCAAGCACCTCCATTTTTTGATTGAATTATATGCTGCAATACTTCAGATAAATAGCTCCGTCTGGTAATGTGGCGATTTGTGTGCCCTAGTATGCCGTTCATCTGTTTGCTCTTTGCTGGGCTCATCACAGGAGGAGATGAAAGAGAGTACAGAGATACTAACCAAGCTTTTGTGGAGTGGTGTCAGAGGAACCACCTTAGGATTAATTCTGGGAAGACCAAGGAATTGGTGGTGGACTTTTGCAAGGGAAAAAATCCACCAGTAGTGGTGAACATTCAGGGAAATGACATTGAGATAGTCGACACCTATAAGTACCTTGGTGTGATCCTCAATAATAAGCTTGACTGGGCCCATTACTTGGATGCAGTGTACAGGAAGGGCCACAGTAGGCTTTATCTGCTCAGAAGGCTGAGAGCCTTCGGAGTTAGGGGGGCACTCCTTGCATCCTTCTTCAACTCTGTTGTGGCATCAGTGATCTTCTTTGGTGTGGCGTGCCGGGGTAGTGGCATATCAACCAGGGACAGGAATAGGCTGGACAAACTGATTAGAAGGGCCAGCTCTGTCCTGGGATGCCCCCTTGATCCAGTTCAGGAAGTAGCCGACAGGAGGATACTGGCCAAGGTGAGCTACATGGTGCAGAATGATTCCCATCCCACGCATGAGACCGTGACAAAGATGTGCAGTACTGTCAGTGACCGGCTACTCCATCCTAAATGTGAGAGGGAGCGCTATCGAAAGTCCTTCCTTCCTGCTGCAGTTAGGCTGTATAAGCAGCACTGTCCAAAACGGAGAACGACCCAAACAGTGAACTGATAGATCCAAAGTTGTGATAGTCCGGTTATATCTTTTTTTTTCGTATATGTACCTACCTACTGTCAATGTAAAGCCTTTATGCATCTGTATCTGTACTTGTTCCTGCCTTGCTGCTGTATTGCTCTGACTTTCCCCATGGTGGGACGATTAAAGGATTATCTTATCTTGTCCACATGCTCAGCTGCCACAGTATCCCAGTCGCTGCCGTTCCCTAGTTCGGGTAGGCCCGGGTCCCCCTCTGTGGTATAGAGGGTCCATATTGCATCCCCGGGGGATGCCCGCCCCCTCGCCCTCGGCGTGGAGGCACCTGCTGGGCCGCGTCTGCAGCCGCAGTCGTGACAGTGAGGTGTTAAAAAAACCTGCCGTTACGAGATGTTCAATCGCTTCTTGGTAAGCTGAATTTTGCTTGCCGCATGATCCTGATGGGCAGAGTTTTTTCACGGAGGTTAGCTAGCGCCACAAGTGGGGGGCGGGCTCCGCATCATTTTGTTCATTTGTCTGGTGAGCACAAGGCTGATTTGGAAGTTTGGGATCGGTTTTTGGCGGATTACAATGGCTGTTCTTTGCTCATGGAGGAGGTGGTTGGTAATGTGCATTTGGAATTGTTACGGACGCTTCTGGTGGTATCGGTTTGGGGGTCCTTTTAAAGGTCAGTGGTGTGTGACTAGGTGGACTGAGGAATGGTTTGCACTGGGTTTGGTCAGGAATGTAACGTTATTGGAGATTTTTCCCATTCTGATGACTGTGCATCTGTGGAAAGCTGATTTTCAAAACAGGAGGGTCCGCATCATTTGTGACAATATGGGTGTGGTGTGCGCGATCAATAGTTTGATGGCGTCTTCACCTCAGGTAATACGGGTGCTTCGGCAATTGGTGTTGTCTTGCTTGTCAATAAATTTGTACGTTACCGCTTCACATGTGCCAGGTGTTAAGAATTCCATTGCTGATTCCTTGTCTCGTTTGCCGTGGGAGCGTTTCCGGTTGCTCGCCCCGGATGCAGAGGAACAGGATTTGGAGTTCCCGGTGGAACTTTGGAGCATGGTCTCTGGGAGTCAGAACCTTTGATACGTGTGTCTTTGGCTCCCAGCACATGTGAGTTGGGGGACTTGTTGTTTCTTTGTTATAAGATTTGTTGGTAAGATGTTTATATTTTGCTGTAGGTTTCAATCCTCTTTTGGTCTGGATCTTGGGCCAGTCCTATGTCCACTGGGGTGTGCGGCGTGCGGATGTGCGTCGTGAAGGAAGGCAACTTGGCTCTCCTAGGGGTGTAGCAGTTGTTTGCTGGTTGGGTTTCTGCACATTGGTGGAAACGACTTAGGGGTTTGCATTTTTCGTGAATCAGTAATGACATTAAACACGATTTGCTACTGTTATGTTTATCGTTTTGTGGTATGATGGTAGTATGGTCGGATATTGTTCCAAGAAAATGCTGGCGTCATGCTAGATCTGTTGAAAGGATCAATAAGGCGAGAATTAAGGTGAATCGGGCGGTGTCCAGTTTTGTCCTCAGTAATGGAGGTGTGGCTGTGCAGCATTTTGAGTTGGAGGAAGGGGGTGAGGAATTTTAGTTGGGAGATGGGGTGCATTTGAATGCTGTGGGCATCGATCTGTGGGCACTCGGCTTGCAGAGCGGTATTGAGAGGGCCATAGCAGTCAGGTGTGGGGGGTCTCGGGGATTTGAGGTAGTCAAATACCCTCGTTGTGGTGGTTGGGGGAGTCCTTGAAGTTGGTGCTAAATTGGTCTGCGGGTCCGTGGGTATATGGATTCCTCGGTGTTATATTTTGATTATCTGGTCTTGTGATTTTGGGGGGATTTTGGCTATGCTTGGCCGGATCCTCGGGGTTAAGTGGACATTGGTACCCTTCAGGGTTTACCGTATTTGGTGCTCCCGAGCCAGTGGGGTAACAGCTGGGAGTTAGTTATGGTCTGCTTTTGCCAGTTTTTCAGTATGGTTAATCACCAGATTTTTGAGCTTCAGAGACCCATCCCAGGTTATTTACTGTTATTTATTTAATGTTAATATTTGTTTGTTTTATAATAAAGGCTGCTGTGGCCAATATTATCCAATATTTGGTGATAGTGTCTTTATTTGGAAAGGGGGGGGCACTGGGGTTTTAGGAGATGGATCGTGCATGGAGGGTTATGAAGTATGTAAGATGCCCCACCTGAACATTGACAATACCAATGTCATGACTGAGCGCTGCAAGTCTCCCTGTAGCCTGATGTATCGGAGACTTTCTATTTGCAGAGGACCAACAACACAGCTGCTGACTGGCTGTTATCGTTAGTGGCACTGCACCTTTCATTCTCTCCTGCCTGTACTAGAATATATTTCATAGTCCTACAATTACTATGGCCCATTTTCTAAATATAGATGGATACTGTACATTTTTTCCACTGAAATCAGTGAAGCAGCTAATGGAATGTTAAAATGCTTCATTGAAGAGAAACCATGCTCAATGCACTGAAATGCCTCTTAAAATGAATTTTCAAAGACTGGAGTATTGATGAGCTATCCTTGTTATCATATCAGTGTGGGCCCCGATTCTCAACAAACAGTTGACTGAAGGGACCACCTCATTACTTTTGGTAATGACATTGCTTTCTACTGTGGCTCAGTCCTGATGAAGTGATGATCAGACACAGCTCTAAAAACAATACAGAATTGGGCATGTTAAACAATGAACGTGAAGGTCACTCATTGGAGTGACATCTCATCTGTAATCAGCTGATCAGAAGGGGCATCATGGATCAGACCCTAAGGAAAGGTCATGAACGCTGTAGTCCCAGAAAACTGCTTTAATAGTTACCACTGAAAAGTTTTTCCATTTTTATGTCATAAATAGCATTTTTATAGATGTATGAAAAAAGTTCTTCAATCTCTAACTGTTTTGATCATTTTCTACAATGGATCAGTGTAGAAAAAATTTATAATTCTGGAGTCCACAGCATTATGGTATTCTGTATGGGTTTTTAGACTTTGATTCATAAGAATGGTTTTAGACTTTGATAATAGTGTCTACAGCTGAGTCTGACAAGACGCATATATCATGTGCTATTTATTATTTTATGTTAAATGGAATGGGCACTAGGTATTACTGTGTTTGTTATTTTTAAATAAAATAAAATGATGTGTCTTTATTTCTAATAAAGGACTTTATTATGTTTGTTTATATACTGTATATATGATTATAGGATTAGTGATATGGCCAATAGCAGTGGCCCCTTACCAGCCTGAGAATACCAGCCCACAGCTGCCTGCTTTAAAATTATTTAAATAATTAAAAAAAAAAAGGCTTTGGGATCTCTCTGTTCTTGATAACCAGCTGTGATAAAGCTGACAGCTGAGGGTTGCAGCCTGCAGCTGTCAGTTTTGCCTGGCTGGTTATCAAAAATACAGGGGAAGCCATATCATTTTTTAAATTTATTAATAGCGCTGGTGCCGGTTGATAAATATACCCATCAGGCGGCGCCTGATCTTGCTGTTATTATAGGCAGCAGGCATCGACTGATCGGAGCAGTAGTTACATCAGCCAACGTCTGTGACCAGAGGTACTTTGGGTCACATATGTGGGCTCACACTGTCATCTGACAGCGTGGGAACCGCGGCTCTCTGTCCAGCGGTAATGATCTTACCGTCAATCAGAGGCAGTGTTTGCCATGCAGTCATGCAGATGATAGCGTGGCAAACAATGGATGTTTGGGCCACCATTCATGTGAATAGGGTTTGGGTTCTGGTACAGTTCTGGTGGCCAAACTTTTTTTTTTAACTGTTTTCGGCCAAACTCACCGGACCCGAACATCCACGAGTTTGCCTGTCACTACTATTTTTCAGCGCAAGTCAAGTCAATGGGGTTACAATGAAGCTCTAAGGATTTGCCGATTCTGAGCCAGAAATTACATTTATGTATGCTACCAGTGGACACTTGTATTGAGCGAGACTGCGCCCGCTAGACCACTGCGCCCCCTGGAGGACCGTGTCACTAGATGGGGCACCACCTCGCTCTATTCAAGTGTTTGGAACGAGGCTGGGTCCACTAGTCGGATTCTCGCTAGGAGTATGCATAATGCATACATCACCACCAATCCCGGCTCAGAAACTTTGCAGCACTGGGGGGATTCATAAGTCTGCAGTCCCAGAGAGTGACTGCAGACATCATTTTAGACCAAATAACCCCTTTAATTTTCGGTAACACTACCTTTATTTTTTGAGTGAGGGAGTGTAAATTAGTGTAGTCAGTATAAAAGTGCAGGGTCCAAAAAAAGGACGTGTTTTCTATCATATAAACAGGGAACATGTTAAAAAAAATGAATCCCACCTTTGTGTTTTATTATTACGCTGGACTCACATTAGTGTATAGCATCGGATATGATATGCTAATACTCCTCGGCTCCTTCTCTGCTGTGAGTAAGATCCAAGTGTCAGTCCTCTGTGCTCCAGTACTCTTTCATTAGAGAATTGGAACACGGGTGAGGAGGAGACGGAGAAAGTAATTTCTCCATCTCCTCTGTTGCCAGCGCCTGCAGTAATCACACTGCAGTCGGATGACATGAGTGCCGTCCGATGTTTTACCCACACCCTTAGACTTATACCAGTGAGTGATGTCCTATATTAGCTGCAAATCGCAGCATCCAGCAAATTTTTTTCACCTGAAGACTCTGCATTTGAGAATAAATCTAGTCTGCACTGTTCCATAGTATGACATTGCTCCATATGAAACGTGATAGCATTCGACCAAGTTATACAATGGCTGTACGCCAGTCTAAAGGAGCCCTTAGAGTCAGAAAAGCAGGAGGAGGTTTCTCCTACGTTCTTGACAGACATCAAAGACGCTAAAGATGCCAGGTTCTCCTTCAATAGCTGTCAGCTGAATGCTCGTTCAGCTGACAGCTATTCCACTCCATCCCCCAGTGCACATGCAAGCTCATTTTGGCTGAATGTGCATGTATTTTCAAAGGGCAGAGGGAATAATAAGCGGCTGCCATACACATGTGGTGTCAGTTTATCTTCACTATGAACAAAATGACTGGGCATTGTACTTTAACATACCAGGCTTTTCCCGACAACATGTTCTGGAGGAGAGTCACAATAACCCCCTACACACAAGATCAAAATCATAAGGTTTGCTGTGATGTCTACGGACACCTTTTTACCTAACCGATCATTCCAGTCTAAACTCATTAGAGGGAAGAAGGGAATATGAGCTCATCAATGAGAATGTGTTTTCTAGTTTTATCACAAGTCGTAAAAATACAACATAAATGTGAGTGCATATATGTTATTATCACTGAAGCTTATAAATGCTTTATATCATGTAAAAGCAGTTATCCCAGGACATATAGATCATTATTAACATATAGAAGAAATGGTATCATTCGACTGATGTCATCTAGAGTTAATCTATGGCCAACTGCAAATTACATTATGGTGACAGGCAAAGCAGAATAAAGAATGAACACTAAACAGATCACGGATGACTCAGAGCAGATATCGCTCTTTGTTACTATTTCTGTGAGGACAGAGTCAGAGAGAAAGGTAAAGGTCTCTGCAAGAATAAGGCTATGTGCCCATGTTGCTTTTTTTTAGCGTTTTCGCAGCGTTTTTCCGCTGTGGAAACGCTAACAAAACGCATCCCATTAGTTTTACATGCATTCCGCAATTGCTGTGCTAATGCTGCATATTTTTCCGCAGCGGAATCGCATCGCGGTAAAATACGCAGTATGTTCACTATTTGAGTGGAATTGCGGTGATTCCGCAGCCATAGACTTGTATTGGAACGCTTGAAATCCGCAAATATTAAAAATATTTTTTTCAGAACCATGGCTTTTTTTTGGATTAGCTAAACAATAAAATGTTGTCAAAAACTTGGTGTGATTATTTCATTAAAAGATTTTTTAAAATTAATGTTTTTTTTAACCCTTTACTATTCTAGGGTTAATAATGGATAGGTGTCTTATTGATGCCTCTCCATTATTAACCCAGCTTAATGTCACCTTTCATTAGCAAGTTGACATTAATCCCTTATTACCCCATATCCCACCGCTACACTGGAGTGGGAAGAGAGGGGCTAAGTGCCAGAAAAGGCACATCTTATAGATGCGCCTTTTCTGGGGTGGCTTGGGGCAGATTTTTTTTAGCCGGGGGGGGGCCAAAAACAATGGTCCCTCTCTAGGCTATTAATATCTGCCCTCACTCACTGGCTTTCCATCTCTGGCGGAGAAAATTGCGTGTGAGCCCACAAAATTTTTTCCTGCGATTATAGCCTTAAATTTAACCCCTAGAGTTCCAAATTTTTCCGAACACAAGCTACTGAATTTATTAAACTCTGACATTAAAAAATTGTTTCGATATGACATGGTTTACTGTATGTGTACCATGTGTTATATCATGTCAGGTTCTGTAATGATTTTTGCGCTAGGGTTAGGGCTAGTGCTAGGGTTGGGGCTAGGGTTAGGATTAGGTGTGTGTTGTGGTTAGGATTGGAGTTAGAATTGGGGGGTTTCCACTGTTCAGGCACATCAGGGGCTCTGCAAACGTGACCTGCCATCTGATCTCAATTCCAGCCAATTCTGCGTTGAAAAAGTCAAACGGTGCTCCTTCCCTTCCAAGCTCTGACATACGAACAAACCTTGTTTTACTCCCTTATATGGGGTATCAGCGTACTCAGGACAATTGCACAACAACTTTTGGGGTCCAATTTCTCCTGTTACCCATGGGAAATGCCAAAATTGGGGACAAAAATATAATTTCTTAACGGACAAAAAAAAAGTTGCTTTGTGCGTCGTGTCCGGCCGTTATGTGTTGCTTATGTGTTTACCAGTTTCTCCGGTATGTGTCGAAAATATCATCATGATTCGTGGCGGAGATTCTGTTGAAAGAGCCGTGTAGGGGGGGTTATGTGTGTGCACGTGTACATGGATTCATACATATCTACACTGCTTTTGCGTGTGTGCTTCAGAGTGGATATATATATATATGTGTGCAAATGTATATATAGCTATATTTTGATTTTTGAATCCAAATTTTTGGAATAAATTTATTGACTTGTAATCTTAAACATTGTAGATCGAGAAACATCCGGAGGTCTGGGACCACGCCAGTAAAGAATATAAGGGCTCTTATACCAAACGCGATGCCTGGCCGGCCATTGTGACGGAACTTTATCCCCAGTGGCCTCAGCTACCTAAAGCGAGACAAAAACAGATTTGTAAGTATTTATTAATTTGAATTTGTGTACTTTTTGGAAATCCTGATTTTTTTTATTGTTTCATTTCAGTGGAGGACGTAAAGAAGAGGTCGCGATCTGGATCAACAGGCTGATCAAGTCCCTAAGGACACAAAGCGGCAGCTCTCCATCAAAGACGAGGGTGCCGTACGCAGACCAGCTGCAGTTCATTTTGACAAGCAGGAATTTTCGGAGGTAAATTATACATATATTTTTTTTTGATCTCCAGTGTTTCAAATAGTCTTTTATTAACATGGCTTTTTTATTCCTACTACAGAACTGAAGGCAATATAAGGGCCCAAACACCACCGGCCCATGAAGGCAACAGCACGGAGCACGGTCTTGGAGAGGAGGTAAAGGAGATGGAAGTGGCCCTTGTCCGCCCGCTCCTGAACAATCGGGTGCACCCACATTCATTTCAGTGCTCTCCTCCTCTGAGAGTGCTCCTATGGGAAAATATAGTCTTTAGTACAAAATACATCCAAATATTAAACAGATAAAAAATCTAGTGACAGTATGTTACCTGCTCGCTGTGGTGGTGCAGCAGAATCAGTAATGTAAGCAGCAAAATATGCATATTTTCTTGGCTGAGACGCCGCTGGGGCTGCACTTGTGGCATCTTGAATACAACAAGAAAACAAAATGGAGAAGAGGGGTTGGACTAGGAAATGACCTCATAGAAGCCTCTTTTTTTTAACCCAACTTTATTTGTGCTCAAAAACGCTTAAAAAAACGCATGAAAAACGCGTCAAAAAGCGCATCAAATCCGCATGCGTTTTTCCTGGCAAGAGTGTGCGGTTTTGATCAGGAAAAATCTTCTTCTATTCTGCAATGTGGGCACATAGCCTTACTGTTTCTATTATTCATTCTCGTCTGGACTATTGTAACTCTCTACTAATCGATCTCCCTCTCACTAAGCCCTCCCCTCTCCAATCTGTCCTGAATGCTGCAGCTAGGATCATATTCCTCACCAATTGTTATACCGATGCCTCTACCTTGTGCCAGTCCTTACACTGGTTACCCATCCACTCCAGAATCCAGTACAAACTTATTACCCTCACCCATAAAGCACTCCATGGCTCAGCACCACCCTACATCTCCTTCCTTGTCTCAGCATACAACCCTACCCGTGCCCTCCGTTCTGCTAATGACCTGAGGTTAGCATCCTCAATAATCAGAACCTCTCACTCCCGGCTCCAAGACTTTTCACGTGCTGCACCAATTCTTTGGAATGCACTACCCAGGTTAATACGATTAATCTCCAATCCCCACAGTTTTAAGCGTGCCCTAAAAACGCATTTGTTCAGACTGGCCTATCGCCTCAACGCATTAACCTAAATATCCCTGTGTGGCTCATTCAAAATTTTTTTACCATAACTAGGTTCCTCGCATCATGTTCTCACATGCTTTATGCATTTATTTGCCCTCTGTATCTGTACTGTTACATATTTAGACTGTTAACTGGTTCATGCAGCAACACCCGATTCTTACATTATGGCTGGTCCGAACAATAAAAGCAATTGTTACCATCCACCTTTCGTGTCTCCCCTTTTTCCTTAACGATTGTAAGCTTGCGAGCAGGGTCCTCATTCCTCTTGGTATGTTTTGATCTATGGGTTTATTGGTATGCTGTAATGTCTATTGTCTGTAGAAGTCCCTCTATAATGTTATGTGCTGCGGAACATGTTGGTGCTATAGAAATTATTATTATCAGGCTGGCGTTTTGGGCTCTGAAATACATTTTTAACCAGAGACTCCAGACCATGGGATTTTCCCACCCTTTATTTAGTCCCTTTCAGTCAGTTACCCCTATGTGTCAAATCGAGTTTCTGTGCCTTTTTCAACACCCAGTCCAGGCCCAGTTCCCCCATTTCACATTATAGTTTTTTTTTCCTTTTTCCTTTTTTTGTTGTTATAATTCATCATTAGGTTTTGGTGTATGAAAATAATATGCCTATTTTTTGTTCTTGGCATACAAATCTATAATATGATTTTTTAAAAAAGGCCTCATCTCATTTGGTTTATTTGTTGTTCTAATCAGTAAATCACACACACAACACTAAAAAGCATCAGCGGGAAAGTGTACAACTGTGGGCTGAAGATTATAGTCTGTGAAACGTGTAATACACATGGAGTTTCACAGACTATTAATACCACAAGGTTGTATCTTTACACTTTACTAGTTATTCAAATGGGGGACCTCAGAAAGAAAAAAATTCTGCATCATTTCTGTATTTTTTGGCTGGAAAGAGGCAGCTGCAAAAATGCGTGATTTTGGTTCATTTTTGCCTGATTTGAGTGAAGTCAATGGTGAAAACGTAGGGCAAAACCGCAGATAATTGGCATGCAGATTATTTTCTGCACCAAAACTGCAAAAATACTCAAAATGTGAATGACACTTCAGGTTTCTCATTCACTTTGCTGGCATCAGGTTCTGTCACATATTTGGGCAGAAAAAATGCGGCAAAAGCGCATCAAATCTGCAACATGTGCACACAGCCCTATAAGGACGAACGATATCTGCAAAAAATATGGATACACTGGTACGAGAAAAACCATAGTATGAACGAGGCCTAAGGTGTAAGTAGTAATGCCTAATAATAAACATACTGGGTAAATATACAGGACGTATACACATGGACTGCTGCTGTACTATTTGCTGCAGGTTTCTGGAGGATTTGCCTTGTGACATAAGTGCGCTTTACAGGTACTTTTATTATTTATGTTTAATTTCTTCCCTAATATTCTGTAATGTTTTTAGTTCTTAGTTTCTTGGAGAAGGCAGAGAGGACATCAGAATAAATTTAGTTTTCTTTTTGTGTTTTAAAATGTGAATTTTTTCCTCCTTTTCCTGTCATCAGTATTACGTTGTTTTACTTAGTTTTGTATTACGGCGCTATAAGATCATTTTTCTTTCTCATCTGTTTCTTAATTCGATCTTATTTATACTGAATGTGATTTTCAGATCCTTTATGGAGTTCTGCGTGGTGTTTTCTTTAGCATCCCTGTTATTTTTGTTATTTCTAAACTTATGATTGAGGTTTAAAATTTTTCGTGCTTTATTTTAGTATTTTGTTTTGATGAAATTTACACATAATGTGCTGACTTTTGCCTATTTTCTATCTTTTGCACTGTTATTTTCTCTCATCGCCTCCTTTGCTCTTGGACAATCTCTGTATTATTTACTCATTATTCCAATGTTGTCACTTTCATGCCGTCATTTGATGTCGACATTGATCACTTTTTGTCCTTTGAGGCATTTCCCTCCCTCATCTGCACTGCTTCCTGATTTGACCCCTTAGTGACGGGGCCAATTTTTAAAATTCTGTCCATTGTCAGTTTATGTGGTGATAACTCTGGAACGCTTCAACAAATCGCATTGATTTTGAGATTGTTTTTTCGTAGCACATTATAATTTATGATAACAGTAAATTTAGGTTGATATGTTTTGTGTTTATTTATAAAAAATATCAGAAATTTGACAAAAATGTAAAAAAAAATTGCAATTTTCAAACTTTGAATGATTATCCCTTTAATCCAGATAGTCATTCCACATAAAAACATTAAAAAAAAATACGGTAACATTTCACACATGTCTGCCTTACATCCGCACCATTTTTAAAAAGCTAATTTATTTTGTTAGCCTTTTAGGAGGTTTAAAAATGTAGCAGTAATTTTTCATTTTTTCAAGGAAATTTACGAAATGTATTTTTTTGAGGGACCTATCAATGTTTGAAGTGACTTTTGGGGTGCTATATATTGGGAAACCCCAAACATGATACCATTTTAAAAACGGCACCCCCTGACACATTGAAAACTGCTCTCAGGTAGTTTATTAACCCTTGAGGTGATTTTCAGGAATTAATGCAAAGTGGTGTAGCAGGAATGAAAAAGTGTTTGTTTACCACCTAAATGTCGCCAACTTCTGAACTGACCGCTATATCCAGGAGACTCTAAGGCCGCTATTTAGCCATGAACGACTATGGCAAACATCAGGACCACACAATCATGATCTCAGTGTATCAATTAGATTAAAGCGGAAGCCCCCACAACCTATTAACCATATATTTGATGTAGTCACTTTTGACAGCAGCAACTAAAGGTACTGTCACACCTAGCGATGTACCAGCGATCCCGACCAGCGATATGACGCGGTCAGGATCGCTGGTACATCGCTAAGTGGTCGCTAGTGAGCTGCCTCACAAGCAGATCTCACCAGCGACATCGCTGGGGACGGGGGTCGCTACTAACCTGTCAGACGAGGCTATCCTGCATCCTCCCGCCCGGCTCCACGCGTCGCTCGTCTCTCCACAGGAAGCACCGCAGGAAGCTGACGACGAGAAACGGTCCTGGACGTTCTCGCGCGATCAGCTATAACCAGCGGAGGAGCGGTTGTAGGTAAGTATCAGACACAGCGATATCACTAGCAATATCGCTATAACGTCACAAGTTATAGCGATATCGCTTAGTGTGACAGGCCCTTAAGGGGTTAAACAGATATGGAGAGTGCCAACACTGATCATGGCTGATGCAGCAAGTTGTCAGCTATAGTGTACAGCCGACAGCTGCTTGATTGTCACCTGTATGGGGATGCTATCCTCTTATATCTCAGGTCAGGTATTGGCTGTCATTAAGGGGTTAAAACTGCACATTTCTTGATATTTTTCAGGGGAAACCTTTGAAAATTCAGATTCTGTGCTTTTCTGCTATTGTGGAGTTCTTAACTAACACTACAGACTTTCTGCCATGCTTAGTCTGTATATAGCACTCAGACACTGCTCTCACTGACTTTCTTCACAGGAACCATCTTTTGAGAGGTAATTTTACCTCATGGCATCACTAAGACCCTAGACCATATTCCCACTAAGGCTGGAGTCACACACAGCGAATAAAAAATAGGTCCCATTTTAACAGTACGAAATCGCACAAAGAATTCTTGGCCAGATATCCGTCTGTCATCCCATTTTCCGGCGTGGAACCGATTTTATTCGCATCTAAGCATCAAATTGACATCCAATGCCAATGCCTGATGCTCTTTGCTGTTGACCTAGAGAAGTCTTGCGATTTAATCGCAAGTCACACGTGTGGTGCGTTTTCAATGCAATTTTTAATTGCACCCATAGACTTGCATTGTCGAATCTGATCCAAAAATCGGTGACAATCGCAGCATGCTGCGATTGTCTCGGTCCGACGATCGGATGCGATAAAAAAATCGCATGATGGGAGCAGCACCATAGAATAACATTGGGACGAATGCAATGCAATTTTTTATCGCATTGCATTCGTCCGTTTTAATCGCCAGTGTGACTCCGGCCTAACACCATTTAACGCGAGGAGTGCTGTCTGCTGTCTAGCCTGGCTTTGCTGTGCAGTGCGTAATGGCGTCACAAACAGGTTTCCTGTCGTCACACAGCTCATCTATACTCCTCTTGAGTCCTCACTAGATCGCACCTGTGATCAAAATGGTTCCGCGTCTGGCTGCCGTCGCCTTCACATCACTCCTTGATAAAGCTTCACTGCATATTCAGGAACACCTAGTGGTGGGAAGACGAATTGGAAGATAATATTACACCGTGTACTACACTGGACCTTCCATGACGTCATGCCCATGTGACTAGGCTCTTAGGTGGCTGCTGTACCTGGCGCTATAGGACCTTCCATGACGTCATGTCCATGTGAGTATAGTACGCATGCGCTCCTCTTCCTAGCGTGAGGGCTCCTTCCCCCGCTGCTGTGAAGTCTTGTGTGCAGAAACATTCTGTAAATAAAGTTGTGTGAGCGCTGAAGCTGGAAGTCACAGTGTGTGTGTGGATGCACAGAGCTAAGTTTGCTGTTGGCAAATGTGACAGAGATGTTGTAGCAGAGCTGCGTTTGCCATGCCGCAGAGCGGAGTTTGCCATGCCGCAGAGCTGCGTTTGCCGTGCCGCAGAGCTGAGTTTGCCGTACCGCAGGGCTGCGTTTGCCGTGCCGCAGGGCTGAGTTTGCCGTGCCGCAGGGCTGAGTTTGCCGTGCCGCAGGACTGCGTTTGCCGTGCCGCAGAGCTGCGTTTGCCGTGCCGCAGGGCTGCGTTTGCCGTGCCGCAGGGCTGAGTTTGCCGTACCGCAGGGCTGAGTTTGCCGTGCCGCAGGGCTGAGTTTGCCGTGCCGCAGGGCTGTTTGCCGTGCCGCAGAGCTGCGTTTGCCGTGCCGCAGGGCTGCGTTTGCCCTGCCGCAGAGCTGCGTTTGCCGTGCCGCAGGGCTGAGTTTGCCGTGCCGCAGGGCTGAGTTTGCCGTGCCGCAGAGCTGAGTTTGCCGTACCGCAGGGCTGCGTTTGCCGTGCCGCAGGGCTGAGTTTGCCGTGCCGCAGGGCTGAGTTTGCCGTGCCGCACGACTGCGTTTGCCGTGCCGCAGAGCTGCGTTTGCCGTGCCGCAGGGCTGCGTTTGCCGTGCCGCAGGGCTGAGTTTGCCGTACCGCAGGGCTGAGTTTGCCGTGCCGCAGGGCTGAGTTTGCCGTGCCGCAGGGCTGTTTGCCGTGCCGCAGAGCTGCGTTTGCCGTGCCGCAGGGCTGCGTTTGCCCTGCCGCAGAGCTGCGTTTGCCGTGCCGCAGGGCTGAGTTTGCCGTGCCGCAGGGCTGAGTTTGCCTTGCCGCAGGGCTGTTTGCCGTGCGGCAAAGCTGAGTTTGCCGTGCGGCAGAGCTGCGTTTGCCTTGCCGCAGGGCTGCGTTTGCCTTGCCGCAGAGCTGAGTTTGCCATGCAGCGGTCACATGTTGATTAGACTTATGAGGCTGCGGAGGATAATAAAGCCTTTTACAATGGGGAAATTTTTTTAATTTTTTTTAATGATTCCCCCCGGTCCGTCCGAGAGCGCAGACACCAAACATGTCTACTGTTTATTTTAGTTAAGTAGGAAAATAAAATTTCAACAAAAAATTTCTACAGTTTCCGACACCATTTTTTGTGCCCTGAGCTGATGCTTTCATTGATATCATGTTGGGGTAGATACGATGCCTTGATCGCCAGTTATTGCATTTTATTTCAATGTTGCGGCGACCAAAAAAGAAGGAATTCTGGCTTTTTGATTTTTTTTCTCATTACGCCGTTTACCGATTGGGTTAATTAATTTTATATTTTGATCGCTCTTTTACAAAGGAAACAATAACAAATAGGTTTTTTTTATTATTTTTAATTTGGCAAAAGGAAAAATTTAAACTTTTTTATTTTTTTTTTTACTTTTCACTGCACTTAATAGTCCCCTTTAGGGACTGGACCTTGATGATCGTCTGATCCCTTGTTCTATACACAGCAGCGCTATTAGTTTTTTACATAATTCAATAAAAAAATTCATGCCGCCGTTCATAAAATCACTTCTGGGGGAAACTGGAATACATTCGCTCCAAAATGTTGCAACTTGTTAAAAAAAAAAGTCACAACTGAATCAAATAAAAACATCTGAAAAACCCCCAAACCCCGACCACAAAAGAAACAAAAACAGGAGAAGACGTGAAAGAGACGGTAAAAAAGGCAAAAATTAAAGAGACCAAGCAAAGAACGCCGAACAGTAGACAGAGAAACATGTCCGTGTAATGTAGAACTTAACCCCTTCCTGTCAAGGGCAGTTTTCGGTTTTATGCCAGTTTATTTTTTTTTACCGTTGGCCTCAGAAGCCAAATATTCGCGGTCTTATTTCTATATGAGGTCCTGTTGTGTTTATTCTTTTGGTAGGCGTGGACTGTGGTGGGGGTGATGATTTGTGTTTGTCAGCGACATTGTTTTGGGGAACCAAAAAACCTATTAACAAACTTATTAACTCTTTATAGGCAGGAATGTCAGTATTGGGTATTTGGGTATCTTTCTCCATGTTAAAATGTGTTTGTTTTTGTGTCGCCATTTTCTGAAAGACACAAATTTCACATTTTCCTTAAAGACTTTCACTTTTTGCACTATTTTTGGATAGGTACGACTTTTTGATCACTTTTTATTTCAGCTTCTCCCTCTCCCCTCCCACACGTGACTGGTCACATGGTCATGACATCATCAAAGGTCCTTTAGTTCTTCCAGCAGTACACCCTAGAGCCTGACTCCACCCACATGTGATTGGTCACATGAAAACAACATCATCATCACTGCTACTTTAGCTTCCTGCACTGCCTGCAGCAGAGGGAGCAGCATGGCCGGTCTGGAGCTGCTGTCGGATCAGGGCTACCGTGTGGACGGGAGGAAGGACGGGGAGCTGTGAAAGGTCCAGGCCCAGATGGGGGTGTTCGCACAGGCTGACGGCTCTGCGTACCTGGAGCAGGGGAACACCAAGGCGCTGTCGGTGGTGTACGGACCCCACGAGGTGACGCCTACTGCACCAGATCATACACTTTGGACTGATTCATTTTTGCATTTGTGCCTTTTTTCTTTGTTTTCATTTTGGTGTTTTTTTTACCTGTTTTTGATTTGCGCTTTTTCATGTTGATTTTTACTTTTCCAGATTTTTGCATGTGAGAAATCAATTGCAACTTTTTATAACGTTTCCTAATTTTTGTGCAGATTTACTCCGATCCCACCTCCCCTCGCCCCTCACCTCCCTTACCATTGAAGTCACTTTATAAGCGCCTGACATTATTTTACTCAAATTTTTCAACCATAAAACAGGTGAAAAACAAAAAACGCATTGTTTTTATTCTCAAATCCGCGTGCGTCATTAATGCCAAAAGAAAACAAATAATGAATCCTCCCAAGTTCTGTTGAAAATTTATTTCACTTTTTATTTTACCACAATCAAGCTTTATTGACATCGTACAGCACTGACTCTGTCTCAGTCCTTTTTGTTTCTTCTCTTAGATCCGTGGCTCTCGGGCTAAAACCCTCCATGACCCCGCGGTGGTGAACTGTCAATACAGCATGGCCACCTTCAGCACTGGGGAAAGGAAGCGCCGGCCGCATGGAGACCGTACGTCCACCGAGATGACCCTACACCTGAAGCAGACATTTGAGGCCGCCATCCTCACCCAGCTCTACCCGCGCTCTCAGATCGATATATACGTACAGGTGAGAAGGGGCGATGCACGCTGTATCGGAGCAGCATGACCTCCTGTATTGTGCCACCAGGTGTGTATAGTGCGAGCAATCCAAGCGCTGCAGGTTCAAGGCGCTTAAAGTAAACTTGTCAGCAGTTTTGGCCCATAAGAGATACAGCCATCACCTTTCGGGGCTTATACACAGCATTCCACAATGCTGTATATCTGCCTCCAACCCGACCTGGAAGAACTGAAAAATAACTTTTATTATACTCACCTGTGGGGCGGTCCAGTCCTATGGGTGTCACTGGTCTTAGTTCGGCTCCGCGCTCCTGCTTGCTTCTTGTGGATGATGCGACCTTGCATAATCCACACAGGCTACTCGGCATCGAGCTCCTGCGCAGGCATACGTCTTTGTCTTGTTCAGGGCAGAGCAAAGTACTGCAGTGTGCAGGCACTGGACCTCTCTGAACTTTTCCGGTGCCTGCGCACTGCAGTACTTTGGACTGCCCTCAACAGGGCAGAGAAGTACGCCTGCACAGAATCGCGATTCCGAGGAACCTGTGTGGATGATGCAAGGTCGCGTCATCCACAAGAGGCAAGCAGAAGGACGGCATCGCAAGAAGATGGGAGACCAGTGACACCCATTGGACCGGGCTGCCCCACAGGTGAGTATAATAAAACTTATTTTTCCAGGTCGGGTTGGGAGCAGATATACAGCATTATAGAATTCGGTGTATCAGCCCTGAAAGGTGATGACCGTATCTTATATCGGCCAAAACTGCTGACAGGTTCACTTTAAAAGCAATAAAAAAAAAAGTAATTTTAAAATTAGAAGTTATTTTTATTCCCCAATACAAAAATAAAGATTACAACAAAATAAACCTGTACGTTATCGCCATCCAAAAAAGTTTAGTTTATCAAAATATGAAGTTATTTACCCGTATAGTAAACACAGTGGAAGTAAGAAAATAAAGTCGAAATGCTCCAATCTCCAGTAAAAAAAATAAAATAAAAAAGAATAAGAAGTGATTGAAACGTCTCATGTTGGCCAACCTGATAGTGATAAAAACTGCGGGTCGACACTCGACAGATCCATCAACAGGAATAAAAAATACAGAGCATATTTCAGAAAAAGAATATATATTATAGGAACAATTTTTTTTTTTTTTCATATAAAGTTCTGAAATATATATTTTTTTAACCACTAAACTATAAATAAAAGCTCCACAAGTTGGTTCAGACAGGCCACAGTCGCACTGACATGTAGTCACATTTCCAGCTCATTTTTACTGCACAATGAACGATAATAATAAATAATAATCTTCATTTATATAGCGCCAACATATTCTGAGCGCTTTACAGTTTAACAGTTTCAAACACAACAGTCTTAAGGAACAACGTTAGCAATACAATAATTAAAGCATAATCAGACAACCCTGCTGGTGAGAGCTTACAATCTACAATGATGTGGGGGGATACAAAGTACAGGTGTGTATTTACAATGATGGTCCAGCCCTCTTGAGGGAGTGGGGATAGATGGGGATAGTGAATGGGCTACACACACACTTACACATAAAATGACTCTGAACAAATGTGTTTTGAGGGAGTGCCTAAAACTGTGCAAGTTGTAGATGGTCCTAATTTCTTGGGGTAGAGCATTCCAGAGGATTGGCGCAGCACAGGAGAAGTCTTGGAGTCTGGAGTGCGAGGTACAGATTAGTGCAGAGGTCAGTTGAAAGTCGTTTGCAGAGCGCAGCGGTTGGTTAGGCCGATAGACAAAAATGATGGAGATGTAATGGGGTGCCGCACTGTGGAGAGCTTTGTGGGTGAGAACAAGTACTTTGATTTGGATCCTGTAGTGAATGGGCAGCCAGTGTAAGGACTGGTGAAGAGCAGACACGTCCGAGTTCAGATTAGCCAGGTGGATGACCCTGGCTGCTGCATTAAGTATTGACTGGAGAGGGGAAAGTCGAGTAACGGGGAGACCAATTAATAGAGCGTTGCAGTAATCCAGGCGAGAGTGGATCAAGGCGACAGTGAGGGTTTTTGTTGTTTTCATGTTGAGAAAAGGGTGGATTCTAGAGATGTTCTTTAGGTGTAAGCGGCAAGAGCTGGCAAGAGATTGTATATGGGATGTGAAGGAGAGACTGGTGTCAAAAATAACACCCAGACAGCGCGCCTGCTTCCGGGGTGTTATTATGGTGCCACCCACGGAGAGGGAAATGTCAGTTTAGGGAGGTTAGTAGACGGCAGGAGCAGAAGAAGTTCAGTTTTTGAGAGGTTGAGTTTCAGAGAGCGGACATGATGTTGGAGACTGCGGACAGACAGTCACTGGCATTCTGTAGTACAGCGGGGGTAAGGTCGGGGGATGACGTGTATAGTTGTGTGTCATCAGCATACAGATGGTACTGAAAACCAAATCTCCTGATGGTCTGTCCAATTGAGGCCGTGTAGAGAGAGAAGAGAAGGGGGCCAAGGACTGAGCCCTGAGGTACCCCAACAGTGAGAGGAAGAGGAGATGAAATGGAGCCAGCGAACAAGATACTGAAGAAATGGTCAGAAAGATAGGAAAAGAAACAGGAGAGAGCAGTGTCCTTAATGCCTAGTGACAGGAGCATAGAGAGTAGGAGATGGTGGTCAACAGTGTCGAAAGCTGCAAAAAGCTTGAGAAGAATGAGCATAGTTCACCATTACATTTTGCTGTCAGAAGGTCTTTGGTCACTTTGAGTGCAGTTTCTGTCGAATGTAGGGGCGGAAACCGGATTGTGAAGGGTCTAGGAGGGAGTGAGTAGAGAGGTAATGGGTAAGGTGGGAGTAGACTAGGCGCTCCAAAAGTTTAGAGATGAAGGGAAGATTGGAGACTGGTCTGTAGTTGTTTGTGCAGGATGGGTCGAGAGCTGGTTTCTTTAATAATGGAGTAACAATAGTGTTTGAAAAAGGAGGGGAAAATAGCCAAGGAGAGGGAGAAATTAAAGATTGCAGTTAGGTGAGTTGTGACGACTGGAGAGAGACTGGAGGAGATGTGAGGAAATGGGGTCAGTAGTGCATGTAGTCGGATGAGAAGAGTGGAGCCTGGAGACTACTTCTTTTCTGATGGGATCAAACCTGGAGAGTGAGACAGGGGAAATGCAGGGAGGGATGGGAGTCACAGCACTTGGTGGCTGGGAGCGGATTTCCTGACGGATATTGTCTATTTTCTCTATAAAGTGGGAGGCCAGGTCATCAGTACAAATGTCTGTGATAGGGGATTGTGCTTTTGGATTGATGAAGGAGTGAAAGGTGTCAAAAAGTTTCTTGGGGTTGTTGGATAGTGAGGAGATCAGGGTGGTGAAGTAGGTCTGTTTGGCGAGGTGAAGGGCAGAACTATAGGTTCTTAACATAAATTTGAAGTGGATGAAGTCTTCTGGTGTGCAAGTTTTCCTCGATAAGCGTTCAGCACTCCTAGAGCATCGCTGGAGTAGTCGAGTTTGCAATGTGAGCCAGGGCTGTTTTTCCTCTGTGTTTGGAGGTTCTGAGAGTGAGGGGAGCTACTTGGTCAAGGGTGCTTCTAAGAGTGTCATTGTAGTACAGCCAGATCAGGACAGGAAAAAGAGGAGATTGGGGACAGTGATGAGTGTAGGGAGTCTGAAAGTGTATGAGGGTTAATGGCTTGTAGATTTCTGAATGTGTGGTAGGTAGGCGTGTGCTGGGGTGGGAGAGGATTTGTAAGTGTGAAGGAGAGAATGTTGTGGTCAGAGAGGGGAAGTGGTGAGTTATCTAGGTTGGAGATTGAACAAAGCCGGACAAAGACCAGGTCAAGGGTGTTACTGTCTTTGTGTGTCTCAGAGGTTGAACGCTGTGAGAGGCCAAGAGAAGTGGTCAGTGATAGAAGCTGGGATGCAGATGTGGAAGTGGGGCTGTTAATGGGGGATGTTGAAGTCTCCCATGATAAGGGCTGGTAGTTCTGAGAACATGAAATGCGGCAGCCGGACTGAAAAATGGTCAATGAATTGGGTGGGTGAGCCTGGGGACCGATATATGACCTCTATGGAGAGGGAACGGAAGAGCCTGATGGTGTGGCCCTCAAGAGAAGGGAATATGAGTGATGGAACTGGGGGGATGACCTGGAAAGTGCTTTGTGGGGACAGGAGTATGCTGACTCCACCACCAAGTCTGTTTGTGGGTCTCGGGGAATGGGAAAATTGTAAGCCACCATGGGAAATGGCAGCAGGGGAGACAGTGTCAGAATCCTGGATCCAGTGATGGATAACAGATTAATAGAGTTGGTCATAAAGTAGTTGTGCAGGAAAGCAAGTTTGTTACATACAGACCGTGGATTCCAGAGGGCACAATAAAAAGGAGAGGAAGGCGTGCAACTAATATTAATAAGGTTAGTAGGGTTTTTATGTGAGGTTGGGTAGGGGTTGAAGTTGGGGGATGGTGGACCGGGGTTGGGAGAGATGTCCCCTGAGATCAGTAGGAGTGGGAAGAAAAAGCGCAAATAGCTATTGGAATTGTCAGAAGTTTTTTTTCTGCGATAGGTTTTGGCAAGATGGGCTGAGGTTTTTCAGGAAGGTGCGAAGTGCATGGGAAAGGGAAGTATAGAGGGGCTGATGTGTATGCGTCGTGATGGAGGGGGGATGGGGCAGTGAATGTGGATGGCAAGGAAACACAGGAGGATAGAAATAAAGAACGTGGATAAAAGGGAGAGCAAAGTGTGGGTTACCTTTCTTCTGCCCAGACTAACTGCCATGGATTAACTGCTTTTTCTAGATGCTTTGCTGAAGGGATGCGTGCCACCACACTGCGTGCACCCCTTAGAATGTTTCTAAATTTATAGGCCACACTACAGGGTCAGCAGAGAGGGATTGTGGGAGCTGGTTTGGGATAAATTGGCAGCAGCTGCTCTACACATCCTGGTGTGGAAATATGATCAAAGTCACTAGTCCTGGCTCCATCTCTATACTATAACACCTTTCCCAAGATAATATCTACATTGACTCCCCTAACATGGATATACAGCAGTGAGTACAATGGAATAGATAAATTATAGCAAATATTCAGCAAGCAGAGTTCATTAAAATACGTATTGGAGGTGATATGCAGCAGATGAGACAGCAGGCAAAGATGTGTAGTTGTACCATTAAAATATAATGCAGGTGATGTTAATGATATAAAAACAAAATGAGAACATCAATGGTGGGACTTTTATATTTTTATTTACCCCATTTGGATTCTTTCCTCCTTTATCAGTATGTTATATAGTATAATAAATGATGCCATTCAACAGTACAACTTGCCCCGAAAAAAACACGTTCTGGTACGGTGATGTGGTTGGAAAAATTAGAAAGTTGTGGCTGTTGAAAGAAGGGGAGGAAAAACAAAGCTTAAAAATTGGCCAAAAAGGGTTAAATGTGATGCAGAAAGTGCCACTTGCCCCTTCTATCTGCCCCCATTGTGGAGGAACCCTAGACCAATGGGTTGAATAGGAGGGGGCTACTGATATTTGTGGATCTGATTATAATGGAAACCATTCGCATTAAATGACTGTTTGCCAAAACCATGCTCCGTCTCTCACTCTGCCGACAGCCGCCTCTCCAATCCATGAGAGAATTTCCTCTGCCGGCTGCCTCTCCCAGGCAGGGGAGCGCTTCCTCTGCCGACGGCCGCCTCTCCCAGGCAGGGGAGCGCTTCCTCTGCCGACGGCCGCCTCTCGCAGGCAGGGGAGCGCTTCCTCTGCCGACGGCCGCCTCTCCCAGGCAGGGGAGCGCTTCCTCTGCCGACGGCCGCCTCTCCCAGGCAGGGGAGCGCTTCCTCTGCCGACGGCCGCCTCTCCCAGGCAGGGGAGCGCTTCCTCTGCCGACGGCCGCCTCTCCCAGGCAGGGGAGCGCTTCCTCTGCCGACGGCCGCCTCTCCCAGGCAGGGGAGCGCTTCCTCTGCCGTCGGCCGCCTCTCCCAGGCAGGGGAGCGCTTCCTCTGCCGACGGCCGCCTCTCTCAGGCAGGGGAGCGCTTCCTCTGCCGACGGTCGCCTCTCTCAGGCAGGGGAGCGCTTCCTCTGCCGACGGTCGCCTCTCTCAGGCAGGGGAGCGCTTCCTCTGCCGACGGCCGCCTCTCCCAGGCAGGGGAGCGCTTCCTCTGCCGACGGCCGCCTCTCTCAGGCAGGGGAGCGCTTCCTCTGCCGACGGCCGCCTCTCTCAGGCAGGGGAGCGCTTCCTCTGCCGACGGCCGCCTCTCTCAGGCAGGGGAGCGCTTCCTCTGCCGACGGTCGCCTCTCTCAGGCAGGGGAGCGCTTCCTCTGCCGACGGCCGCCTCTCCCAGGCAGGGGAGCGCTTCCTCTGCCGACGGCCGCCTCTCCCAGGCAGGGGAGCGCTTCCTCTGCCGACGGCCGCCTCTCCCAGGCAGGGGAGCGCTTCCTCTGCCGACGGCCGCCTCTCTCAGGCAGGGGAGCGCTTCCTCTGCCGACGGCCGCCTCTCTCAGGCAGGGGAGCGCTTCCTCTGCCGACGGCCGCCTCTCTCAGGCAGGGGAGCGCTTCCTCTGCCGACGGCCGCCTCTCTCAGGCAGGGGAGCGCTTCCTCTGCCGACGGCCGCCTCTCTCAGGCAGGGGAGCGCTTCCTCTGCCGACGGCCGCCTCTCTCAGGCAGGGGAGCGCTTCCTCTGCCGACGGCCGCCTCTCTCAGGCAGGGGAGCGCTTCCTCTGCCGACGGTCGCCTCTCTCAGGCAGGGGAGCGCTTCCTCTGCCGACGGTCGCCTCTCTCAGGCAGGGGAGCGCTTCCTCTGCCGACGGTCGCCTCTCCCAGGCAGGGGAGTTCCCTCCTGTATTCTCTGTGAGAAAGGCACTGACTTTTCTCATGGAGAGAAATTTGATCAGTAGTCAGAAATCTGACATGTCTACTTGACATCTCTCCGACCATCAGTCGGACAGCGCCCCCCTACAGATTAGAACGGTGGCCAAAACTGTCGATATCACCGGGACATCAGTCTAATATGTACAGAGCCTTATTTGTGTGGTGTCCAAAGCCCGGAGTCTTCTCCTACTTCTGTTTGCTGTACTACTATTTTGCTCTATTTTCAGCCAAACAGAATGAATTTCTTCTTGTATCAGGCCAGGAGTACCCGGCTGTCATCTATTGCTCTCTGTTGTCAACCTTCTGTGACTGGGGATGGGCCGTGTAGCAGAATTTCATGTTACAATATGATTGAAACTTTCCCCCTTTTAGATCCTGCAGGCTGATGGCGGCAATTACTGCACGTGTGTGAACGCAGCCACCCTTGCGGTGATCGACGCCGGCATCCCCATGCGGGACTATGTGTGCGCCAGCTCAGCCGGCTTCATCGAGGACACACCGCTGGCGGATCTCAGCTACGTGGAGGAGTCGGCAGGGGGACCCCACTTGTCTTTGGCGCTGTTACCCAAGTCTGGGCAGATCGCACTGCTGGAGATGAATTCGTGGCTGCACGAGGATCACCTGGAGCGAGTGATGGATGCGGCCAGCAAGGCGTGTAAGGATGTGTACGTGGTGCTGGAGCAGGTGGTGCGCGACCACTTACAGGAGGTGTCGGCGCTGGTCGGAGATTGGGGGCAGCATAGATGAGACTCTGGATCAGTGTGTGGAGAGAGGAGCCATAAAGGCCGGATCTCCGCACAGATTGAGGTGAAGGAGCCACGGACGCCAGGGACAGATTCTTCTATGTTTTGGTTTAATAAATATGAAAAGTTTTTGTTTTTCATATCATTGCTCAAGTTTTTTGTTTAAGAAAACCTTTTCTTAAAATGGAATTTTTGGTTAATAATGAAAGCTATTTTTTCTGCAGTATTTTTTTTTCTGCTTGCTGTCAGTGAATGGAAATGATCTGATTTATATTCAATGGCGGTGAAGCTGTCCAGGTCTTCTCCTGCCCATAGAGCTGAGGGTTAGTGACAGTGTGTCAGTCCGTGATGTACCTGAGTTCATCAGCATTTCTTCTTCTTTTCTGGCCTCCAGACTATACGGATTCCTGTAAGAAACTCTGTCATGTAAGAAGAAAGGTGAACGGGAATATTTTCATTCTCTGACTGATAGCAAAGGTTTGGAAATGGTGAGAAATCGAAGAGTGATGTACAGAATGTAGGAAGTGGCAGAAAGGTATCGTGTGAAAAAATCACATTCATTGAAATTCGGAGATAAAAGAAAAGTTGGGATGTTGCCCAGTACAGCCGCCTTTCACTCTCCCATTGTTGGGGCCGTCTCACGGTTCGGTCGCCTTTCCCTCTCTCGTCGGGGGGGGGTCGCTACCCGGTATGGTCACCTTTCCCACTTCTGTCGGGGGGGGATCATTGTCTTGTCTTTCCTATTGTGGTCATCACCCGGTACGGACGCCTTTCGCTCTCTTATTGCCTGGTTTGACCATCTTTCCCTCTTCCGGCGGGGGGAGGGGTCACTGTCTGGTATCACCGCCTTTCCTATTGTGGTGATGACCCGGAAAGGCCACATTTCCTTCTGTCGGGGGGTCATCGCCCGGAAAGGCCACATTTCCTTCTCCTGTTGGGGGTCATCGCCCGGAAAGGCCACATTTTCTTCTCCTGTCGGGGGATCAACTATCTTTGACAGACTCCAGATTGGCCTAATTACATAGTGTTTGTGCCATGTGAGATGAGATGATGTGAGACCATAGATGGGGCAAGTAAGTTCTGTGTTAAATATTAATCTTAAACTTTTTTTGTGCTGGTTTTCTTTTTTCTTTCATTTTTATTTTAAAGTTCTATGGTGCAGGCCAAGTAAAGAAAAAAATCACTAAAAGGGTAAGTGCACAGAACGTATTTTTTCTTAAAGGAAGACAACTTTTTTTTTTTTTCTTTTTTATTTATGTAAAACTTCTTGTCTGCTCTTTTGGAGTGTTTTTTTTTTTCTACGTCTGGTGAGGTTTTTCAGTGTTTTAGCTTTTTGTCGACATCTTCTGAGAATCCCCCCAGCTGCGTTATAAGAGAGTGCAGCAATCCTCACAAGCAGCAGAACTGTCAGTACTTCATCTCCAGGGCTGCGTCCAGAACAGCTGCAATTAGACCTGATGGTCATTATGGAAGGAGTGGCTCCCGCTCTTGGGCTCTCTGTAATGATTCAATGACCTAAATTTGAAGAGGCAGAAAGATTTCCTACAGCTCCCAGATCTGAGCTGCCATGTTCCTTTATTGTGTCCCCTGTTGTGCTCGGCATAACGGCTCCTTTGCTGCTTTATATAGAGAAAAGAGCCGCACTCAGCACTACAGGATAATGATGGACAACCACTCCCGTCATCCGCTCGCCCTCCCTCCCGTCATCCGCTCGCCCTCCCTCCCGTCATCCGCTCGCCCTCCCTCCCGTCATCCGCTCGCCCTCCCTCCCGTCATCCGCTCGCCCTCCCTCCCGTCATCCGCTCGCCCTCCCTCCCGTCATCCGCTCGCCTTCCCTCCCGTCATCCGCTCACCCTCCCTCCAGTCATCCACTCACACTCTCAGACATCCCCCTCACCCTCCCATCCTCCTCCTGTGCAGGATGCGGCCAGGCACAGTAGTGTTGGGGATATTGGGGTGTTTGTCCTTGTGGGGTCACTTACACAGTGCTGGTCTAATAGCCTGGATGTCACTAACAGGCTGTGGTGCAGGATGCGGGTCTGTGTGACTGGCGCCTTATCTATGTGCATCTGTAATACTATGGGAGAGTGAGCAGATGATGGGAGTTGTCCACCTGCGCCACCTCTGCCATCTCTCAGGGTCCTGCAGTGCGGCTGAGCTCCCAGCTGCATTTTTTCTGCAGTTATAGGTACCAAAATCCGTTGTCTGTTCTGATTATTGCTGGATTTTTTTGTTTCCCTTTTCTTGATGCGTTTGTGCGGCAGATTTGAACCTGTCACCCCCGCGATTTACGTCCAGATGTAGGGTTGATCTGCAGGTGTGAAGCATGTAAGCCATGTCTGGATGCCGCAGCGGCTGCAGGGAGAAAGTGAGGCTCTCCCGGTCAATGGGGAGGAACATGGGGTGTACAGTCACTGATCACTACACAGTGAGTGCAGCTGTAATCCCTGTCAGACACTAACAGTCTGCGCTGGACACAAACACTCACACGCGCTACACACTGCACACATTCTGCACACACGCTGCAGATCAGTGATTACAGCTGCGCTTTCTGTATAGTGATCGGTGACAGAAGAAGCATCGCAGGTGAAAAAAATGCAAAGAAAAACACTGCATCATGTGAATGAGATTTTAGAAATGTGAGCGGTAATGTACAGTATAGGGCAGGATAAAATGAGCAGTAGAGGACAAGATCTATTTTAGAGAATAGGACGTGAGATAGGTAGGACCACTCAGACAACACAGGGTGAGGGTAACACAGTGCTGTAATAATTTATTGACCCACAAATCAGGCAAATAACACGTATAACAGTCTCAGCAAAATACCCAAGATGGTGCACATTACAGGGTCTCACACTTCCACTCTCTGGGATTAGAGCAGCTGCGACTTCAGAGATTAGACGGCCGACTACACCCACCAGTGGCTCCCTGTTTTTTGGTGGGCACCAACAGAGAGGAGGTAACGAGAAGCTTAGGAACCCTACAGTCATGGCCAGTTTTAGGCAAAGTGGGGCCCTAGGCAAAGTTTAAAATGGGGCCCCAAATGCTAACATATTGCACATCACACAGAAGCATTTCGATTGTAGTTACATGCGCTGAGTTCAGGCTGCTAAATGAGTGTGATCGACAATACTGAAGAAGTCGTTCAATACTTGTTTCCTGGCCTCTTTCCACCATCTGAGAAAGAATGATGGGAACAGAACGATCACTAATGGATCACTAAGGGTGTGTGCACACGTTGCGGTTTTTGCTTCGGATCCGCAGCGGATTTGGTCCTGGGGATCCGCAGCAGTTTCCATGTGGTTTACAGTACCATGTAATCCTATGGAAAACCAAATCCGCCGTGCACATGCTGCAGAAAATTCCGCGCAGATTTGCTGCGGTTTATTTTCCGCAGCATGTTACTTCTTTTTTGCGGAACCGCAGCTGCAGTGTACGTTCCGGGACATAAAAATCAATCAATCTCTCTCATCCGCACTGCCAAACCTCACTAGAACCTGCATCAAATCCGCTGTACACATGCTAGGAATCCACAGGAAAAATGCATGTGTTTTACCCTGCGGTTTCTGCCAAGAGATATGGATTCTCTGCAGAAAAAGCGGCAGACTAATCCGCAACGTGTGCACACACCCTAACAGATCACCATACAGTATCATGTTATCAGCAGCACATCTACAGTTTACTCCCCATAGTCCTCCATATAGTATAAAACACTCCTTAGTCCTCCATATAGTATAATACACTCCCCATAGTCCTCCATATAGTATAATACACTCCTCAGTCCTACATATAGTATAATACACTCCTCATAGCCCTCCATATATTAAAATACACTGCTCAGTCCTCCATATAGTATAATACACTCCTCATGGTTCTCCATATAGTATAATGCACCCCCATAGTCACCCATGTAGTACAATTCACTTCCCATAGCATAATGCACCCCATAGTTCTTCATATAATGTATCCCCCATAGTCCTCGATACAGTATATGCAGCCCACATAGAGTATAATGCAGCCACCTAATAGCGCATAATGCAGCCACCCCACAGAGTATAATGCAGCCCCGCCATACAATATAATGCAACCCCCATAGAATATAATGTAGCCACCCCTTAGAGAATAATGCAGCTACCCCAGAGTATAATGCAGCCACTCCACAGAATATAATGTAACCCCCCATAGAATATAATGCAGCCCCACCCCCCCATCCTCTTTTTGAGGTTTTCATGTTAGAGTAGGACTGGCAAGTGTAAGGAACTTTGACGCAGTTTGCCAGCTTCCGTATTAAGGCCTTAATATCAACCAATACCTTACATATATTGATATGTTTTTTGTGCACTTTTTATATTTCTTTCAGGGTGCAGTTGGGCCCAAATGGTTCTGCAAACTTGTGGCCTCTGTTCACACGGGATGCATTCTAGTTGGCACTGGGCAGCCCCCCTATATGGTGTTACTAAGAGGTTGTGAACCAGAAGCCCTGCATTCCCTGTGTGAACACTGCCCCATGCGGATTATTTCTTCTGCACTGGTGTACCACTTGGCGAATCCCTGATTGTAGGCTGGCTGTTTCATTTGGTATTTATGCACCTGTGCAGCTGCCATTTTACTTGGGTCCGCTGCACCCTGTATTAGTGCAGATGCATTTAGGCCTGTCTGGTTTGTATCTGAATTTTTTGGAGGATTTTTTCCTCTTTTTGAGGTTTTCATATAATACAGCCCACCATGGTATGCAGGCTGTATACCATGCTGGGCTGTATAATACAGCCCACCATGGTATTCAGCCCACCATAGTATAATACAGCCCAGCATGGTCTAATACAGCCCAGCATGGTATATAGCCCCCACAGAATCGTATAATACAGCCCAGCATGGTATATAGCCCCCCCAGAATGGTATAATACAGCCAAGCATGGTATATAGCCCCCCAGAATGGAATAATGAAGCCCAGCATGGTATAATACAGCCCAGCATGGTATATAGCCCCCCAGAATGGTATAATACAGCCCAACATGGTATAATACAGCCCAGCATGGTATATAGCCCCCCCAGAATGGTATAATATAGCCCAGCAAGGTATAATACAGCCCAGCATGGTATATAGCCCCCCCAGAATGGTATAATACAGCCCAGCATGGTATATAGCCCCCCCAGAATGGTGTAATACAGCCCATCATGGTATAATACAGCCCAGCATGGTATACAGCCCCCCAGAATGGTATAGTACAGCCCAGCACGGTATAATACAGCCCAGCATAGCCCCCCCCAGAATGGTATAATACAGCCCAGCATGGTATATAGCCCCCCCAGAATGGTATAATATAGCCCAGCATGGTATATAGCCCCCCCCAGAATGGTATAATACAGCCCAGCATGGTATATAGTCCCCCCAGAATGGTATAATACAGCACAACACGGTATAATACAGCCCAGCATGGTATATAGCCCCCCTAGAATGGTGTAATACAGCCCAGCATGGTATATGGCCCCCCAGAATGGTATAATACGGCCCAGCATGGTATATAGCCCCCCCAGCATGGTATATAGCCCCCCAGCATGATATGATACAGCCGAGCATGGTATATAGTCCCCCCAGAGTGGCCCCACAGTCCAGTACTCACACTGATTTAAAAAAGAAACACTCCTCACCTTCTCCTCATGCCCGAGCTGCTGGCTGTTCCTGTCTCCTTCTGCTCTGTCTGGCACACAGTGAGAGCGTGATGACGTCATCGCGCCCCCGCTGTGTCAGAGGCAGAGCGGGGAATGATGGGAGAGGGAGTGTCAGCTGATGCTCTCTCCTCCATCACTGCCTCCTTCAGTGCGGCGGCGGGAGTTGACGCTTGGGGCAGGCTTGCCCCCCTGCCTCACAGGGGCCCCATAGCAGCTGGGTGATGTGCCGCTGGCTGGGGGCCCCTGGAGGAACGGGGGCCCGAGGCAGCTGCCTGGTCTGCCTGCCCATAACGCCGGCCCTGCCTACAGTCCATTGAGGTAAGTGGCCAGGTGACCTGATTGTCCCAGCTTGGATTCTCCGAACGTCTCCATGGGTTCAGTGATGGGCAATGGAGCAGATCTGTTTTTCTACAGCTGGGTCCATGGTTCCAAACCCTGACCTCCTGTAGAACACAAATTGAGAGCGGTAATATTCTGTATAAACATGAGGGTACTGAACATTGAGATGTTCTAAAATAAGTGTTTGCTATATTCCTGACCACCTATAAGTCACATGGTTTAACCCCTTATTGACAGAGCCAATTTGCAGCTTAATGACCAGATCAATTTTTACTATTCTGACGACTGTCACTTTATGAGGTTATAACTCTGGAACGCTTTAACTGATCCTGCTGATTCTGAGATTGTTTTTTTCGTGACATATTGTACTTCATGAGTAAATAGAGGAAGGAACTCTGATGAAGAAGCACGTTTTGCTTTGAGACGCATAGGTTTTTGGCCCCAGCTAGGCTCCATAGCCTTAGCCTGTGACGTCACACGCTGTCGGTGCAGGACAGTGTCGGCCCCCTTCAGCCGTGCATCCAGTACTCTACCGGCTGGAGCTATCTTGGCTCTGCCCGGCTCTATTCACTACTTGCACTCCATTCAGCTGAGCTCATTCACTTCATCCTCCCAGCTTGTCACATACTTATCCAGCAACTCTGTGTATCATTCACTGTGATCGGCACAGCACCTTCATTCAGCAGAGTTAAGGGGGTTTTACACATAGCGATATCGCTAGCACGTCACCGATTTTGTGACATTATAGCGATATCACTATGTGTGATACTTACCTCCGAGCGGTTCCCCCTCTGTCTGTTGTTGATCGCGCGAGAATGTCCGGCTCCATTTCTCGTCGTCAGCTTCATGCTGGGCTTCCTGCTGTGACGACGAGCGACGCGTGGAGGCGGGCGGGAGGACGTCAGGATCGCTGTGTGTGAAAGGTGAGTATCGCGCGCTGCGTCGCTGCTGCATCGCTGTGAGTTCTGCCTGTGTGACAGCTCACTAGCGATCATTTAGCGATGCACCAGTGATCCTGACCGGGTCGGATCGTTGTTGGGATCGCTGGTGCATCGCTAAATGTAAAAGGGCCTTTAGGGTAAGTCTGCATAAGTTCTGTCACCGCTCATTAGTGTATCTTGCTGGCGTGGTAGATCTGTATCTCCTGTAAGCTCTGAGTATCAGGTTTATATGTGAAAGTCAGGACGTTTACTTTCACTTTTATCATTACTGAATCCTGTGAGCACATACCTTCCTCTATTTACTCATTTAACCCTTTCTTGGCAGAAAAAGCACAGCTTCTGTCTAGGCACCAGCAGCTCTTTCTTTCTATTGGCAGCGCCAGTGTATATCTGTATATTGTATGTCATGTTAGTGGTAAAATTTGTTCTATATGACTTGCGTTTATTTATGAAAACAAAAATATGGCAACATTTTTTTAAAATTTTGCAATTATCAAAATTTTAATTTTTATTCCCTTACATCGGAGATACGTCACACAAAATACTTAATAAATAACATTTCCCACATGCTGAATTTACATGAGCACAATTTTGTACACAATTTTTTTTTTTAAAGAAGTTATAGGATTAAAAGTTGACCAGCGATTTCTCAACAAACTTTAACAAACCATCACATTTAAAGTGACTTTGAGGGGTCTATATGAAAAAAAATACCCACAAGTGACACCATTCAAAAACTGCATCCTTCAAGGTGCTCAACACCACTTTCAAGAAGTTTATTAACCCTTTACATGCTTCACAGGAACTTAAGTAATGTGGAAGGAAAATATTTTACATTTATTTTTTTTTAAAAAACTAAATTTTACATCAGAACCAGTTATTTTCACAAGTGTTAAAAAGAGAAAATGAATCACAAAATTTGTTGTGAAATTTCTCCTGAATGCGCCGATACCCCATATGTGGGGGTAAACCACAGAGCTCAGAAGGGAGTGCGCACCGTTTGACTTTTTAAACGCAAAATTGGCCATGTTGCGTTTGGAGACCCCCTGGTGTACATAAACAGTGAAAAACCCCAATTCTAACTCCAACCCTAACTACAACACACCCCTAACCCAAAACCTAACCCCAACACACCCCTAAACTTAAACCCAAACCTAACCCTAATGCCAACCCTAAACCAAACCTTAACCCTAAAAGTTTAGCCCAACCCTATTTCTTTATCCTCTGCTGTGCGTTCACATCAGAGAGAAATTGAATCGCACATCGGCCTTTTTTTTACGGTCGGTAAAAAAATGACCAGAATCATGTTATCTTGGATCTTTGCTACCCACAGCAGCAGAGACACCAGAGAAAATCCGAATATAGGGGAGCTATACACTTTTTCCACAGCGCTGTGGTTTAAGTCCCCTTACCGCCGTTAAAAGGTGTAACAGCGGTCGTTAAGGGGTTAATAGTTCCTCTGGGAACAACCACATTTAGAATAATGGATGTATTGGCTCAATATTTGACATGTAACTACATACACTTATTTAGTAATGACAATTTTCCAAAATATCTGCCATATGAGGGCATGTGTTTTGAAATTTTTTTTTTAATTTTGAATTACACTCTAATGCAGTGCATTTATAAAAAATATATATATCAAAGTAAGCACTTGTCCCATATCTTCTTTTTTTGGGAGGGGATTTTGTCAATGGTGGCTTGTTTCTTTGTCAATGAGCTTGGTTGGATGGAAAATTGTAGATTTCATTGATACCATTAAGATGTACATGGATGCGATTACTTTTTATTGCACTTTGGTGATTAGGGCGTAGGGGGAAGGGGAGTAGAACATGTTGAAGAAAATAAGTGCTGTGAAGAAAAAAAATCAGAAGTCATAGCTTTTGTTATTCCTTAATTTCAGTGCATCCTTCAAGTTACTTTTTGTCTGCTATATTTGTATGTAAAACTTCTATAGATAGATAGATGATAAATTATCCATGTTGAAAAAGGAAAAACAACCCCCAAAAACGCAAAAAATGGACTTTATTGACCAATGGCATGGTGACGTTTCGGATACAAAATCTTCTCTCAAGCCTTGAGAAAGGATTTTGTATACAAAACGCCGCCACGCTATTAGGAAATATGGTCCATTTCTAGAATTTATTTGTGCTGTTTCTGCTTTTTTAAGATTATTACAAGGAGCCATTTGAATGCTGGCTGGGGATGCTAGCACATTATTGAGGTATTTGATGGTGCTGTTCCAAATTATATTATAAGATATATATATATATATATATATATATATACACACACACGTAATTTGCAATTGTTAAAAGGTTTCGTATTTGAAATTGTGTTAATCTTGTGTAAATATATTATTGTGTTAATATAGTTTCAAAAAATTACTCATTTCTTTTTATTTTTCTAAGTCACCCTGGCAGACATGAAGCTGCAATCACGTGTCCACTTTATTTTAGGCATTCTAAAAATAAAAACACATGGAAATGGCCTTCAGTTGGCCAATGACTTGAATTGCAAAACATCAGTTCACAAAATCACGTGGCTAGGAAAAAGTAGAATTAATATGCTTTCTGTAGGATATTTTGTGGTATTAAAATATCCGCCAGGTTTTGAAAAAAACGGATCCTCAATTTTCTTTTGAGGATCCGTTTTTTTTTCCCCATTGACTTCCATTATTGGCGGATTGTGACGGATTGCCGTCCGTTGCATCCGTTTTTTTTGAGGATTCGCCAAAAGTTGCTGTCCGTCACCATCCTCAAAGATTTCAAAACTGAGTTTGCAACGTTTTTTCCTCTGGCGGATCCTCCAGACACTCATTTAACCCAAAATTCTTTCTGGGTGCCGGCCAAAAAAAAAAAAACACTCTCTCTCTCTCTCTCTCTCTCTCTCTCTCTCTCTCTCTCTCTCTCTCTCTCTCTCTCTCTCTCTCTCTCTCTCTCTCTCTCTCTTTCTCTTTCTCTTTCTCTTTCTCTCTCTCTCTCTCTTTCTCTTTCTCTTTCTCTTTCTCTCTCTCTTTCTCTCTCTCTCTCTCTTTTTCTCTCTCTTTCTCTCTCTCTCTCTCTCTTTTTTTTTCTCTCTCTCTCTCTCTCTCTCTCTCTCTCTCTCTTTTTTTTTCTCTCTCTCTCTCTCTCTCTCTCTCTCTCTCTTTTTTTTCTCTCTCTCTCTCTTTTTTTTTCTCTCTCTCTCTCTTTTTTTTTCTCTCTCTCTCTTTTTTTTTTCTCTCTCTCTCTCTTTTTTTTTTCTTTCTCTCTCTTTTTTTCTCTCTCTTTTTTCTCTCTCTCTCTCTTTTTTCTCTCTCTCTCTCTCTCTCTCTTTTTTTCTCTCTCTCTCTTTTTTTCTCTCTCTCTCTCTTTTTTTCTCTCTCTCTTTTTTTTTTCTCTCTCTCTTTTTCTCTCTCTCTCTCTCTCTCTTTTTCTCTCTCTCTCTCTCTTCTCGCCCCCCCCAGCGGTTCCTTTAAATTTCCTCATTTTCAGGATCCGTCTGAAAACGGATCCTGTGCCATCCGTTCACATCAGTTGAGAACGGATCCGCTTGTCTGCCTTTTTGGCGGATTTCAACTGATGCAAAAAACTGAAGTGTGAAAGAGGCCTAAGGCCTCTTTCACACATCAGGTTTTCGCCGTCAGGCGCGATCCGGCGCTTTTGACAAAAACTGGATCCGGCGAAATGCAATGCCGGATCCGGTTCCCCCCCATTGACTTGCATTAGAGCCGGATCGAGCCGGATGGCCATGTGTTTCATCCGATTTTCGCCGGATCCGGCAATGTGACGCGATCCAGCGTCTGGAAAAAACGGCTACTGTAACGTTTTTTGTCTCCGGCGAAAAAGCCGGACACGCCGGATCCGGCGTGTCCGGCTTTTTCATACAATGAAAGCCTATGAGCGCCGCAATGCGCCTGATCCGGCGACAGCCGGATCCAGTGGCCGGATCCGGTTTTTTGGTCTGAGCATGCTCAGTAGCTCTGCCCACAAGACATATATAAAAGCAAGACAGTGGGACCCTCAGCCACACCCAACATGACACCCAAGCCAAGAACCAGGAGCAGGAGTAGGCAGCAGACATCTGCAGCAGCACCATCAGCACCACCCCAAATGGAGCAGCATGCTGAACAACGGGAGGGGAGTCCAGCAGCAGATGAGAGACGGTAATTATCAAATCCCCCATTCCTCCAAACTAGGGCTATGGAATATCAAGATATTCATTGGCCCTTTGTTTCTCTTTATTCAACAGCCGCCCAATAGATGCAGCAGCAGCAGCAGCAATGGCGGCAGCAGCAGGAACACCACCCACAGCCATGGAGTCTGGCCATGAGGAAGACAGCACATCTTCTTCTGGGAGCCCTCCCTCGCATCGTCAGCGTTTGACGGTAAGTTTTTATTTCCAAAATCCATCATCTCTGTAATATATGTCTATTCATTGCCTTTTATTTCAAAACAGGAATCACAAGATGAAGAGGAGCTCCCAGAAGAAGAAGGAAGGGGTGGACAGACACTTGGAGTGGGCTCACAATTGGTAAGTTTTTTGCATCAAACGCAGAAACACAACATCACACTACACACAACACATAGAAAACAATGTTCTGCAGACCACACACAGCAAACAAATGCCTACATCCAAAGACATAACATTTTTTGTTTTCTTCTCTAGTCTTCCCAATCTGGTGCTCGGCCAAGAGGTCCTCGCAGTGCCTCCCGGGGTCGTCGGCGACAGCAACGCGGCGGTCACCAGCGTGTAAGTATAAATATTTTTGCTTTGTTTTTTTTGCACTTTTTATTTCATTTCTTTTGTGGAGGCTAATTATGTTATTTTTGTCTTTTTCTTTAACAGCCTTCACAGCGTGCTCCCGACTCTGACGGTGAGGATGGAGGGATTGATGTGGACCACCTCATCGATCTCGTCAGAGAAAGGGAGCCGCTCTGGAATATGGATGACCGCCGCCACGCTGACCTTATCGTTACCCGACGACTCTGGGAGGAAATCTGTTCGCTCCTTGTGGACCGCTGGGAGGACCTCGAAGCTCGGGCCCAGATTAAAGAGCGTAAGTATATACAGTACCGGTTGCTTGATTTAAACCAGTGTTTCCCGAACTCCAGTCCTCGTGGTCCCCACGGATCATGTGTTCAGGATTTCTATTTACTTTGGAAATCCTGAAAACATGACCCCTGGGGACCATGAGGACTGGAGTTTGGGAAACACTGATGTTGTATACTAACCACTTTGTCCTTTCTCGTTTCAGGGGAGAGAATTGTGAAGCGGTGGCGGTCTGTGAGGGATCGTTTCAAGAAGGAGTTCAATAAAGAGATGCGGGCCCCGAGTGGATCTGGAGGACGCAGGAGCAAGTACAAGTACGCACGAGCCCTGTCGTTCCTCCGGGAGACAATGCTCACCAGAAGGTAAATATTACACACCACATGTGACAAAAAAATGTTTAGATGTAACTTTTTTTTTTCAGCCAGGGCCATACCATGTCACTATTTTAATTGTTTTTTTTTCTCTTTATTCCACAGCACGGTGAGCAGCACTCGGGAGCCTGCACGATTGGACCCTTCTGAGGCGATCCCTGAGGAGACCGGCACCGAGGGACACTTCGACCGCCCCGGTACATCTGCACCTTCCCAGCCTTCCCACACATTCGACCCATCTGTCCCATCCACCAGCACAGGAGCATCGTGGCCGCCTACATTACATGAAGCTGCTGGTGAGGAGATCTCTTTCCCTTTACCCCACCCTTCTGCCCCTGCCACCTCTAGTACACCTGCGGGTACTGGGCGGCAGCGGCAGAGGGGTCAGGAAAAGAGTTATGCGCCAGAGTTCTTGCATCTGAATGCATCTTTCCAGAACTGCCTAAAAGTCTTGTCAGAGCAAATCTCCGCAGGCTTTCAGCAGATCAACTCCAGCATTCTGGAGGTGAAGACACTTCTGCAAACCATGCATTCAGAAGCAAGATCTTCGCCAAACCACACCTTTTTCAGGTCTGTTGTGGAGCGCATGGCAACACTATCTCCTACCCAGCAGATGCATGTAATGCATTCGTGCCACGGTGCTCTACAGCAGGTTACCTCTCAACCTCCACCTCCCACCACTGTAGTTCCTCCACCTGCACCCCCTCCAGCCACTTTCCATCCTCCCCCTCCTATTACATCTGCACCCCCTCCAGCCACTTTCCATCCTCCCCCTCCTATTACATACCAGCAACCTCCCCAGTACCAGCAACCTCCCCAGTACCAGACATCTCCCCACTTCCAGCAACCAGCCCCGTACCAAACTCCTTCCCCATACCAAACTCCTTCCCCATACAACTTTCCATCAACATCATCTGCTCCTACAGTCCCTGCCCAACCCTCCACTCCACCGCCCACCACCTCTTCTGCCTCCCACATGTCCACCCATTCTGTAGCTTATTCCACACCATCACCTCTAACTGTTCCTTCCCCACCACGATCCCAGTCCTCTCTCCACACTCCCATTGTCGAAGTGTCCCGCAGCCCCTCCAGCAGTATTTCCACCCCACACTACACAGATTTATGATGTGTTTTGTAATAAAAATGCCCTGTTGGTTTCAAACCTTTATTAAAAAAGTTTTTTTAACTTTAAAAACAGGTTACAAAAAAAAAATATTTTAAATAAAAGTTAAATTATTGTTTACACTGGTTGTCTGTCATTTCTTTCTGTGGCGAAATATGTTTAAAAAAAAGGTTAAATACAGGGTATTTAAAAGGTAAAAAGGTATTCAAAACCAGGTATATAACTGTGGGTAAATTTTAGCTTTTTCCCACAGTTGTGTTCCTGGTTGTGTTTGAAGGAAAGTATTTCACCTAAAAAGTTGTGTTTATTGTTGGTGATTTCCTAACAATGTACACAACTTTTGTTAAAAGGTGAAATACTTTGCATAAAACACAACCAGGTACACACCTGTGGCCTAAAGCTAAAAATAGAGACCATGACAAGATAGCCAACTTTGGTTGGCAAAGGTATATACTGTTGGTACAGAAGGTACACAAGTTTGGTTAGGGCACAAATCTTTCACACTCTGTCATCCTGCCAGTGTACTCTGCCTTGAGGTGACATAAAGTATAGTGCAAAATTGTCCCTCATTACTGAAACCGTCACAGAACTTCTAGTGGTAATGTCATGGTAATCTTGCAAGGTGGTTTCTTCAGAGGTGTCCTCAATGGAAATGGGTTCCTTGCAGATAACAAAATTGTGGAGTACCACGCAAGCTTTGATCACCTCGTCAACAGTTTCTGTCTTGAGGTTGATCACAGTCAATAGGACCCGCCATTTGGCTGTCAGAATACCAAAGGTACATTCAACCATTCTTCTTGCTCTTGTGAGGCGGTAATTAAAAATGCGTTTTGGTCTTGTCAATCCTCTGCTAGAGTACGGTTTCAAAAGGTGTTCTGACAGCTGGAAGGCTTCATCCCCTACACAGACAAATGGCATAGGTGGACCAGATGTTTGCGGTAGCGGTCTAGGTGGTGGGAACTGGAAGGTGTTTCCATACAGTTTACGCCCCATGGCAGACAGTTTGAAAACTTGAGAGTCATTGGAGCGGCCATAGGCCCCAATATCAACAGCAATAAATTTGTATTCCGCGTCAGCGATGGCCATGAGGACAATTGAAAAATATTTCTTGTAATTGAAATATTCCGATCCCAATCCGGCTGGCTTTACAATGCGGATATGTTTCCCGTCCACAGCGCCCAAGCAGTTGGGAAACTGACATATCTGTTGAAACTTGTCAGCAATTTCAATCCACCTCTCTGTTGTGGGCTCTGGTAAAAACTCTTCAGCTAAGGAGTCCCACAGTGCACGGCATGTGTACTTCACTATTCCAGATATGGTGGAAATCCAGAGTCTGTACTGGAAATGAAGTGACGAAAGGGATTCTCCAGTTGCAAGAAATCTGTGGGGAATTAAAAAACAATCAATTAGTTTTAAATCACAGCATTACATACCAAAACTCAGCTATAACACTTGGAGATACAAACTACCACCAACAAGATTGCAGTGAAAGTGTGCTCTGATGCGAGCACATCCAATAAATGTGGCTTACCTTAAAGTCACCATCAGACGCTCTGCGGGTGAAACAGAGAAGCGGCAATAGGTGTCCGCTTTTCTTATGAGGTGTGCAATGCGCTCCACCAAGTAATCATAATTCTCCATTTTCATCCGAACATATCCAAAAAATTTATCCGGGTTTCGTCGAAGGTCCATGCAGAGTGTGGAATAGACCCCACGCGTCATTCTCTTGGCTGTGATGGGGTGGATCCACAAACGTCGTCTACGATGCCTGATGCGCTGCTGTCTCGCTCTCTCCTTCTCCAGAACAATCACCCTCAAACGATTCGCCTCCGCTATAAAATCCGCCAAATTCTTCAAAATATTTCCAATCACAACATCCATCTTCGCCAGTAACTTGCTCTTCTCTCCAACCTGCACTTTCTCCTTTACAACCTGTCAAAGAAGGGCTGTAGGAACACGCTATATATAGTTTTCCAGTAGCCAATCCCGTTCGGAAGGCCACAAGGGTCAATTTTAAAAACCGGATCCGGCGTAATCCGTCGAAAAACGGATAGAAAAACGGATGAACCGGATGAGACGGATCCGGTTTTGTCTGTCAAGAACAAGACGGATCCGGCAGAAAACCGGATCCGGCACATCAGGTTTTACAAAACATTTGCCGGATCCGGCGTTCCGGCACGACGCCGGATCGCGCCTGACGCCGAAAACCTGATGTGTGAAAGTAGCCTTAGAGTCAAAAGTTTACAGCTGGGAGCCCTGTTTGGACGACGTAAATGCCTAATGGAATGAAAACAAACACAGAACAGCATTAAGTATATTAGTGATAAATCTATGATAAAATACATTTGAGTGATAGAAATATGGAGAACATGCACAGCTGTCATGTGTCAAAAACTACTGTACCACATCCGATGAATTCACAGTAGATTATACTTCACATAGTAAGCCAAAATTCAAATCCATTTGTGCCATTGTATATTCTACAAAAAATAAAAATACAGCAATTTATAGTCTTCAACTAAATGAGATAAAAACAAACAACCTTTAAATACATATAAGTTGAAAATACATACATATACACATATATATATACGCACACACACACAGCTCTGGCAAAAATTAGGAGACCACTGCCAAATTTACAGTTTGATTTTTCTCTTTATAGGTATATTTTTGAGTTAAATATAAATTGCTTTTATTCTATAAATTACTGACATGTTTCCGAATTTCCAAGCAATATATATTTAATTTATTTTCTGAAAAATAAAAATGGTCAAAATAAGAAAAAAATACTGTTCTTGCAGATCTCAAATGCAAATAAACCAAGTTCATAATCATTTATAAACAACAATACTAATGTTTTAACAGAGGAAGAGTTCACAAATCAATATTTTGTGGAAAAACCATGATTTTTAATCACAGTTTTCATGCGTCTTGGCATGCTTTCCACCAGTCTTTCACACTGCTTTTAAATAACCTTATGCCACTCCTGGTACAAAAATGTAAGCCGTTCTTTGTTTGATGGCTTGTGACTATCCAATTTTCTCTGGATTACATTCCATGGGGTTCAGGTCTGGAGATTGGGCTGGCCATGACAGGGATTTGATGTGGTGGTCCTTCAACAACACATTGACCTAGCTTTGTGGCATGGTGCATTATCCTGCTGGAAAAACCAGTCCTCAGAGTTGGGGAACATTGCCTGAACAGAAGGAATCAACTGTTTTTCAAGGATAACCTTGTATGCGGCTTGATTCATCCATCCTTCGCAAAGATTAACCTGCACAATTCCAGCATTGCAGAAGCATCCCAAGATCATCCACGATCCTCCACCAAATTTCACAGTGGGTGCAAGACACTGTGGCTTGTACGCCTCTCCAAGTCTCCGACTAACCATTAGACGACAAGGTGTTGGGCAAAGCTGAAAATTAGAATCATCAGAGAAGATTACCTTAATCCAGTCCTCTATGGTCCAATCCTTATGGTCTTTGGCAAACTTCAGCCTGGCTCTCCTTTGCTTCTCATTGATGAAAGGCTTTTTTCTACCTTTACATGACTTGAGCCCTGGCTCTAGGAACCTGTTACGAACTGTTCTTGCTGTGCACTTCACCCCAGCTGCCATTTGCCATTCCTTTTGTAAGTCACTTGACGTCATCCTGCGGTTGCTGAATGACATTCGAATAAGATGACGGTCATCACGATCAGTGTAGAGTCATTTTCGCCCTCTGGCGGTCTGTAGCTTTATTGTCCCCAATGTCTGCTTGCTTGACCTTGGGGACAAGGACTGCCATCTTAGAAATTGTAAAGATTGAGGCAACATGACGCTCACTGTATCCTTTTGCTAGTAAAGCCAGAATTGAACCCTTTTTTTTCCCCTCAAGACTTTTCAACTCCTTTGGCATGGATAAAAGTTATTTTTTCATTCCTATTACTTTTGGGATGTTGCTAACTTGTTTTGCCATCCAGTTTGTCCTATTGCAAGAGGATTGTGAACCCCACAGCAGAGTTTTTTATACTTTCGTTAAATAAGATTTGGTTCAGGTGATCACCTAATCAGAAGCACATTAAGTAGAATGATGTGTACTCTGGTTGGAATTCAACTGACGTTGGAATGGAATGCACCACCATATAGAAAAAAAACATTAAATTTGTTAAACTGTATTTCTTATTCAATAATCTAGATACATAAACACAAATACAATAGCTAACAACACCTCAAACAAGGTAGGTTTTGAAAAAGGTGAACACAGTCTCACCACATATAAAGATAATGTATTTCCCACTCTCTTACTAAATAGATAATTAAAATAGTCCTTTTATTTACTCATATAGACACATAAAAAAGGTCCTTTATAGACAAAGGGCTACAGACAAGAACATAGTGGAAAAATGCCTTACAAAACCAACCCAAACCACAAACACCTGACACACATATACAATGCTGAGTAGCCAATAACAAATTATATTGCTTTTAGGGAGAAAGCCAGAACTAAAAAATGTTCCTATGGTGAGTCAGAATATTGCTTTAGTGAACTACGGTCACCACTTCTGACATGCGCACTAGAGGGCCTGCCGCTCGTGTCATATCGGAACTAGCGTGCTCCTGGAGCACCAATGTACCCTGGACCCAATACTATTATGCGCTGTCACTAGAGCGCATATGCAGCTTCAACGCTATATGTGCCGCTCACTTCATACCCAGAGTTCCGGGCACCTAGAGTGAAATTGCGCACTCCCTGACTCCCAAACAGGGATGCACACATAACGGCTCACTTGTTATAACGCCAATACGTCCAGGTAATGGACCCCAAGAATAGAGGTCACTATTCACTGCCTCCCAATAAGACGATCAAAGGGTGGCAGATATCTAGTGCTCAAAAAATATCTCACATGGCACACACTGTATCCCAATATAAATTATTTAAGGTCATCAGTTGTGATCTTTTTCTGTCATAGCAAAGTGATGAATACCACTATTAAGGACATTATCATTTAATCCAAAGAAGACCCACCCCAAATACTGATACTTTGTTACTTATCTGAGTGGGTGTAGGATACTTCTTTTGGGGAGGGTCTTCTTTGGATTAAATGATAATGTCCTTAATAGTGGTATTCATCACTTTGCTATGACAGAAAAAGATCACAACTGATGACCTTAAACAATGATATGGATATGACTTTGGCGTGCGCTCCACAGAAAGGAACATCAATTAAGGACCGTATTATCTCTAATATATGCGCCTCCTTGCATTATATACTATGGAAAGGTTTTGACTAAATTCAAAGGCGTTCTTAGGGTCATTATGGCAGTCTCCCTATAAATAAACGCTATATCCTGTTTCTTCACCCACATTCAAAACTATGCCATTATGGCTTGCTCCTATCTGTGGTCCACTGATGAGCCCTTATACTAGGAGGGGGCGAAATCTGTAGGGACGATACTACTGGGACAACATCCAGATAAGTGACCTATTATGGTTTTCTTTAGGCATGCTTCTGGCTGTGATTTGGGATTATTTGTTTTTCTCTATATGAAACTGCGGCATTGACAGTGCTTCCGTACATGACCGGGACTATGGGCTGTCTAGCATGCCTTTGTATATGTTTACGCTGAGTAGATATGTGATTTATCCAGTCTATGAGGACAATTCAGTGGCTGCACTTTATTATAAGAGCACCTTATTGATTATTTGAGGGAAAGCTTTTAGACTAGGCATGTGTTAATCAACATGGTAGTGGAATTTTTGGCCATCTAGTATTTTATATGGCCCAGTGTACAGGATAACTGGTTGGCTTAAGAAAACCTTTTGTTTGAGGGTCAGTTCAAATGTTTATATTTTGATATTAGAAGCCAATGTCCTCACAAAAGGGTATGGGAGTTATACCATAGTTCACTAAAGCAATATTCTGACTCACCATAGGAACATTTTTTAGTTCTGGCTTTCTCCCTAAAAGCAATATAATTTGTTATTGGCTATTCAGCATTGTATATGTGTGTCAGGTGTTTGTGGTTTGAGTTGGTTTTGTAAGGCATTTTTCCACTATGTGTCCATGCGTCGCTCGTCGGCGCCACAGGAAGCCCAGCAGGAAGCGCCTGACGAGAAATGATCCAGGACCTTCTCGCGCGACCAGCGATGAACAGCGGGGGAGCCGGTCGGAGGTAAGTATCAGACATAGCGATATCGCTGCTACGTCACAAAATCGGTGACGTTACAGCGATATCGCTATGTGTAACGAGGGCTTAAGACTAGAAAGCTGACTGATCCATGAAGAACATAGTACCGGCTACCACTGTCCAATGTATGGTGACCTTCTAGATGTCACAGCTGCAGACCTTTACATGGGGAGATCTGCATAGCAATGTAAAAAGACATTCGGCCACTGATGCTTCAGCAGTGAGGGAAGTGGTGCAGGGTTTGAGTGGAATCTCAAAGTGTAATAAAGCGCATGAACACGTAATTTTAATGAAATTCAACTAGAAATGGATCTTCCACAGATGTCATGTGTAAAAAGCAGAACTGTTGTAAGAAATTCCCCATTTACACATGAAAAAAATGCTATATCTTATAACAATGCTGCAGCTTACATTTTTTTTTGCGTTGGAAGCACACCTCCACCCACATCTGACAGACAAGTTTACAGACATCAAATATATGGGGGAAGTTTAGGGGCACCTAGAAAGCCGTTATCAGCATTAAACCCCCCTCCCAAATCGAAAGTCCCCCATCATCAACCCCATCATTCAACGTGCCCACCACACAGAAGTGCTCCTTTGGAAGGTATTAACCTCTCAAAGCCCACCAGAGGTCCCCAACAGCCAGAACAAGGTCACCCTCCCCAAAATCCCCCCACATGATGGGGTACCCTCACAGCCAGCACAGGGTTGACTCCCCCAAATCACACCAAGCAGGGGGGTCCCTATGCAGTCAACACAAGGTCGAACCCCCAACCTCACAGTGGTTCCCATTAGCCAGCACCATGTCACCCCCAAAACCCTACCAACACTGGGATCTCCCTGCAGCCAACACCAGGTCCCCCCCAACCACCACCACAAGCAGCACAACCCCAAATCCCACCACAGGGGTCCCCCAGTAGCCAGCAGCAGGTTGCCCCATGCCATAAGCAGCAGGTCACCCCCAAACCCCACAAGCAGGTTACCCTCAAATCACACCACAGGGGTCCCCCCAATGGCCAGCAGCAGGTTGCTCCCCTACTAAAAGGATTCCACTCCTTATGCAGCAGGTCATCCCCAAACCCCACACCAGGAGTCCACCCAAATAGCCATCAGCAGGTGGCCATCCAAACCCCACCACAAGCAGGTCACCCCCAAATCCCACCACAGTGGTCCCCCAATAGCCAGCAGCAGTTCACCCAAAAACAGGGGTCCCCCCAATAGCCAGTGTGGCGCCCCTGAGGCTCAGTCGCCACAGAGGTACTGCACCTTCTCCTAAGGTGTAGTGCCCCACCTTCCAGGTAAGGTGGGAACTCCATTCCACACTCCAACACACGCACCCCACACAACAGGGTAGTCCTGCATAACCACATTGCGGCTCCTTGCTCAGAGGGTAGCACAGCACCTTTGGTGGTTCCCTGCTTGGAACACTGGACGTGCTGGGAAGTGGGTGGAGTTAAGATACATAAAAGAGTGGGACAGTGTAGGATGACAGAGTCAGTCTGACAGAAGGTCAGTCGGGTAGGAAGTCACTCAGACAGGAGTGAGGATCCCTGGAAGAAGGGATGGAGGAAGGAGTGCTGCAGCTGCCTCAGTGATCTGAGCCAGCTGGCACGGGAAAGGTAAAGAAGGAGAAAGACGTACAACTGAAACCTAAGCTTCCATAGGAAAGAAAGACAAGTACGGAACGAAGGAGTAGAGAGAACAGAGAGGATGTGGGTTAGAAGAGGAACCCTGCCTATAGGTTCTCAGCGCAAGACCGGGGCCCGGTCCCCGAGTTTGTATGAACACTTATGGTTCTGCAGCAGACATCGGTGGAGTAGTTGGCTGTAAATGAACTACTCCCATCTAAGACTTGGGGCACAACAGTAATTGGATAGAGAGCAGGGACTCAGGAGAAGGGAGTCCCCGAAGCAGGCTACAGCTGTCTGCCGTACAAGTAGAGTTTTTTGGAACATCAGTCAGGAGGAACTCCAGTGTAACTCAGTACTAGGAGATCTTCACACTTTAAAGCGCTATAGAGGAGTCGTTCAGAAAGGTACATGTTGGCGGAGTGTTGGAGAGGAGAATCCTAACTTGCCCGGAGGTTGATTGATAAGATAAGATAATCCTTTAATCGTCCCACCATGGGGAAATTCAGAATTGAGTCTCTGGCCCGGAGGCAGGCACCTGTGTGTGTACAACGAACTGTGAGTAAAGCTTTGGAACTACAAGCCCTGATGTCCTCCATTCATTTGTGCGCTAACACATTCAGCACTGCTACAGCTGGGTACCATTCTCCACACCGCCTGCACCTCTCCTCTTCCATTACATCTACACTGCCCTGGGACTACAGCTTCACCTGTGGGAAGCTTTCACATCTTGGCTGCACCATACCATCAGTCCCAGTGGATCTGCATGCAGCGTCGGCTTAACATCTCACTTGCCGAACACCATGGGTGGCGTCACAAACTATTCCATTAACTACATTCCACCATTTCAATTCCCCCATTACTTGGGCGCCCAGGGCCACAGTCCGGGTCACCGCTGCTGTGACACATCCCACTGACACCGGCCCGGTACCGAGTACCCTACAGCCCTGGGAGGGCGACCCACCAGCAGTAGGTCACCCTCAAATCCTACCACAGGGGTCCCTCCCGATTAGCCAGCAGCAGGTCGCCCCCCCAAAGCCCACCACATGCAGGTCACTCCCAAATCACACCTCAGGGATTCCCCAATAGTAGGTCATCCCCAAGTCCCACCACCGGGGTCCCCTCAAACTCCTCTCGGGGTCACCCCTAAACCCTCACCCCCAAATTCCACCACAGTGTCGCACATATTTCACTCTGAAATCAAAAGAGGGTCGCATGTTTTTACCTCACCCCCCCAAGAAAAAAATTTCACCACAGGGTCACACGCTTCTGCAGGTCAGCTCCCTCTCCCCCCACCACAGGGTCACACGTTGCACGTTTTTCCCCCAAATTCCACCACAGGGTCACACGTTTCTGTGGGTCAGCCCCCTCACCCTCCACCATGGTCGCACGTTGCACGTTTTCCCCCAAATTCCACGTTTTCCGCCAAATTATACCACAGGATCACCCACCTCCATGCGCAAGTTAATGACAGTAATGACGTGCTTCTATGTGCCTTGCTAAAATAGAACACGCCAACTCAGAATACGCCCACAACACGTCACGGCAATGATGTCACACCTGGAAGGAGCCCATACAGTCTAGCATTTACCACAGCTGCACACGGAGGAGGTGAGAGAGTGATGGGGGTGCCGGGTCTGTGTGATAATCTGACCCCTGTGTGATGACCCGACACTACAGTCACCCGGGAGCGTTGTATGATGTGTGCACGTTACACGGTGACCGAGACAGTGATGTCTGTGTGTCAGCGATTGCTGTGTAATGACATTAGTGATGGCTCAGATCACCTGTACATTATAGTGTCTCCCCTTAGGCCCCTGTACATTATAGTGTCTCCCCTCAGCCCCCTGTACATTATAGTGTCTCCCCCTTAGGCCCCTGTACATTAGTGTCTCCCCCTTAGTCCCTGTACATTATAGTGTCTCCCCCTCAGCCCCCTGTACATTATAGTGTCTCCCCCTTAGGCCCCTGTACATTATAGTGTCTCCCCCTTAGGCCCCTGTACATTATAGTGTCTCCCCCTTAGGCCCCTGTACATTATAGCATCTCCCCCTTAGGCCCCTGTACATTATAGCGTCTCCCCCTTAGTCCCTGTACATTATAGTGTCTCACCCTCAGCCCCCTATACATTATAGTGTCTCACCCTCAGCCCCCTTTACATTATAGTGTCTCCCCCTCAGCCCCCTGTATATTATAGTGTCTCCCCCTCAGCCCCATGTACATTATAGTGTCTTCCTCTCAGCCCCCTGTTGTTAGGTGTTAGGTTTCTGCGTCTGCTGTGCAGGAATCCAGAGCCTCACATTCTGCGGTCTCCTGCTGTCTTTCTACTGCAGAAGAGATTACTTTGCAGCAGACCGCTCCAGAGACTAAAGGTACTGTCACACTTAGCGATGCACCAGCGATCCCGACCAGCAATATGACGCTGTCAGGATAGCTGGTGCATCGCTAATTGGTCGCTAGTGAGCTGCCACACAGGCAGATCTCACTAGCGACATCGCTGGGGACGGGGGTCGCTACTTACCTGTCACACCAGGCGATCCTGCGTCCTCCCGCCCAGCTCCACGCGTCGCTCGTTGTCACAGCAGGAAGCGCCGCAGGAAGCTGACGACAAGAAACAGTCCAGGACGTTCTCGCGCGATCAGCGATAAGCAGCGGGGGAGCGGGTCGCTGGTAAGTATCACACACAGCGATATCGCTAGCAATATCGCTGCTACGTCACAAGTTATAGCGATATTGCTAGCGATATCGCTTAGTGTGACAGGCCCTTAAGAGTCTGCCATTACTCAGCAGCGGTTATTACACCTACTGCTCGGTGGACCCCGGGCGGCGAACGCACTTCCTATTATTTATATTTAGTGCGTTCTGCCGTCCCTAACATACTAGCGCCCTGGTTTGGCTAGTGATGGCAGATCAGCAGCAACTCCTTCAGTGCATTCGCCAGCTAGAGGGCCGGTTGGCTACTCTTGAGAGTGTTATCGCAGCGGCGAAGTCTTCGGAGGCTGCTGTACAGGCGATCGCAGAGGCGGTTTCTCGTATGTCCACGTCCTCCCACGCGCCGACAGTTACCTGCCTCCCGTTGCCCGATAAATTTTCTGGCAATGGCGCCTCCTGTAGGAGTTTCATCAGCCGGTGCTCTATCCAGCTGGAGTTACTGGCTGCGCGATTCCCTACGGAGCGGGCCAAGGTGGGGTTTATTGTTTCCCTTCTGTCGGGCTATGCCACTATGGGAGTGTGGTGACCCAGAGGTTCGGACCGCTGCTCAGTTTTTAACAGCTATTAAGCAGGTCTTCCTGGGACCACGGGTCACGCACGACACCTCTCTACAGCTACTGGCTTTGACTCAGGGATCCCTCTCGGTTAGTCAGTATGCCGTTCGTTTTCGGACACTGGCTTCCGAGCTGGAGTGGTCTGACAAAGCCCTCTTCCCTGTGTTTTGGAGAGGTTTAGCTGCGCTTGTTAAGGTTGCTCTTTCTACCAGAGAGGTTCCTGCAAGTCTGGTGGAGCTGATTGCCATTGCCACCTGTATTGATCTCCGTTTTTCGGAGCGCGGGCTGGAGCTTGCTCAATCCAGATGGAGGGTTACTCCGGCTCCCAACCTCTTTGAACCTCTGGTTCCCATGGAGGTGTCTCGCGCCAGTCTCGAGGCGCGTCCGACACTAAGTTCCACTTGTTCACCAGGATAACGGGGCCCCGCAAAGGCCAAACTCTGTGCCGCTGGGCAAGACCTTTGTCCCCCCTCGCCTTCGGCCGAAGGTCCTCTCGTGGGCACACGCGTCCAGGGCGGGTGGTCACTGTGGCTACATGCAGACCACAAAACTCCTGGCAGGGTCGTATTGGTGGCCACACAGGGCTCGGCACATTAATAAATATATTCAGGCATGCGCCTCGTGTGCTCGGGTAAGCTTCCTTACAGAGAGTGGAGACTTTCGCTGACACTCCGGCGTCCCACTTCAACTTATGCTCCGGGCGGTTTTGCGGCTCCCGTTGTCTCCCACGTGTCCCTTCTTAAACCTGGCGATCTTGCCGCCTCTGATACCTTCCATGTGTCTCGGTTTTCTGTGTCACCTACCGGGACACCAGACTTGCCTTCGGACGAGTCTGAGGCCTATGCCTCTGATGGGCACAGGGTGGTGGATTGCAAGGCTCAGAGAGGAGGGGGCCATAGGAGGGGGGGTAATGTTAGGCGTCAGGTTTCTGCGTCTGCTCTTCAGGAATCCAGAGCCTCACATTCTGCGGTCTCCTGCTGTCTTTCTACTGCAGAGGAGATTACTTTGCAGCAGACCGCTCCAGAGACTAAGTCCCTCTGTGCTCACGAGATGATCTCCCATTGGAGATCGGGAGTCATGTGCCCAGGTCCTGTTTCAGATCTCATTGGTCCATCTCGGAGATCTGGAATGTCCCGCACGGCTATAAAAAGTGCGCATGGCCGTTCCGCCATGTGCTAATATAGACTATACTGCTATGTGTGAATGGTGACGGATGTATGATTCTGGCGACTGACTTATTATGAAACCCCTTCCCTCTGATGGTTAGGGAATTAGTTCAGTAGTCTGCGCCAGTCTGTGGCAAGCCATAGGCCAATGTGCACACCGCACCTCTGCGCTAGCGTCCGACATAGCGCCTGCTTTGTAGCTGTGTCGTCCAGTGGCAGTTTCCTGCGCCGCGCTGCAGTTGCTAGATGCTATAATGTGCCATCTCCACTCCAGTGTATTATACTCCTATTATCACTCCTCGGCTGTAATCTCCAGCGTCTCCTGTCTCCAGCATGCTGGGGGCTATAATGTGCGGCCTCCACTCCGGTGTATTATACTCCTATTATCGCTCTCTGGCTGTAATATCCAGCGTCTCCTGACTCCAGCACGCTGGGTGTTATAGTGTGCGGCCTCCACTCCGGTGTATTATACTCCTATTATCCCTCCCTGGCTGTAATATCCGGCGTCTCCTGACTCCAGCATACTGGGTGTTATAATAGGAGTTTAACACACAGGTGTGTAGACTGCACATTATAGCACCCAGTGTCCTGGAGTCAGGATACACCGGATAATACAGCACACTGGGTGTTATAATGTGCGGCCTTCATAACGGGGGTGTATTATCCCTCCCAGCTAATATCCGGCGTCTCAGCAGCTCCGTTTTCGCCCTCTATCATGGGGTTTATGCTGTAGTTGCCTTTCCCGGCAGTGCTGACTGTTCTGATTGACAGAACGTGATGTAGTAAAATAGCAGTTATTGTGCCGGCGTTTATTACGGTTTATACGGCGAATGCCGATAATGCAGAGTTAGGCCGCGCTGCCAGCTGTGCTGTAAATAATAGGACTCTCTGATTGCAGGGTTATGGCTCACACCTGAGATGGCAAACCATTGTAATCATCACTTAGCAACCGCCATGGTCTTTCAGCCCGTGGAAGTGTGTTTCATCAACTAGAGGAATGTTAATGCATCTTTTATACATTAGCCTTGAAGATCAGGATTCTGTACACAGACGTCTGCCAGCAGCGTCAACGTTCAGCAGAATATTATTTTTCTTTCTTTTTTCTCAGCTATAATCGTTTCTAAATGCATCTACATTAGAACTAGTTGCAGGATCAATTCACGCCTGTATTTTTGCTTCCTTGGTGGTATATAGGTTGGGAATATGTCCCTGTGTGCAGTCAATCTGTAGCCATATACCAACCACTGACTCCACTCTTGTCTATGCACACAAAAATATTAATGTATACTTCCACATGGAGGGGAAAAGGGTACAATTTCTACCTCGTTTTAGTGCATTGAGCCCTATGGATACTTGTGTATGAACCAGGAGTTTTGTTTTTTCAGACTTATCCAGAAAATGTAAGGAAGAATTTCCTGATCGCCGAGTGTCCAACTGCTGGGACCTCCATGGATCCCAAGAATCAGGGCTCTAAAGAGCCATGTTGAATGAAGCGGAGGTCGATTATGAGTATTGTCAATCCATTCATTCCTATGGATGTTTTCACATTGCGTTCTGTGTCTCCCTCGGGGCATAGGTCCGAAATCCCCCTCAAAACGGGGTCTGGACGCCTGTGCCGACGTGTCCCACAGACTGTAATGATGACGGCAAAGGAAACGTGAGCTCTGCCGTGCACGGTTTTCATGAGTTTATGCCTATGGAAGGCAGACACTCAGACGCACTTTACTATGAGTACCTGCTGTAGGCGTATACTCCTGTAAATGATGCACGTCAGTGTGCACATTAGCTCTATCGTCACCATTATGGTCTAAGGTCCCGTCAGCGCATGCATCTGGACCCCGTTTTGCGAGGGTTTTGGGACATATGCCCCGAAGGGGGCACAGAGCGCAAAGTGAAAGCTCCTTTAGTAAATGCCAAAGACCAGCCAAGCGCACCAGCAGTCTCATGAGAATGAATGGAGCATCAGTGCTCATGATCATGACCTCCGCTCCATTCGCGCAGTTATAGGGATCAGTGTGAGACTGTGAGCCCTTGCGGGCAGGGTCCTCTCTCCTTCTGTACTTATGTGTGTCTTGTATTGCTCATGTTTATTGTACTTGTCTATATTTTCCCCTCTTCACATGTAAAGCGGCGCGCCATGGAATAAATGGCGCTTTAAAAATGTATAATAATAATCAGTGGAGGGCCCAACTATCAGACTGCCAGTGATCTGGAATATAGGTGTAGGGGATAACTCGAGGATACCTCTTTAACAGAGGTTACCTAATAATTGTAAACTAAAAGAATGTACAGTCAGAAAATAAAAACCTTTTTGGAAAAGAAATATATAGAAGCATCTTGCTATAATTATTAACACTGCTATAGGTGGTCAGAGTCTAGCGCTGTACTACATGTGGTACTAGCAGGTACGCAGTGACGAGGCGCGAGATGGTTTAGTGCTTTAGTAATAACGTTTATAGGCCTAGAGGTAACTGTCCTCAGTCGTAGCCTGACCAACCAAATGGGTAACAAGAGTTGCCCTCGCAGGGGCTCAATACAAGCAAACACAAACAGAGTAGAACACGACTACGTCTGACGAAAGCCGGTCACTATAGGGCCGCGGTATGGCCGACACGGGTCCTTAACTACAGTTGTGGCCAAAAGTATTGACACCCCTGCAATTCTGTCAGATAATACTCAGTTTCTTCCTGAAAATGATTGCAAACACAAATTCTTTGGTATTATTATCTTCATTTAATTTGTCTTAAATGAAAAAACACAAAAAGAATTGTCCTAAAGCCAAATTGGATATAATTCCACACCAAACATAAAAAAGAGGGTGGACAAAAGTATTGGCACTGTTCGAAAAATCATGTGATGCTTCTCTAATTTGTGTAATTAGCAGCACCTGTAACTTACCTGTGGCACCTAACAGGTGTTGGCAATAAGTAAATCACACTTGCAGCCAGTTGACATGGATTAAAGTTGACTCAACCTCTGTCCTGTGTCCTTGTGTGTACCACATTGAGCATGGAGAAAAGAAAGAAGACCAAAGAACTGTCTGAGGACTTGAGAAACCAAATTGTGAGGAAGCATGAGCAATCTCAAGGCTACAAGTCCATCTACAAAGACCTGAATGTTCCTGTGTCTACCGTGCACAGTGTCATCAAGAAGTTTAAAGCACATGGCACTGTGGCTAACCTCCCTAGATGTGGACGGAAAATGAAAATTGACAAGAGATTTCAACACAAGATTGTGCGGATGTTGGATAAAGAACCTCGACTAACATCCAAAAAGTTCAAGCTGCCCTGCAGTCCGAGGGTACAACAGTGTCAACCCGTACTATCCATCGGCGTCTGAATGAAAAGGGACTGTATGGTAGGAGACCCAGGAAGACCCCACTTCTTACCCCGAGACATAAAAAAGACAGGCTGGCGTTTGCCAAAACTTACCTGAAAAAGCCTAAAACGTTTTGGAAGAATATTCTCTGGTCAGATGAGACAGAAGTAGAGATTTTTGGGCAAAGGCATCAACATAGAGTTTACAGGAGAAAAAAAAGAGGCATTCAAAGAAAAAAACACGGTCCCTACAGTCAAACATGGCGGAGGTTCCCTGAAGTTTTTTTTGGGTTGTTTTGCTGCCTCTGGCACTGAACTGCTTGACCGTGTGCATGGCATTATGAAGTCTGAAGACTACCAACAAATTTTGCAGCATAATGTAGGGCCCAGTGTGAGAAAGCTGGGTCTCCCTCAGAGGTCATGGGTCTTCCAGCAGGACAATGACCCAAAACACACTTCAAAAAGCACTAGAAAATGGTTTGAGAGAAAGCACTGGAGACTTCTTAGGTGGCCAGCAATGAGTCCAGACCTCAATCCCATAGAACACCTGTGGAAAGATCTAAAAATGGCAGTTTAGAGAAGGCACCCTTCAAATATCAGGGACCTGGAGCAGTTTGCCAAAGAAGAATGGTCTAAAATTCCAGCAGAGCATTGTAAGAAACTCATTGATGGTTACCGGAAGCGGTTGGTCGCAGTTATTTTGGCTAAAGGTTGTGCAACCAAGTATTAGGCTGAGGGTGCCAATACTTTTGTCTTGCCCATTTTTGGAGTTTTGTGTGAAATGATCAATGTTTTGCTTTTTGCTTCATTCTCTTTTGTGTTTTTTTCATTTAAGACAAATTAAATGAAGATAATAATACCAAAGAATTTTTGTTTGTAATCATTTTCAGGAAGAAACTGAGTATTATCTGACAGAATTGCAGGGGTGTCAATACTTTTGGCCACAACTGTATATAGTCATCTTAGCCGTCCTGACGTCCCTCGGCGTTCTGGACGGTGGCTCTTCGGCGTAGCAGCTGCTGGGCCCAGCTGCTGAAGAGTTGACATAGTCTTCGAGCGTTCCGACGCTCCGGTGACACCGGGGCACCACAGGCCCCGGAGGAGTCCTAGGACGGATGGGCCGCAGCCCCCGGACTGGGGTAAGCGGCCGCGATGTGGGGTGGCGATTGGCAGGCCATCTGTGCAGCTAACAGCAGTGACGGGGAATCCGCGGCGAGCAACGGCCCAGCCCTTGCCACGGACCGGAGTGGGACAGTGGTGGCCGCCGACGGCACTGGACTTGCCGCGGCCACGGGTGGGAGCAGGGCGACTGAGGGTGGCGGGAGACAGGCCGCAGTCGCGGGCTGGAGCGAGGCGGCAACGGCCGTGAGCGACCGCCGGTAGGCCGCATCCGCGGGCTGGAGCGAGGCGCCAGCGGCCGCAGGTTGAAGCGGGGCAGCGGCTCTCGGACGGTCGTCTGGGTGCCGTCCCCCTGGTGTCCTAGGTGAACATCTCTCCTGGCTCTGGTAAGTCGCTTTGGCTCTCAGTCGCTCCCACGGTCTCCTGACGCTTCTGTCCTGGTCTGCTGACTCATCGTGACTAACGTTCCCCGCCCCTTTTATACTGGCTCCTCCCCCAGCCCATCTGTCCATCTCAACGGTCCGTCCCTGCACTCTGTCCCCCGGGAACAGTTTCCCCCAGAACCTAGGAGACGGTCCCCTTGGTTCCGGCCACTCGGTGGGAGCCCTTCTTCCCACACTCTCCCGCCCTGTAGGCTCGCCAGTCCTCGGGCGAGGGTTTTGATAGACTCAGGTTAGTCTTTCGAGACGACAGGCCTTGTCGCCATGCGAACTGGTCCTGTTCGTAACGTTCAGGGGGTTTGCCAGCTGTTGATCGCTCGGAGCGTCGAAGTTCAGGTATGGTGGAGTCTTCTGGGGTGGTGGATGGTCGTAGGATAGTCGATTCTGGTGGGATGCCCGGGTCCACTGTAGTGTCACTGCTTGGGTGACCCGCGGATGCAGTTGGGGAGTCCTCTTCATCATCCAGGTCCCAGACCGTGGGCGGGGGGTCAGGGACCTGAGGGATCGGTTCGGGTTGTATGGGATCAGTGGACGCACAAGGCCGTAACATGTTACGGTGCACAACACGAGTGAGAGGCGCGTTGTTTCCTTCGGATTGTATTTCATACACAGGCCCGTTGGGGCTTATCCGGTGCAACACTCGGTACCGGTTCTCCTCCCACCGTGGTTCTAACTTGTTTTGGGGGCGTTGTACGAGTACCCGATCTCCAGTCTGGAAGTCAATTGGTGGGGGCAGCGCTCCCCCCGGGTGTTCTAGATCCTGGAGCTTTGTATCGACGATTCGGTGGAGGGTCTGCAGCCTGTGCCAGTGGCTTCGGACCCACGAGGATACTCCGGTCCAGGGTTGGGGTTCCTCCGGGTTTAGCTCCACTTCCATGATCCCTTTGCCTTCCCGTCCAAACAGCAATGAGTAGGGGGTGTAACCCGTCACCTGGTACACCTGGTTATTATATACCCACACCAGCTCAGGGACGTATTCAGGCCAGCGGGCCTTTCAGTCGCTCTCCAGGGTACGCAGCATTTGTATTAGTGTCCGATTGAATCGTTCGCAGGCTCCGTTTCCCTGCGGGTGGTATGGTGTAGTCCGAGACTTATCGATACCGTAGAGATGATGTAGTTCTTCCATGACTTTTCCCAGGAAGCACTCCCCTTGGTCTGAATGTATTCGTTGCGGACAGCCGTACACTTGAATAAAGTTTTTACAAATCGCATAAGCAGCCGACTCCGCTGTCTGGTCTCGGGTGGGGGTGACCACGGCGAACTTGGTGAAATGATCCACCATAACGAGACAATGTTCGTACCCCTGGTAGGCAGGACCTATGGTCAGATAGTCCACCATGAGAAGCTCGAGGGGAGCTGATGTTACAATTGTCTGTACCGGGTCTCGTTGCGAGGGGGGTTTAGCGAGCTCGCACGGGCGGCAGGTTCGGCAAACTTCTTCCACAGCAGCGTGCAAGCATGGATGGTACACTATCTGCTGCAAACATTGTAAAGTCTTTTGAGCACCAAAGTGAGCCCCTTTTTTGTGGGCTTCTCGAGCCAGTTGGCTGAGATGGGTTCCGGGCACAATCACCTGCCATATTGTAGCAGACGTTGTGCGTGACATGGCTTTCCGATATAAAAGTCCCTTTTTGATGACTAGTTTCTCCCACTGGCGCAACATCAGCAACATATCCTGGGTCAAAGTCTGTCTCTGTGGGCCAGTGGGCAACTTGCCGGTGGCCACCCATCGGCGCAGGAGTCCAATTTCTCCATCTTCCTGTTGCTGATGGATCCACTTGTCGCGTGGCTGTTCCAGCATTCCCCCTAAGGGTCCCGAATGAGGCACTTCTTGTGCGTTGGCTGTAGGCGTGGCGGTGGTGAGGGCAAATGGCGTCTCTTCTTTTAATTCATCATCTCGATTCCTCCCTGGGGTGGTGTGTCGGATTCTGGAGAGTGCGTCAGCGTGCACGTTTTCAGCCCCTCTTTTGTAGATGATCTTGTAGTTAAACTTGGCCATCTGAGCCACCCACCGCTGCTCCAAGGCCCCCAGTTTGGCATTCTCCAAATGGGCTAGTGGGTTGTTGTCAGTCCGCACCACCACCTCGGAGCCCGCCAGGTACTCTGCGAGTCGCTCCGTCATTGCCCACACTACCGCGAGGAGCTCGAGCTTAAATGAGCTGCAATTGTCCGGGTTGCGTTCGGAGTCATGCAGCGACCGGCTACCATAGGCGATCACTTTCTCTCGGCCATCCTGCACCTGCGACAACACAGCTCCTAGTCCCTGGAGGCTCCCGTCGGTATGCAGGATGAATGATTGCGAGAAATCCGCATATGCCAATACCGGGGCTTCCGAGAGTGCAGCGTTGAGATCTTGAAATGCATCCTCTTGCGATCGCTGCCACTGGACCTTCCGTCCATTCGCCCCGGCTGGAGTCCCCTTCAGCAGGTCCTGCAGGGCTCGGGCTCGGCATGCAAAATTCTTCAGGAACCGACGGTAGTAGCCGGCCAGCCCCAGGAAGGCCCGCACGTCTTTCACCGTCTCGGGGGTAGGCCACCCCTGTGAGATTGGCAACATCCGGAGTGAACCCTCAGGACCGCGACGATGAACCTCCCTCGGGCGAGCTGACCAGGTGGACCACCCCCTATACAGGGAGCGTTAGGGGCAGACCAAAGGGAGACTATCGCCGCGGAAGCTGATACCCTGGGAACAGCCGGGAAAGTATGCAGGCAGGGAAGTGCAGGAGACCAGTTGGGAGATGGCAAAGGCCACAGGGATGGCTGATGAGACTGTGGGAACGGCGGTGGATAGCAGACGTGACTGGCAATGGCGGGCGGCAGGAATCGGTACAGGATGAGACACAGGAGCAGGAAGACGGAGGCAGGAATGGACTGGATCTAGGAGGGAACACAGGAAAGTCACAAACAGGAAGAACAGCGGAGGCCACGGAGTGGTGCACAGTGCAGAGACAAAGAGGAATGCAGGAGCGCGTGGATCCGATACCACAAAAGATAGTCAGGCAGTGAGCATAGGGTGAGGCTGCCTGATATAGAGCATGCTGGTGAACTTCCGGGTCAGAGTGCAGCTGTACCATGGGACCAGGAGATAGGACGCCAGGTCTAGGGGACGTATCTGGCTGTACGCCTGTGTGAAGGAGCAGGGGCCGGCCGCAGGAAGGATGACTGACAGGTACCAGCTGAGGGGGCGGAGCGAGAGGACCGGACGCGCCGGAGAGCCCCAAGTGGCGTGGAGGCACGGGAGGCGGCGGGTACCGAAGGCGCCGCAAGCGGTGGAGCCGCGGCATCGGCAGATGGAGCGGCAGTGACAGGAACCCGTGCAGAGGTAGCAGGGACAGCGGCCGCAGAGCGGACCAGAGCCGGGGAGGTGAGTGTGCCAGGCACCGGGGAGGAGGTGAGTGTGACAACCCCTGGATGGCAGCAACCTTTTCCAGGGATGGTCTGACACCCTCCGCCGAGACGGTATGCCCCAGATACTCGATATGGGTGTGGAACAGGTGGCATTTCTGGGGCTTTACCTTCAACCTGTACTTCTGCAGCTGGCCCAGCACCTGCCCCAACCGCTGCAGGTGGTCCTCGAACGTGGCGGAATAGATGATGATATCATCCAGGTATATCAACGTGGCTACAAAGTTGAGGTCTCCCAGACACCGCTCCATCAGCCACTGGAAGGTTCCTGGGGCGTTGGCCAGCCCGAATGGCATCCGATTAAACTCAAACAGTCCCATGGGAAGGATAAATGCTGTCTTGGCTCTCTCTTCCTCTGACATCGGCACCTGCCAATACCCACTGGCCAGTTCTAGAGTCGAGAAGTACGTTGCGTTCCCCAAGGCGGACAAACACTCTTCTATGCGGGGCAGTGGATACGAGTCATTGATGGTGCAGGCGTTCAACTTTCGGTAATCCACACAAAAACGCAGAGTGCCATCTTTTTTGCAAACCAGTACAATGGGGGCCGCCCAGGGGCTCTGGCTTTCCCGTATGTCCCCCTTCTGTAGCATTTGAGCTAGTAGGGTTTTCACTTCCTGGTATAGCTGCGGTGGTATTTGCTGATATCGCTCCCGGATGGGGGCCGCTCCTGCCGTGGGGATCCCATGCGTGATGGCCATGGTACATCTGCATGACTGGCGAAGACACTGTAATATTGCCCGAGAAGTGTCTCTACCTGGAGGAGTTGGGCTGGTGCTAGGCTGGAAAGTTCGGCCCACATTCTCTCCAGGATGGCTCGACCTTTCTCCTGGGTCGAGGATACGGAAGTCTGTAGGGTTCGTACCGTTACTGCCCAAGGATCTTCTGGCTGCGCCTTCAACTGGACCGTGGGGTCCGGCAGCATCTCCTCCAAAGGCCTTACTAGTTTGGCCATTTCGGCCCGGGGCTTCAAGGCGATATCTTGGTCTTCCAGGTTTACACAACGCACCAGGACGGTCTCTTCCCGCACCGTGGCCAGGCAGGCGCTCTGAGTAGCACGGTTCCACCAGCACCTCCACGCCCTCCAGTGACATCGGGGCACGGATCGGCAGAGCCACCACCGTCTGCCCTGGAGGAAGCACGAGCGGGGGAGCCGCAGGTGTGATGACCTTGCCCAGCGCCTCACCCTCCTGGCACTCCGGGAGCACTCGCACCTCCCACATCAACCGCTGGAAGACCTGCCCTTGGGCCGTGCGAGAACCCCACAGGCTCAGGGTCTCCTGCGTGAATCATTGAGGAGTAGATTGCCGAACTCCCGTAGTATGTTCATGCCCAAGATAACTGGATGATGGTCGTTAGTTTCTCCTTGGGTTAGGAGGACCACTCCCCGGCGGCTGAGGGATTTGCCACACAGTGTCATCTGGAGCCACACCACTCCGGCGACAGGTACCGGCAGTTGGTTCGCGGCTACTAGTCGTATCATGGGCCCCCACTGGGGCCTTGCCGTTTCCGGGAAATGCTGTCGGAAGTAAGTTGCAGGCATGGTCGTTACTTGCGACCCCATATCCACTGGGCACCGTACAGCACGACCCTCGACTTCGGCCCACACTATTGGGCACTTAGCGACCAGATCTTCGGGACTTCCACCACCTCTTGTTGTGGCTTCCGGCTCCGAGCGGCGTCCACCATGCCCGGAGACCTCTAGTTTAATGTCCGCCGGGGTGGGTATTTCCCACGCCGCAGACACTCTCATGCGAAGTGGCCCAGTTCTCCACACTCATAACACCGGGGTGGTGAGGCCCGGCCACCCCGGGTATTGCGAGGCCAGCAGGGCCCGGGATTGTAGCCCAGCCGGCTGGGCGCGGGCTCCGTTCTGCTGGTCACGCAGGGTAATGTCGATGGGCCCTACCCCTACTCCGTCCTTCCGCTCTATGGCTGTGTATAGCTCTTGGAGAGCGTTCATATACTGGGTGATGGTCTCTCCCTCCGCCTGCATCCGACTGAACAACCGGGTCCTCAACTCTCCCATGTTTGTTGGATCCTCGTGGGTTTCTTCCAGAATCTGCAAGACCCTGGCAAAGGTGTTGCGGTGTCCCGGGGGTCTCAACATCACTGACTTCTGGGCTTCCACATCTAGCGCAATGAGGGCCACCTCAGCCTCTAAGGCTATGTGCACACGTAACGGAACTCTCGCGGAAATTACCGCGAGAATTCCGGAATTCCATTCCGCGGGAAAATCGCATTTTAAATTCCCGCGATTTTCCCGCGGAAAAACTAGCATTTTGCAAGTGTATTTAGCTTGCAAAATGCTAACGTTCTGGAGCATCGCTTGGAGAACTGATTGACAGATTGGTCACACTCGTCAAACATAGTGTTTGACAAGTGTGACCAACTTTTTACTACTGAGGCCGCCTATGCGGCAGTAGTAAAAGATAGAATGTAAAAAAAAAAAAAAAAAAATACTGTTATTCTTACCTTCCGACGTCCCGCGCATCCGTTCCCAGTAATCCTTTGCGAAAATGCCCGCGATGACGTCCGTTCTCGCGGGATCGCGACGTCTCGCGATGACCGCGAGACTTCGCGATCCCGCGAGATCGGACGCCATCGCGGGCATTTTCGCAAAGGATTACTGGGAACAGGGGCGTGGAGAGAGGCGGGAAGGCTGCGGGGGACGCCGGAAGGTAAGAATAACAATATTTTTTATTTTATAATTCTATTTTTTACAGGGATATGGTGCCCAAAGCCCGGAGGACAGTCTCCTCTCCTCTGGACCGTGGGTACCATCCGCAATTGTTCTGCTCACTTTCCGCATGTTGTGCACAGCCACATGCGGGAAGGAAGCGGAACAATACATTCCTATGGGTGCGGGATCGCCGCGATTCCGCAAAATAATGAGCATGCTGCATTTTTTACCGCAAAGCGATTCCGCCGCGGTAAGAACCGCAGCATTAGCACAGCATTGCGGAATCCCATAGGAATGCATGGGATGCTTATTTTTCGCGTTTTCGCGGCAAAATCGCGCGGTTAAAACCGCCACGGAAACGCGAAAAAAACGCCACGTGTGAACTCAGCCTAAATCGGGGGTCATCGGATGCATGCGGAAGAGGCCCCGCATGCGCTCTGTCCAGCTCCACAGCAGTGTATTGGAGCCAGAAAACCGGGGCAAGTTACTTAGCATGGCCCCAGAGAGATGCTGGAGCGGGGGCCCCCATTATCGGCAGCACCCGCAAACCCACTCTGGTCGGGCGCACTGCTGTCTGCGCTCGGAGACTGCATCCTGCCGACTACGCCAAATGTGGTACTAGCAGGTACGCAGGACGCAGTGACGAGGCGCGAGACGGTTTAGTGCTTTAGTAATAATGTTTATAGGCCTAGAGGTAACTGTCCTCAGTCGCAGCCTGACCAACCAAAGGGGTAACAAGAGTTGCCCTCGCAGGGGCTCAATACAAGCAAACACAAACAGAGTAGAACACGACTACGTCCGGCAACAGCTGGTCACTATAGGGCCATGGTATGGCCGACTACAGGTCCTTAACTATATAGTCAACTTAGCCGTCCTGACGTCCCTCCGCGTTCTGGACGGTGGCTCTTCGCCATAGCAGCCGCTGGGCCCAGCTGCTGAAGAGTTGATGTAGTCTTTGAGCGTTCCGATGCTCCGGTGACACGGGGGCACCACAGGCCCCGGAGGAGTCCTTGGACGGATGGGCCGCAGCCCCCAGACTGGGGTAAGCGGCCGCGATGCGGGGTGGTGATTGGCAGGCCACCTGTGCAGCTTACAGCTGCGACGGGGAATCCGCGGCGAGCATTGGCCCAGCCCTTGCCGCGGACCGGAGCGGGACAGTGGTGGCCGCCGACAGCACTGGACTTGCCGTGGCCACGGGTAGGAGCAGGGTGGCTGCGGGTGGCGGGAGACAGGCCGCAGCCGCGGGCTGGAGCGAGGCAACAACGGCCGCGAGCGACCGCGGGTAGGCCACAGCCGTGGGCTGGAGTGAGGTGGCAGCGGCCGTGGGTTGAAGCGGGCAGCGGCTCTCGGATGGTTGTCTGGGTGCCGTCCCCCTGGTTTCCTAGGTGAACGTCAATCCTGGCTCTGGTAAGTCACTTTGGCTCTCAGTCGCTCCCACCGTCTCCTGCTGCTTCTGTCCCGGTCTGCTGACTCATCGTGACTAGCGTTCCCCGCCCCTTTTATACTGGCTCCTCCCCCAGCCCATCTGTCCATCTCAGCGGTCCGTCCCTGCACTCTGTCCCCCGGGAACAGTTTCCCCTGGAACCTAGGTGATGGTCCCCTTGGTTCCGGCCCTGGCACTCGGCGGGGGCCCTTCTTCCCACACTACATAAGGCTTTTATCATTAGAAAATCCAGAACCATTCCATTGGCATGATCCTCTGTGCAGCCCTGACTATTATACAATGCCGCATGTCAGTCTTTTCTAGTCTGCTGTCTTATACACCTTTACCCGGTTCTTGGATTTCTTCACATCTGAATCTCTTCACACTTTAACTCGCTCAAGAATTGTTCTTTGCCGAAAAAATATTTCACAAGATGCCGTATCACTTTTCCTTTTACATAAAATTATACGCTACTTCATGGTTTACTTACCTGAAAAGAGGAGTTCAGGACAAACTTAACAGGCATGTAATAGTTCACAGTTCAATTATCTGAAATATTTCCAGGTTTATACAGAGCGCTGATCATTGGTGAAACAGCAGATCGGGCAACGGTTACTACGCTAACTTACAGTATGATAAGTGCCGCGCTACAAGGAATAAAGCAGATTTTTTATCGGATTCCACTATACAGGCTGCATACATTGTTAATTAGATCTCATATGCCTGATGGTGCTAGTGTACTTAACTATGGAAATTTTTATCAGAATGGCTAAATAATACTGATATGAAGATAAGCATTTAATGGGTTCAGCTAGACCTGGACTCCTAAGATGCTCAATTCGACATGGATTTCAAAGCAAATATACCAGCCTCATCGCGATTAAGAGTTATTTAGTAAAGAGTGCAGTTTGTATTGTGAATATTGGTGACACATCTGCTTTAAAGGGGTTGTCCACTTAAAGAAAATGTATTCTAATAAGGCAGTTTAGTAGGTTCTGTAATTGACCCTATTTGCAGTTTTGGTAGCACTTTAGTTTTTCGAGGCTCTGGGAAGCTCTTTGATGCTCAGGGACCTCTTCCAGCATATTGTGAAGTCTTTCTGCTGATTATTCCCTTTTCCCACATTATCCTTTTGATGTGCTGCATTAGAGTATCTGTGTGCAGGAAAGCTGTGCACGGTACAATGGATTTGTTACGTGCTGCTGGAAAGCCGCAGCGCTGTGATTTTTCTGATTTGTATACAGAAATGTTGCTCTCCTTCTCCAGCTTCACGTCACATTGCATATAAACATTGGGCCGTCCATTGGGAATAGCGTATCCCTAATGGTAAACTTCTAGCAATAATGGGAGTAAATTACAAGCACCAGCGACTCAGGATGTAACCAAATAGTTCTTCATATCCATAAAGCAAATATACTGTGCGCTTATAGCTACCAAACATTGGCTGAGTGTGCAGTGATTCTTAGGATGTAACCATACTTTGCCTCATCCTAGGTCCCATGAGTTGCGCTCCAAGGTTTTATCGCTCCAGCTGCTGTTGTCGATCCTGCAGAATGCCGGCCCCATCTTCAAGACCAACAAGATATTCATCAATGCAATCAAGCAGTACCTCTGCATCGCGCTCTCTAAAAACGATGTATTCTCCATCCTGAAGTCTTTGAGCTGTCCCTTTCCATTTTTTTGATGCTGTTATCAAACTTCAAATTACACTTCAAGATGCAGATTGAGGTAAGGGGTTATGTATGCTAATTAGTACCGCAGAATTGGCCACAAGGAGGCAAGAAACAGTACTGTTCGTCAAATGTATCCAATAAACCATATACACTTTCCTGTCACATACTTATCAGGATCCTGTCAGCGCCGGCGGACTGCCACGGCTGAGCAGGGTCACTCACCCAGACTACGGGAGGGCCCGGGATCCGAAACTGCAGGGAAAGTTCTGAGCATGGGACCTGCGACACTAAAGGTAGTATAGAGTACCAGGACCTACGGTCATGTGACCACAGGGGGCGTGGCTTAGCGTCCTGCTCCAGTAGATGACTGTAGGATTCTATTACAGGAATCCTGGAGTGAAGATTAGGGGAACTCAGGTCAGACAAGTGGGTCGCCCTCGCACACCCAGGGCAGCGGGGTACTCGGTACCGGGCCGGTGTCCAGGCGGGAATGTGTCACAGCAGCGGTGACCCGGTTCGTGGCCCTGGGCGCCCAATATCAATGGCGGTGATGTTAATGGTGTTAAAGTTTATATGAATAATTTGTGACGCCACCCGTGGTGTTTGGCAAGTAAGATGGTAAGCCAACGCTGCATACAGATCCTCTGGGACTGATGGTGTGGTGCAGCAGAGATGGTATAGTTCCCCACAGGTGGAGCTGTAGTGCCAGGGCAGTGTAGATGCAATGGATGAGGAGAGGCGCAGAATGGTATGGAGGCTGGTACCCAGGTGTAGTGGTGCGGGAATAACTGGAGGACACCAGAGTATGCGGTTCCAAAGCTTTACTCACTGTTTGCAGTTCACACAACTGCCTGCCTCCGTACCGTGTTCTCCAGGTCAGGGCTCCAGCCAACCTCCAGGCAGGATAGGATTCTCCCTTCCACACTCCGCCAACATGTACCTTACTGAACGACTCCTCCAATGCGCCTTTAGGTGCGAAGCACTCCATTACTTAGTTACCCTGGAATGCCTCTCTCTAGGTGTTCCTAGTCTTTACTTGTATGACAGACAGCTGTAGCCTTCTTCAGGGACTCCACTCTGCGTCCCGGCTCTCTATTCAGTTGCTTTTGTGTCCCAAGTCTATGATAGGAGCAAGGCGTTAGCGGCTCACTACTCCTCCGGTGTCTGTTGCCGGACATAAAGATCCAATCAACCTCGGGGATCGGGCTCTGGCCTTTGCGCTCTCTGGACTGGAAGGGTTCTCTCTCTCTTTCTCAACCTGCTTCCCACCATATCTATGTCTCTTTCTCCTTCTCTTCCTTCCCTAGGGAGTTCGTTCCACTAAGACCAGTCCTCAGCCTCTCCTGACTGACTGCCTTCCTCCGCCTTGAGCTCCTCTCAGGCTGACCTGCTGTCAGCCTGCTCTCTCTCTGGGACTCACCCCAGACTGACCCTATGACCTTTCCAGCATAAAGCATGGATGGGTCCCTGCTGAACTATCCTGTGGTGGGGCACTACACCTTAGGAGAAGGTGCAGTACCTCTGTGGCGACTGAAGCCTCAGGGGCGCCACATACCCCCCGTTAAACACAGCATGTCCGCGGGCCGTAAGACAGCAAAAGTGCTACCGGAAAAACATGATAGCAAACAAGGCACACCTGGTGCAAACAAACCCTCCTGGGTAACGAGATTTAGTAAATGTAGATTTTCTTTGTGGCTACCAGATTCCAAGTAGTCATTGACAATCCGTAGGTACTCCTCTACCCACGGTGTCAAGCCAGGGATCTTTGGTTTGGGCTGCCGGACTGGAGGTGTTGCAGGAGCAGCCTGGTTCCTAGGATCAGGTACTTTATTAGTCTGAGTGGTACCGGTGGATGGAGGGGCATTGACTGGTTTCGATGGCAGGTACCTCTCGATGAACTCTGCAGGGATACGTCGTACATTCAGGGTGTACCACCCCCGGAGTCCTTCAATGCGGGTGAAGGTCACATATTCCCCAGGCTGCAGGTCTCTATCTGGATGCCCTTTCCTCAGATGGGACTCCACATCCCGCCAGTTGATGAACAGGTCACCAATGCGCTTGGGGTCCGCGATGAATCCAAAACCCCTCTCCTTATTCACATTCAGCACCTGCCCCATCCGGCTGCATCCCGGGGCCATGATGACCTGCACGGGCCCTCTCCTTCCGGGCCAGATCCGGGTCCAGCACAGCCTGCTTCCTCTGCTCCCTCTCCCGATACTCCGCTGCCAGCTTTGTAATGGTGGCTCGGCAATAGGCCTCATTCTGCTCCTCCCGGGACCTGCTTTCACCCACAGCACCAGCATCCTGGTCCCAGACCAGATCCAGGACGACCTGGCCAGCCGCTGCGACTGCGGTACACCCCAGGGCCTTCCCAGGTGGAGGAACATCCGACATACCTGGGGCCTCCTGGCGGTGCGGCCTCTGCTCCGTTGCAGGCGGTAACGGAGTGGATGGTAGCTCTGGGTCCGCGGGGGCTTCGGTCGGGACCTGCGCAGCCGCAACAGGTCCGGGCGGGAGCACGGTCTCAGCTCCCGGGTTCTCCAGTGACTTCTTTGGGCGAGCGGGATGCAGCCGCACGGACAGCATGGAGGTGAAAGTTAACGCTGCCGGGGAGCAGTCTGGTGCGGCAGCGGCAGGTGCCGATGGAGAGGGTACCGCTGATGTAGGCCCCGCCGGGGCGCGCTGCCGTCTCAGCCTCTCCAGCGCTTCTCTTCTTAGCTGCAGACGGGTAGTCAGTTCCGTGATCTCATCCTGTAGCTGCCGGCAAATCATGCCAGCTTCAGGGTTGGAGCCGTCAGCCATGGCGCCGGGGGTTTGCACTTACCCGTGCTCCGCAGGCCTCCTTCCCTCACTCTCCAAGATGGCGTTCTGGCGTTCTTCTTCTTGCACCGCCCTTCTGCTCGCCACTGGCTTTCTCTGCCCCTCCTTCCGGGGGCGGCGTCTTCTTCCCGCGCCTCCATACCAAGCCAGTATACGAACCTCTCGGGGGGTGAGCCATGCATCTGTCGCATAGTAATTCAGGCAGGGTCGGCCCAAGACTCTTCGCGGTCTTTTCTTAGGACCTCCCATCTCTTCACGCCCTTCTTCTCCGCACCAGCGGCCATTTCTAATGTCCATTTTACAGTCTATAAAATTTGGTCTTCTGCACATTTTCAAAAGTTGTAAATCCAAGGCACACAGAACCCGATGGCATCGGGTCTCGTCATCCTGTTCGTGACGCCAAAATTGAGTCGCCCTCGCACACCCAGGGCAGCGGGGCACTCGGTACCGGGCCGGTGTCAAGGCGGGAATGTGTCACAGCAGCGGTGACCCGGTCTGTGGCCCTGGGCGCCCAATATCAATGGCGGTGATGTTAATGGTGTTAAAGTTTATATGAATAGTTCGTGACGCCACCCGTGGTGTTTGGCAAGTAAGATGGTAAGCCAACGCTGCATACAGATCCGCTGGTACTGATGGTGTGGTGCAGCAGAGATGGTATAGCTCCCCACAGGTGGAGCTGTAGTCCCAGGGCAGTGTAGGTGCAATGGATGAGGAGAGGCGCAGAATGGTATGGAGGCTGGTACCCAGGTGTAGTGGTGCGGGAATAACTGGAGGACACCAGAGTATGCGGTTCCAAAGCTTTACTCACTGTTTGCAGTTCACACAACTGCCTGCCTCCGTACCGTGTTCTCCAGGTCAGGGCTCCAGCCAACCTCCAGGCAGGATAGGATTCTCCCTTCCACACTCCGCCAACATGTACCTTACTGAACGACTCCTCCAATGTGCCTTTAGGTGCGAAGCACTCCAGTACTTAGTTACCCTGGAATGCCTCTCTCTAGGTGTTCCTAGTCTTTACTTGTATAACAGACAGCTGTAGCCTGCTTCGGGGACTCCACTCTGCGTCCCGGCTCTCTATTCAGTTGCTGTTGTGTCCCAAGTCTATGATGGGAGCAAGGCGCTAGCGGCTCACTACTCCTCCGGTGTCTGTTGCCAGACATAAAGATCCAATCAACCTCGGGGACCGTGCCCCGGCCTTTGCGCTCTCTGGACTGGAAGGGTTCTCTCTCTCTTTCTCAACCTGCTTCCCACCATCCTTCTATTCTCCTTCGTTCCGATCTGTTCTATCTCTCTTATGGAATCTGTAGTCTCCAGTCTACGTCTCTTTCTCCTTCTCTTCCTTCCCTAGGGAGCTCGTTCCACTAAGACCAGTCCTCAGCCTCTCCTGACTGACTGCCTTCCTCCGCCTTGAGCTCCTCTCAGGCTGACCTGCTGTCAGCCTGCTCTCTCTCTGGGACTCACCCCAGACTGACCTTCTGTCAGACTGACCTGAAATCCTACACCTTCCCTCTCTTTTATATCGAACTCCACCCGCCTCCCCAGCACCTCTCGTGTTATGAAGCCAGGGACCACAAAAGGCACCCTATGACCTTTCCAGCATAAAGCATGGATGGGTCCCTGCTGAACTATCCTGTGTGTGGGGTGCAGGTGTTGGAATGCGGAAAGGAGTTCCCAGCCTACCTGGATGGTGGGGCACTACACCTTAGGAGAAGGTGCAGTACCTCTGTGGCGACTGAAGCCTTGGGCGCCACACAAGCGGGGGGGTCATACACAGAGAGGGCAGAGTGGTAACAGAGGAGCAAGCAGAGAATAGTCAGAACGTAAGCAATGAGTCATACACAGAGATAGCAACGCAGTACAAGGTAGGCAGTCAGAGAGTAGTCAGGTCCAAGGCAAAAGAGTCATATACGGGAATAGCAGAGCAGTACAAAAGGAACAGGCAGAACTCGTAACAGGGACAGAACCGGGTCAAAACCAAACAAGCATAAAGTATCACAGTCAAAAAGCACACCAGAGTCACAAACACTCGGCCAAGGATCAGAGTATAAGCGACGAGGAATGAGTCCACAATGAGGCTATAAAAAACCTCCCAGAATCTCAGAGTGAGGCCGTCCAGATTAACCTCTGAACTACCTGATCCATGAACTAAGCAGATCATGACAATACTGGAGTGCACTGCAAATAAGATGTGAATGTGGCCTAATGTGCAATTTCAACAAACAATGCCCAAATGTATTGATGTGCAAAATTGACAACCCCCCAAAAAAAACATTCCCACTGTCAAATGAGTGGGGCCGACAATTACCTCTTTTTTGTGGGAGTGGAACACTCTCCCTAAAGAATTCAGTCTCTATGTTCAATAGTAAGAGCTACTTTTACATTTTTTAACCTTAACAAGTGTAAGGCCTAGGGTTAGGGCTATAAATAGGTTTAGCATCAGGGCTAGAAAAAATAGAGGTTAAAGCAATATTAAGATCAGTATTTTTCCTAATATACTGTATAATACATCTGCTCGGTGCATAAAGAGTCCAATACTGTACAGGGGAATGAGACTCAAGGAGTATGAATGGTCCATGGGTTAAGGGGCACAACATATTTGCCTTGCCCCAGGCACTGTCAAGCCACGCTATGCCCTGGACACCACAATTTGTCATCTAATTGTTTTTACTCACTGACATAGACCATTTTTAATTGTTGGAGAATGCGGTGTAGGTTTTACGACACATGAGTAATGGGGGAGGCTGGAGACTGGCTGTGATATGCCTGCTGTTGTATACGTGTGGCGCCCCTGAGGCTCGGTCACCACAGAGGTACTGCATCTTCTCCTAAGGTGTAGTGCCCCACCCCTTAGGTAAGTTGGGAGCTCCTTTCCTTGCAGAACAGGGTAGTTCTGCACAACCACATTGCGGCTCAGTGCTTAGAGAGTAGCAGAGCACCTCTGGAGGTTCCCTGCTTGGAACACTGGATGTGCTGGGAGGTGGGTGGAGTTGAGATTCATATAAAAGGTTGGGAAGGTTTAGAATTACAGATCAGTCTAGGTTCAGTCTGGCGGGAGGTCAGGCGAGAGAGAGAAGGACAGTCAGTCAGGAGAGTCTGAGGATGGGTCCGAGAGGGAAGGAGATCCCTAGAAGAGGGAGAGAAGAAGGAGTGAAGGAGTGCTGCAGCTACCTCAGTGATCTGAGCCAGCTGGCACAGGAAAGGAACCAGAGAGAGAAAGACGTAGAACTGCAACCTAAGCTTCCATAGGAAAGAGAGACAAGTACGGAACGAAGGAGTAGAGAGAACAGAGAAGAGTTGTGGGTTGGAAGAGGAACCCTGCCTATAGGTTCTCAGCGCAAGGCCGGGGCCCGGTCCCCGAGGTTGTATGGACGCTTCTGGTTCTGCAGCAGACACCGGTGGAGTAGTTGGCTGTAAATGAACTACTCCCATCTAAGACTTGGGGCACAACAGCAACTGAATAGAGAGCCAGGACTCCGGAGAAGGGAGTCCCCGATAGAGACTACAGCTGCCTGCCATACAAGTAGAGTTATTAGGAACATCTGACATGAGGAACTCCAGAGTATCATGGTACTGGAGAGCTTCACACTAAAAGGCGCATTGGCGGAGTCGTTCAGGAAAGGTACATGTTGGCGGAGTGTTGGAGGGGAGAATCCTGACTTGCCCGGGAGGTTGATTGAGTCTCTGCCCCAGAGGACACAGCGTGGAAGCGGGCACCAGTGTGTACCACGAACTGTGAGTAAAGCCTTGAAACTGCAAGCACTGGTGTCCTCCATTCCTTTTTGCGTCCGCCAGCACTGCTACATCCCCTGCGCCGGACACTACACCATCAAAGTGTCCCCACATCTACACTGCCCTGGGACAACAGCCCTGCCTGTGGAGGGCTATACCACCATTGCTGCATCACACCATCTGTCCCAGAGGATCTGTCTGCAGCGTCGGCTTAACACCTCCCTTGCCGAACACCACAGGTGGCGTCACGAACTATTCCATTCACCATTAACTACAAACCACCATTGATTTGGGCGCCCAGGGCCATGGACCAGGTCACCGCCGCTGTGACACATTCCCCTGACACCGGCCCGGTACCGAGTACCCCACAGCCCTGGGAGGGGGCGACCCATACGCACAGAGTGCCATCTTCAGCCCACCACAGTCATTGTTTGGCCATTATATTGGTGCTGTACGTCATTATTGTAAGTACAAATGGTTCATGCCCTTTGAGCCCTATTGTGGCTTCCTGACTTTGGTGCCATATCAGAAGCTGAGCCTGCATTATCCCCTGCAGAGAATGGCTTCAGCCATCATCTGCCTCTAACAGCCGTGGGTGAAGCCAAACTCCATCCATGGCTGTTAAACCTTTAAATGCCACTGTCAAACTGTAGCAATGGCATGTACATTGTGTCAGCAGTGTCCGTGTCATTCTAAGTGCCCCTGTGATGTCATTGACGAGAGCTGATGGGGGCCTGCTGAAGATCCTGATACCTCTCATGATGGTTCCTCTGGGAATTTGTACATATATTGTGAGGGGTTGACTCGCTCCGCTGCTTCACAAAGGTAGACACAGGAACAGTCGTAGTAGATATTCACCTCCTGATTTATTTTAGACAGTATAAACAGGCTCGGTCTGGCCTGGCAGGGTACCGGGTAAATGCCCGGTGGGCCCCGAGGGTCGCTGGGGCACTTTAAAAATGCTGCCCCTTTAAATGCGTGGGTCCTTTAAAAGCGCGTCGCATGATTTGCCGGAACGCGCGTGCACATACCATAGCGCCAGGGCCGTCATGCTCCCCATGCACGGAGCCAACGCATCGCTTGGCTGTGTTCTTCTCTTCTGGCACAGGACCTGTGATGAGGTCACAGGAGGGGAGGAGTCAGTGGTCACATGATCAGAAGCCTCGGGTCTGCAGGTCTCTGCTGTGCAGGTTGTCATGGTGCTGGATGAGGGTCCGGGAAGTTTATGTGAGTGTGGGGTCGGGGGGGGTTACAGGGGCGGGGTATGTAGCAGAACTGTGTGTGTATGGAGCAGAGCTGTGTGTGTACGAGGTGTACAGAGCGGAGCCGTGTGTGTATGAAGTGTACGGAGCGGAGGCATGTGTGTACAAGGTGTACGGAGCGGAGCCGCGTGTGTATGAGGTGTACGGAGCAGAGCCGTGTGTGTACGAGGAATACGGAGCGGAGCCGCATGTGTATGAGGTGGACAGAGAGGAGCCGAGTGTGTACGGAGCGAAGCCACGTGTGTGTACGAGGTGTATAGAGCAGAGCCGCGTGTGTACGAGGTGTACGGAGCCGCATCTGTAAGAGCTGGACAGAGAGGAGCCACGTGTGTATGGAGCGGCGGAGCCGCATGTGTACGAGGTTTATGTAGTGGAGCTGCGCGTGTACGGAGCGAAGTTGCACGTGTACGAGGTGTATGGAGTGGAACCGCGCGTGTACAAGGTGTACGAAGCGGAGATGTGCGTGTATTTTGGCATGGAGGGGCCCCATTTGAAAGATTGCATGGGGCCCATAACTTTGTAGTTACACCACTGCATGTGGGGCGGTGCTGTATACCATGTGGGGCTGTGCTGTATACCATGGCACTGTGCTGTATACCAATGGGGGGCTGTGCTGTATACCCTGTGGTGCTGTGCTGTATACCATGTGGGGCTGCGCTATATACCATGGTGCTGTGCTATATACCATGTGGGGCTGTGCTGTATACCATGGGCCTGTGCTGTATATCATGTGGGGCTGTGCTGTATACCATGGTGCTGTATACCATGTGGGGCTGTGCTATATACCATGGTGCTATGCTATATACCATGGGCCTGTGTTGTATACCATGTGGGGCTGTGCTGTATACCTTGGTGCTATGCTGTATACTATGTGGTGCTGTGCTATATACCATGTGGGACTGTGTTATATACCATGAGGGGCTGTGTTATATACTATGTGGGCTGTGTTATATACTTTGGTGCTGTGCTATATACTATGTGGCTGTGTTATATACCATGGGGGGTACATTATACATTGTTACATTATATTCTACAGTCTGTATGTCTTATAGGGGGCCTAATAGTAGGCCGACAGTCTGTATGTCTTATAGGGGGCCTAATAGTAGGCCGAAAGTCTGTATGTCTCATAAGGGGCCTAAGAGGAGGACGTCTTATAGGAGGCAGAAAGCCTGTATGTCATATACGAGGCCAATATGCCGTACATACCGCAATATGGGCATCCTATATACTGTACATACCACACTCTCAACCTCTTAAAGAAAGTATCTGTTATAGGAGACCGAGAGTGCGGTCTGTACGATATATAGGAGGCTGAGAGTGTGGTCTGTATAGAATCATAGAATCATAGAATCGTAGAGTTGGAAGGGACCTCCTGGGCCATCTGGTCCAACCCCCTGCTCAAAGCAGGATTCGCTAAATCATCCCAGTCAGATGTCTGTCCAGCCTCTGTTTGAAGACTTCCATTGAAGGAGAACTCACAACTTCTCGTGGCAGCCTGTTCCACTCATTGATCACTCTAACTGTCAAAAAGTTTTTTCTAATATCTAATCTGTGTCTCCTCCCATTCAGTTTCATCCCATTGCTTCTAGTCTTTCCTTGTGCAAATGAGAATAAAGTTGATCCTTCTACAATGTGACAGCCCATTAGATATTTGTAGACAGCTATTAAGTCTCCTCTCAGTCTTCTCTTTTGCAAACTAAACATTCCCAAATCCTGCAACCTTTCCTCATAAGACAAGGTTTGCAGACCGGTCACCATTCTGGTCGCTCTTTTCTGAACTTGCTCCAGTTTGTTGATGTCTTTTTTAAAATGTGGTGCCCAAAACTGGACACAATATTCCAGATGAGGTCTGACCAAAGAGGAGTAGAGGGAAATAATGACTTCACGTGATCTAGACTGTATGCTTCTGTTAATACATCCTAGAATTGCATTTGCCTTTTTTGCTGCTGCATCACACTGTTGACTCATTTTCAGTCTGTGATCTATTAGTATACCCAAGTCTTTTTCACATGTGCTGTCACTTAGCCCTATTCCTCCCATTCTATATATGCTTTTTTCATTTGTATTGCCCAGATGTAGTACTTTGCATTTCTCCCTGTTAAAAACCATTCTGTTAGTTGCTTCCCACTTCTCCAGTTTATTTAAATCTTTTTGAATCCTCTCTCTCTCTTCTCTAGTATTAGCTATCCCTCCTAGCTTTGTGTCATCAGCAAATTTAATCAGTTTACCCTCAATTCCTTCATCTAAATCGTTGATAAAGATGTTGAACAATACAGGGCCCAGGACAGAGCCCTGTGGTACCCCACTTGAGACATTCTTCCAACTGGATGTGCAGCCATTTACGACCACTCTTTGGGTCCGATCACTAAGCCAGTTATGAATCCACCTAACAGTTGCCTTGTCCATTCCATACTTAGTCATTTTTTCAATAAGGATTGTATGACAGACTTTGTCAAATGCTTTGCTGAAGTCAAGATATACTATATCTACAGCATTTCCTTGATCCACCCAATCAGTGATACCGTCATAGAAGGAAATTAAGTTAGTCTGACATGACTTATTAGTTACAAACCCATGCTGACTCTGTTTAATCACTTCATTCTTATCCAGGTATTGACATACATGTTGTTTAATAATTTGTTCAAAGATCTTTCCTGGTATAGAAGTCAGACTCACCGGCCTATAGTTGCCTGGGTTCACCTTCTTCCCCTTTTTGAAGATAGGAACAACATTTGCTCTTCTCCAGTCTTCTGGCACTTCTCCTGTTCTCCAAGAATTTTCAAAGATTATGGAGAGGGGTTCAAAAATTTCTTCTGCTATCTCCTTCAGTACTCTGGGGTGTAATTCATCTGGACCTGGAGACTTGAATTCATTTAGGTTAGCTAAGTGTTTGCTCACTATCTTTCTGTTTATAGATATCCTGGATTCTTCTATTCCCTTAATAGGACAGTGAATAACAGTTGGTGTTACATTTCCTTTCTGAGAGAAAACAGATGCAAAATAGGAATTTAAAAGTTCAGCCTTCTCAACATCCTGTCTTACCATTTCATCATTTTCATCCTTTAAAAATCCTATAGCATCTTTGACCTTTCTTTTACTTTTGACATATCCCCAAAATCCTTTATTATTGCTTTTGACATCTCTTGCAAGCCTCGATTCATTGTCAGCTTTAGATAATCTGATTTGTGCCCTGCAGGTTCTGCAGACAGCATTATATTCTTCTTTAGATATGCCTCCCTCTTTCCATTTTATAAACATTTTTTTCTTCCTTTTTAGCATGTGCTTAAGTTCTGTGTTCACCCATCCTGGTTTCCTTAAATGCTTCCTATTTTTCCCTCTTTTCGGAATTGTTAACAACTGTGCTTTGAGAATTTCATTTTTCAAGATTTCCCATCCTTCCTGGACATTTTTGTCTTTAAGGATATCCAGCCATTGGATCCCTCCAATTCTCTTTCTGAATCCCTTAAAATCTGCCTTTCTGAAATCTAACCTTGACGTCTGAGTCTTCACAGGTCTTCCTCCTCTAGTTATCCAAAATTCTAAAATAGCATGGTCGCTACCTCCTAGGGTTCCAGCCACTTTTACCTCCTCAACCATTTCCTCCCTGTTTATAAGGATTAGATCCAAGGTAGCAGTTCCCCTTGTTTTCTCCTTTACCTTTTGGAAGATAAAGTTGTCAGCAAGAGAGGATAAGAATTTCCTTGACCTGTTAGTTTTGCCTGAGAGAGATTCCCAACAAATGTCTGGATAGTTGAAATCTGATATATAGGAGGCTGAGAGTGCGGTCTGTATGAAATATAGGAGGCTGAGAGTGCGGTCTGTACGATATATAGGAGGCTGAGAGTGTGGTCTGTATGATATATAGGAGGCTGAGAGTGCGGTCTGTATGAAATATAGGAGGCTGAGAGTGCGGTCTGTACGATATATAGGAGACCGAGAGTGCGGTCTGTACGATATATAGGAGGCTGAGAGTGTGGTCTGTATGATATATAGGAGGCTGAGAGTGCGGTCTGTATGAAATATAGGAGGCTGAGAGTGCGGTCTGTACGATATATAGGAGACTAAGAGTGCGGTCTGTACGATATATAGGAGGCTGAAAGTGCGGTCTGTATGATATATAGGAGGCTGAAAGTGCGGTCTGTACCATATATAGGAGGCTGAGAGTGCAGTCTGTACGATATATAGGAGGCTGAGAGTGCGGTCTGTACGATATATAGGATGCTGAGAGTGCGGTCTGTACGATATATAGGATGCTGAGAGTGCGGTCTGTACGATATATAGGAGACTGAGAGTGCGGTCTGTGCGATATATAGGATGCTGAGAGTGCGGTCTGTACGATATATAGGAGGCTGAGAGCACGGTCTGTACGATATATAGGAGGCTGAGAGTGCGGTCTGTACGATATATAGGATGCTGAGAGTGCGGTCTGTACGATATATAGGATGCTGAGAGTGCGGACTGTACGATATATAGGAGACTGAGAGTGCGGTCTGTGTGATATATAGGAGGCTGAGAGTGCGGTCTGTACGATATATAGGAGGCTAAGAGTGCGGTCTGTGCGATATATAGGATGCTGAGAGTGCGGTCTGTACGATATATAGGAGGCTGAGAGCGCGGTCTGTACGATATATAGGATGCTGAGAGTGCGGTCTGTACGATATATTGGAGACAGAGTGCGGTCTGTGTGATATATAGCAGGCTGAGAGTGCGGTCTGTACGATATATAGGAGGCTGAGAGTGCAGTCTGTACAATATATAGGAGGCTGAGAGTGCGGTCTGTACGATATATAGGAGACTGAGAGTGCGGTCTGTGTGATATATAGGAGGCTGAGAGTGCGGTCTGTGCGATATATAGGATGCTGAGAGTGCGGTCTGTGCGATATATAGGATGCTGAGAGTGCGGTCTGTACGATATATAGGAGGCTGAGAGCGCGGTCTGTACGATATATAGGAGGCTGAGAGCGCGGTCTGTACGATATATAGGACGCTGAGAGTGCGGTCTGTACGATATATTGGAGACAGAGTGCGGTCTGTGTGATATATAGCAGGCTGAGAGTGCGGTCTGTACGATATATAGGAGGCTGAGAGTGCAGTCTGTACAATATATAGGAGGCTGAGAGTGCGGTCTGTACGATATATAGGAGGCTGAGAGTGCGGTCTGTACGATATATAGATATATAGGATGCTGAGAGTGCGGTCTGTACGATATATAGGAGGCTGAGAGTGCGGTCTGTATGATATATCGGAGGCTGAGAGTGCGGTCTGTATGATAAATAGGAGGCTGAGAGTGTGGTCTGTACGATATATAGGAGGCTGAGAGTGCGGTCTGTACGATATATAGGAGGCTGAGAGTGCGGTCTGTACGATATATAGAATGCTGAGAGTGCGGTCTGTATGATATATAGAATGCTGAGAGTGCAGTCTGTGCGATATATAGGAGGCTGAGAGTGCGGTTTGTACAATATATAGGAGGCTGAGAGTGCGGTCTGTACGATATATAGGAGGCTGAGAGCGTTCTCTTTTGCACACTGTACAGCTTGCTAAAAGGCACACGTTTTAGTGGGAGAGGCCAAAAAATGAACACGTAATAAAACCGTTTATGGTAGCCATAGGGTGGGCCCCTAGAGTCAGTTCCCCTGGTGGGCCCTAGGCACCCCAGTCCGACCCTGAGTATAAACTTTTGCAGGGTTCAGGAAAACCATACAGAGTCTTTGGTATTCCCAACACAAACCCCGACTGAACCACAGGTCCAGGTATATATCACATGTATAAGTTAGGTGTTCATGACATCACCGGCTGCGGGTGCTGACATAAAACTGGCCCATTAACCTTTGTACCTGCCTCTCAGCGTCTAGTGTGCTGGAAACACAACAACATTCCTGTTTCACATTACTGACCACTGCATGCGCAGTGACGTGTACCTCCCTTCCTCAACAAAGCCAGTGACTGTCACATATCCCCCTGCTGCCCAAAGCCGGGGGTTTTGTCACCATCATACACTAGACAGGGAATTCGGGAGAGGGCATCCACGTTGCCATGTAACTTCCCTGGGCTGTGTTCGACATGAAACAAGAAGTCATGAAGAGCCACCTAGTCATCATGGCGTTCTTACTAGTGATGAGCAAAGGCGCTTGCCACTATTCGGTACTCGCCCGAGTATCACTGTACTCGGTGTAGTCGGCGAGTACCGAGCATTTCCGGGAATACTCAGCGGAAACTCGGGTCTCCACCCAGCATTTTTGGTGGACTTTAGAGACCCAATCACGCTGCAGGGATTGTCTGCCAGGCAATGAAACGCCGCAGCCTTCTTTGTTCTGGTCGTGCAGTGATTGGCTGGCCGCACAGCATCATCAGGGGTATAAGAGACCGGACGCCGCTCTGCTCAGCTCCGGATTAAGAGAGTGTATGGAGAGCGGCTGCCTTGATAGGGTCAGAATTGTGGATTTATTGGTTGGTGCGAGGTCTACCATCCTAAATACTCACATCCAGCTAAACCAACAGTCCGTCTAAGGACTAATTCCAGAGTATATAGGTTCCCGTGTAAGGTAGGCAGGGTAGTGTACGCCGCTCTATACACATCAGTGCAAGGCCTGCAGTCACTATGTGTGTATATAGATCATTGCATAAATCAAGAGAGTCCATTCCCTTCCTGTATTCTGGTGTTGCTGCTTCTACCTGTAGGATATATTAGCTGTATATAGCTAGCCCCAGGTGTAATTGGAATACAGGCCACACATTTTTTTGGTGTGGTATCTCCGTGCCGGCTCATATCTGCGTGCTCAAAGTTTGGCCTGTTTATGGCTGTTTTCTTTTTTTGGGCTGGCTGTCACTTTTGGTTAAATACAGCAGTATTTAGCCAAAAAAAAAAATACAGGCCACACATTTTTTGGTGTGGTATCTCTGTGCATGCTCAAAGTTTGGCCAGTTTACGGCTGTTTTTTTTGGGGCTGGCTGTCACTTTTGGTTAAATACAGCAGTATTTAGCCCCCCAAAAAACAGGGCACACGTTTGTTGTAGTGGTATCTCCGTGCTAGATTTTATCTGTGTGTGCTCAAAGTTTTGCCAGTTTACGGAAGTTTTCTTTTTTTGGCCTGTGTCACAGTACTTATATACAGCACTATGTTGCATTAATTTAAAAAACAGGCCACATTATACAGTAGGGTCTATCTGTGACACGCCTCATACATCCGTGTGCCAAAACAAATTGAGGCATTTTAGGCCTAACTTCCCTTTTTTGGGCAGTCTGTCACCCTCATTATATCCAGCAGTCTTTTTTATCCAAAAAATAAAAAAAATTAATAGTCTGTTATCTCAGGCTGAGGTCTGGTGTATTTGTGGTGGAAAAATCTTTGCTTCACAGGCATACTGATCACATATAATTTTTCTCCAAATAAATCCATTTTTATTGAGCTTTTCATATATTTTGTTAGTCCATTTAAAATGGGCAAGGCAAGGGATGGGGAAGTGGACGTGATGCTGATGGTGCATGCAGAGGTCGAGGCCGTGGCCAAGCTGAAAGTGGGCCACAGCAAAGAACCACATCTTCGTGCTCGACCTTCCTGTCCCAGTTTCTAGGGGACCACAGCGCACCACTATTGAAGCCAGAGCAGTGTGAAACGGTTGTTGGTTGGATAGCGGATAATGCTTCCAGTCACCCAACACCACCACCACCATCACCATTTCTTCCACATGGTGAAGTCTGAGTAGCCATGAGTGTGGACCGGATATTCCTCACCCGGATCCTTCTTCCTCCCACCATGCCGAGTGCCCTGAGCCAACTGATCCCACACTTGGACACTCAGAAAAGCTGATCAGTTTTCCATTTGGAGATTCGTGCCTCTCGCCCGGTCCACTTGAAGCAGGGCAAGATGATATTCCACGTGGCAGCCAAATCTTTGAGCAGCCACGGTCACAAGAGGTGGACAATGATGAGACACAATTTCTGGAAAGTCAGGAGGAAGAGCAGGGTGCAGATGTGGAAGACAAGGTGGTGGTTGACATAGTGACTGACCCAACCTGGCAGGAGGACATGCAGAGCGAGGACAGCAGCACACATGGGGAAGGAGGCATATCATTCCAACAGGCAGGAAGAAGCAGTGTGGTGGCCGCAGACAGAAGGCGTGTATCTGTTCCCCGTGTCATCTACATGACGAAAGTTGCCATTTTAACTGTTAGATCTTGCAGAGTCTGGTTATTTTTTAAAGAATCTGCCGATAACCCCAAACAAGCCATTTGCAGCACTTGCCATGCCCACATCAGCAGGGGTAACAAAACTACCAGCCTGACCACCACCAGCATGATTAGGCACATGGCAGCAAAGCAACTGACTTTGTGAGCCAAACCCCAGGCTCCAGGAACACTGTCTGCAGGTGACAACACTGCTTATTCCACTGTTTTGCGTACAAGCCAATTCCCAGTTCACCGTGCCTGTGAAGATGCCTCGGGCCCTGCACCTGTTGTTGCCCACAGTCAACCAGCACCATCATCAAGCCCGTCCACGTCCTTGTCCCAGCCCAGCTTTCAGTTGTATATACTCCAGTCATTGGAACTCAAGCGGAAATACCCAGCCAATGCCCCTCAGGCCACAGTACTTAATTCGAACATTTCTCATCTGCTTGCGCTCAAAATGTTGCCTTTTAGGCTCGTTGAGATGGAAGCTTTCTGCAACCTGATGGCGGCGGCCATCCCAAGGTGCTCGGTCCCCAGTCGCCACTATTTCTCACGTTGTGCCGTACCAGCATTACACCAGCATGAGTCCCACAACATTACCCGTGCCCTCAGCAATGCTGTTACTGGGAAAGTCCACCTAACTACGGACACGTGGACAAGTGCTTGTGGGCACATCTCACTGACGGCACACTGGGTTAACATAGTGGAAGCTGGGACCCGGTAGGACCTTGGGATGGAACACATCCTCCCCATGCCGAGGATTGCGAGCTCTATGTCAGTTAGGGTTGCCCTCACAGTCTACAACTCCTGCACCTCCTCCTCCTCTTCAGCCTCCATCTCTGGAATGAACACATCAGTCAGAAGCTGGAAGCACTGCAGCACTGCCTCAGCCAAGTGGCAACAGGCTGTGCTGAAGCTAATCTGCATAGGTGACAAACTACACAATGCAGAAGAGTTGTGGACAGCGCTGAAAGAGCAGTCAGATATTTGTATGACACCGCTAAACCTACAGCCAGGCATGGTCGTGTGTGACAATGGCTGGAGCCTGGTGCTGGCTCTTAGGCAAGGTGAACTCACACACGTACCTTGCCTGGCCCATGTGCTTAACCTCGTGGTTCAACGTTTTCTCAAAAGCTACTCGGAGCTGCCGGATCTGCTAGTGAAAGTACACCGTCTGTCTGCCCATTTTAGATAGTCAGCTACAGCTTCAGCCTCCCTTGCCGTGCTTCAGCAGCATTTGCAGCTTCCGGCTCACCGACTGGTGTGTGATGTCTGCACGCTTTGAAACTCTACATTACATATGTTGGAAAGGATTTGTGAGCAGAAGAGGGCAGTTGTTGACTACCAGCATCAACAAGACCATTGATATTCAGTTCAGACTCCACACATAAGACCTCAGGAGTGGATATGGATGTCAGACATATGTACCATCCTCCAGAAATTTGAGGACTGCACCAAGATGGTGAGCGGCAATGACGCCATAATTAGCGTCACCATCCTGCTTCTCAGCATTCTGAAAACCTCTCTGCTCACAATGAAAGAGGATGCATTGCAGGCAGAGCAAGGAACCATACAGGGTGATTACACTCAGCCCAGGCTTATGTCGTCACAACGTGGATTGGTAGACAATGAGGAGGAGGAGGAGGAACAGGAGCTACTTTCATGCGCTATAGACAGTACTACAAGCACAGCTGTCATACCGTCTGTTCGGCGGGGATGGCCTGAGGACAGGGAGGAGGAGGAGGAGGACAGCATGGTCAATCGTCCTGTTGGTGAGGACACGGAAGTCTTGCCTGTTAGTAGTCTGGCACGCATGGCAGACTTTATGTTGTGCTGCGTTTCCCATGACCCTCGCATTATAAAAATTTTCGGTGACACTCACTAGTTGGTGACACTTCTAGACTCACGCTACAAGGAGAACTTTCAATCTCTTCTTCCAGAGGCAGAGAGGTGTACAAAAATGTTGAGAGAACGCTGGCAGCAGACGTCAGAGTTTGTTGTACAACCAAGGAGTCCAAGCGAGATAGACAGAAGTACAACCCAGCTCAGGCAGGGGAACAGTGGCAAAGTTCTGAGACAGTTTTCTCAGACCCTCCCATTGTGCCCGCACAAAGGCAAGGGGTGCTGTCACAAGACGTGCAATGTTTGGGAAGATGCTGAGGGAGTACCTTGCAGATCGTACAAATGTCCTCCGGGATTCCTCTGTGCCTTTTAATTATTGGGTATCCAAGCTGGACACGTGGCATGAACTGGGATGCATGTCCCTAATGCATCAGTGTCCGCCCTCCCCCCACCTTTGTAATTCCCACAGTAAACATCGGCAGGCTCCGGCCACCTGCGGCTTTTGTAATGCATGTCTGGCCTGCCACTTTTCTATTGGCCTGCCCTCTGTATCTGTATGATATCTTCTGTGTCCTGTGAGTAAAGTGCTGTCAGACTGGAAATACGTGATCTTTTATATGCGCCCATGTAACCAAGGAATTCCAGCCAGCGTCATTCATTCAGACTCCAGCCAACGCAGAGCGGACCTCCGAAAACACGGGGTGGTACTGAAAAATGTACTCCAGCTTAGTAGACCCCGTTACACCATCCTCTTAGGACCTAGTGTATACCTCTACAATAGAAAAATATTGAAATACTATTATATTATATTTTAATTTATATCCCTGTCTCTGAGCTGATACTAGGGACAAACATATCTCTTTGGACACATTCTGGCTTCATATCTATGAAACTGTGTTCGACCCTCCCTTTTGTTTTTTCTTTCATAGGTGGATTCACATTTTTTATTTATTTGTTTGATTTCAGTATGATTTATCATTATGTCGCCTCATTCTCCACCTATAGATCACCAGGGTTAATGTGTTCTGTGCTGCTACAGGCAGTCCAATTTTTAGCAAGGGTGTCTATAATGCCCATAGTATATTTTTTAAAAATGTATCCCCTATGGGGAATTATTTGTCAGCCCAGGCACTGCATGCATGGCCATTACAAGTCAAGGAGACCCGATCCTTTACATTGGGCCTAGTTTTTAATGAGACCTTCATCAATGTCTCCTCATTCTCCGCCACTAGATCACCAGGGTTAACGTGTTCCGTGCTGCTACAGCCAGTCCAATTTTTGGCAAGGGTGTCTATGATGCCCATGAAATATTTTTAACAATTTTACTCCCCCAGGGGGAAATATTTGTCAGCCCATACACTTAGTGTATGGGCATTATGAATCTAGGAGACTCGCTCCTTTGTAATGGGACTTTTTTTAGGAGACCCTCCTCCATGTTTCTTCCAAGGGGTGATTGGTGTGCGTGCAAATTAATTCAATGCATAAGGAAACTGTATGGCAGGACCACCTGGAGACTGTGAAGTGGGTTTTCATGTGGACTTCCAGTATCTGGGTTCAAAGGCATATTGGGGTGCATATGACTTGATAGCAGTCGCAGGCCTTGCATTCAATGCAACATTTTTTCAGGAGGCCCTCCTGTACCTCTCGTGAAAGGGGTATTGGGGTGCGTTGTAATTCTTGGCAGCCCAGCTACTCACTGCATAAGCAATAACAGCATAGGAGACCCACTGTTTAATAATGGCCCTTTAAGAATATTAATGCCACCTGATGCCCCTCTAAAAATAGGCTTTGTGGCTTTAAGAGTCCCTCCTTCAGAAATGAAACAAGATGTGTCTCCTTATGTGTCACATACCACATGGCCAGCTAGGGTTGTTAAATGTTACAATGACATTTCCCAGTGAATGCATTAGTATTGGTTGAAAGCAATGTTAAAGTTGAAAAACGCATCAAAAACGCTGCGTGTGAACATAGCAAAAGTGGTGGAGGAACATTTTGGTCTGGGGTTAATTATTTTGCCATATATAAGTCATTAACCTGGAAAGGATGTACCTTAACATATTTCCCAGCAAAATCCATTTTGGTTTTGTTTTTGTATGTTTTTTGGTGCACCTATAAAAATGGCGTGAAACTCTGACAACATTCTTTACAGCTGTGACCTAGAAGTCAGAAATGCTTCCAGTGGCATTCCCCATGATGTTACTGTGTCATTTGAGCAGTGTTTCCATCATTTTCTGATGTTTTTAGACCTTAAAAGGACCCCCGGGGGGGATCGTGGTAAAAATGCTCGGGTCTCCCATATACTTACATTGGGCTCGTTGTTCTGTCCAAGTACCCAAGTATTCCAATTTGCCCGACCCGAGCAACGAGCACCCGAGCATTTTAGTGCTCTCTCATCACTAATGAGTAGAACTCGTACGTGAAAATAGGACATGTGAATGAGCCTTTATGAATATCTGAAACACGACTAGTGAGAATATAAAATATTTTGATGAAGATGCATTGTAAAGAAGAACAACTCCAAAGCATAATTACAATATTTTTTTTATACTTTATATTTCACAAATAAAGACAAATGTCTCATCTATACTGTGATGTGGCATCCTGTACCACATACATCAAAAGCAGCAATGAAAAAACCCCAAAATAAAATGTCCCTATTTCGCTAGCGGCATTTCCCCAGCAAATGCATGGTGATATTTTTAACTGCTAGCATTGTTTCTATACAGGTTGGCCGGATTAGACCCTCAGGTAGAAGAAATCCATAATATCCAGTGTCCCGAAGTTCAAATGCAAATGTATATGGGATTCCAATATTATAGGCCCAGTCCATGGAGCTGCCGGAACTCAAATCTGTAAGAAAAGGATGTAATCATGAATCACCACAAGCAATTAGTGGAGAGCGAGTGTTGCTGGATATGCAATTGTTATGTGCTGAAAATGACAAGAGTGAGACAGAGACACCTCCGATCAAACCCTGGCTCAGGATCTAACATTATTCTGATTGTATCTCAGTTTTGGTTTTTTTATTAAATGCAAATACGCAAGTGGCTCAAGAAAACATATCATGTCAAAAAATGCAATAAGATCCTTCATTATTCCATCGGTGAATATTTCTAATTATATTTTCCAGTTTATTTGGCTGCTTTGGAGCTACGAAGATTTTCGGCCTGGTACTACCGCGACCTTTCTGCTGCTCCAGTATTTCATTATTTCACAACTTATGCTGTAATTCTTGCATAAGTGCTTAGACGTGTGTGGCAGGCACCTCATTAACATTCATAGATTCCCCACTTAAAGGGTTCTTCTGATTTTGTGAAAACAAAGTTCAATCTCTGAAACATGGGAATTAATGTTTACCTATCCTTTCAATCATCACTTGTAGAAAGGCAAGTATCTTGCTGCTATCATAATCCATCACAGTCAGCTAAAACTGTTTTTTTTCGTGTCTTTACCAGGCTAATATGTTTTCATTCCTATGCTCTGTAATTTGTTAACCACTCCTTTTGAGTGAGTGGTTCTTTTTTATCATTCTGCCAGCACTGCATGTGATGGAACTTCCTTATTCTAATCATCCATCTTGTATTGGCCCTGTTATTGTCCAATGGCTTGTCTGCGTTGACCTGAAAACCTGCCTCCCTGTTGTGCCGCCTGCCAACCTGTCCTCTTATTTCCATCATCAGGTACACAGCATCTCCAGCCTCTTCACTGTAGGTCAGGACTTCCAGCCGCGTCCATGCCTGGGAGGTTACTGCATGTCATAAGGTGGCAACCTTATGACATGCAATGACCTCTGGGACATGGAGGCAGCTGGAAGTCTTGGAGATGTAATGTTCAATGGCGGAAAGAAGAGAATCGGACAATCAGAGATATTAGTGCAGTGACCTCTAGGACCTGGGCGCAGATGGAAGTCTTGGAGATGCGATGCGCAATGGCTGAAAGAAGAAAAGCGGATGGTGAGCACCGAGGCGGCCAGAGAGGTGAGTGTTAGTTTTTTTCCCCTTAATCAATAGTCAACTCGTTGCCTGGTACTCTTCTTTCTATGGTTGGGCGAGCCACATCTCCAGCCTCTTTACTATAGGCCAGCACTTCCCACTGCGTTCAGGCCAGAGCTTATCTGTGCAACTTTAGTTTGCGATGATGATGTGACATTATGACGTACAGTAAACTGAGTATGTTATGAAGTTTTTTTTAACATCCAACATTCTTAATTAGGAGTCATACGAAAGTTGGATGTTCTTAAATTGGGGAATCCCTGTAAAGCAGGGTTGTGGAACCTTTATTCTGTCAGGGGACATTTGGATATCTATACCATCACTTGGGGGCCGTACAAAATCATCTCCTAGAAATTTATCCTGTTATATTTGGTCAAACATTTAATTAACTCACCACTAATGTGATGGCTGGAGCTACTGCTCTTTGGTGCGGCTGTGATGTTAGAGGATAATGATGATACTACTCATTAATGAATTTCCAGATTTGCGTCGATTTGGAGCGCAGTCGAGTTTTTGCATTGAATTTTGAATACTCGGAGCAGTAAGTCCTAAACACAGATGCAGATTACAGTGCGTTTCTTCACAGAGGGAAATTCATCACTGCTCATGTTACATTTATAGAACTCAAGCAGTGGGGGGTCTACAGTATATACATCACATACAGTGGCATGGAAACAATTGTGCAAGTTGAAGATTAAATGATGTCTAAAAGGCCTAAAGTTAAAGATGACACATATCATTTGTATTTTAGTCAAAACATCTATATATATTTTTATCTTTTACATTTTAAAAATTACCAATAGAAAAATGGGCCGATGCAAAAGTTTGGGCACTGTGTCTGGTCATTACGTAGTAGCACCCCCTTTTGCAAGTATCACCGCTTTTAAACTCTTTTTGTAGCGAGACAAGGGTCTTTCAATTCTTGTTTGAGTGGTTTTCATCCATTCTTCTTTGGAAAATTTTTCCAGTTCTGTGAGATTCCTGGGTCGTGTTGCATGCACTGCAATTTTGAGGTCTAGCAACTGATTATGAATGATGTTCAGAACAGGGACTCTGAGGGCCTTTGTAAAACCTTCAACTTGCGCCTATCTATTGCGCCTGTCTATTGTGGATTTTGATGTGTGTAGGATAATTATCCATTTGTAGAAGCCATCTTCTTTTCAACTTCAGCTTTTTTACACATGGTGTTATGTGTGTATCAAGAATTTGTGGAAATTTAATTGAATCCATTCTTCCCTCTACCCGTGAAATGTTCCCCGTGCCATTGGCTGCATCACAATCCTCAAGCTTGGTTGATCCACCATCATACTTAATGGTTGGCAAGATGTTCTTTTCCTGAAATTCGGTGCCCTTTTTTCTCCACACATACCTTTGATCATTGTGGCTAAAGAGTCCTATTTTAACCTCATTGGTCCACAGAACTTGTTTCCAAAATGCATCAGGTTTGTTGTGACATTATTTTGCATACTTCTGATGTTGAATTTTATGGTGAGACACAGGAGAGGTTTTCTTCTGATGCAGGTATCTCTGAACAGAATAACAATGTACCACAATTCCAGAGTCTGTTAAATCAATTTGGAGGTCTTTTGCAGTCAAGTGAGGGTTGTGGTTTGCCTCTTCAGCAATCCTATGAGTAGCTCTCACTGAAATTTTGCTTGGTCTTCCAGACCTTATCTTGACCCCCACTGTTCCGGTTTACTGCCATGTCTTAATTACATTTCTAACTGAGGAAAGCGCAAATTGAAAACGCTTTGCTATCTTCTTACAGCCTTCTCCTGCATTGTGGGACTCCAGCATTTTCATCTTTAGAGTGCTAGGCAGCTGCTTAAAGAACCAATGGCTGCAGTTTTTTTGGGGCACAAAGTTAGAGGCAGCTGGATTTTTATAAAGCTGGGAAATTTGCATCACCTGGCGTTTCCTAAGGATGATAGTGAACAAGCTATAACCCTAACAGGCTAATTAAGGTCTGAAACCTTGATAAAAGTTATCTGAGCACATAAATTTCCAAGGATGCCGAAACATTTGCATCGGCCCATTTTCTTTTTTTGGAATTTGTAAAAAAGCTTGAAAAAGGCTCAGCGTGAGCAGAAACGTCACCATTCCATGTGGGTCTGAATAAAATCCACATTTTTCACCCTAAAAGTCTATATAGTGCTGCATTCCTTTTTACTTTAACTAGATTTGGCCTGAGCACCTGCTTATTGGTATTGTGCTGTTCCATTTTTTTAAATATATTTTTTCCCCCTAAAATACAAAAGTAATGTGTCAATTTTAACTTTAGGCCTTTCAGAGATCATTTCATCTTCAACTTGCTTAACTGTCCACAATGACAGTAATTTTGACCAGGGGTGCCCAAACTATTACAGGAGGGAGACACCAAGTTTGAAATATATACATCACATAGGAGACATTGAGAATGCTGTATACCTCATATAGGAGACACCAGTACTGCCCTATATATGTGATATAGGAGACATTGGGACTGCTAAATATACATCACAAATGAGACACTGAGACTGCTCTATATACATCACATAGGAGACACTGAGACTGCTGTACATACATAACATAGGAGACGCTGGGGCAGATACATCACAGGAGATGCTGTAACATATATATGACAGGAGACACAGGGGCATACACATCACAGGAGATGCTTGGACATACACATGAGAGGAGATGATTAAGCTGGGACAAATACATCAGAGGAGATGCAGGAGCTGGGACATGACCATCAGAAGAGATGCTGAAGCTGACGAATAAACAGCAAAGAAGGAGCTAAAGCTGGGACACATACATCACAGGAGATGCTGGGGCACACACATCTGGGGAGGTGCTGGAGCAGGGGCATGTATACATCAAAGGAAGTGCGGGGCTGTGCTTTCTTGGTTGGTGAGACTGGCGCGCTGTCTGCCTGCTGACTCTGACCACTAAGTATGTCTTTCACTGCACACACCACAGCATACTGTAGTGAACAAATGCTGTGTGCATGTGCTCACACTTAACTGCAGTCCCTGGGATCTGCCCGAGGGCGAGATAAAAGAACCCTGTGGGCCAGAGGTTCCCCACCCCTGCTGTAAAAGAATTTGTTATTTGTTAATTGCCTTAAGTATATTATCGAATAAGATCATGATGTCTCAAGTTACCATTTATGTACCTTTCCAATACCCTATGGACCCAATACATTATTGCAGATTTTAAATCTCAATTAGTGTATTTTCGATTTGTGACAAATTCATCAAAGGATGTGTGCTTCTTTTTTAGAGTTTCCTATTATTGTTTAGTTACTTTCTGTGTTTTATATCGGTATACAATAGTACAAATGTACTCCAATTCCCCCCGGAATGATTTCATGTACACCATCTATTTTTGTACCACTTTTCGAAGCGTGCAACTTTTTGAGCTAAAAATTTGCAAAACGAGTCAAAGACAAAAAAAGAGAATTTTTTTAAATTTGGGCATAATTCATGAAACACATGTGCCTTTTTTAAAAACATGGAGCAAAATAACAGTAAAACACAGTAAAACCACAAGACAAGAAAAGTGACAAAAACCGCAAATGATGAATCAGGGGCTTTTGTTTTAGTTCCTCACTTTTTAAAGGGAAACTGTTAGTAGGATTATCACATTTACATTAATTTTACACCTACCTTGTACTTGTTTTCCAAAACTTTTATTAGGGAAAAAGGGAGGGTAAAGACAGAAAGGAAAAAAGGGACCATGTGGTCCTTGAAACCCATAGAATAGCAAACAACAAGTTAACTGTTACAAACGTCTCAATAACTCAATATCTACAAAGGCACTGAATACAGATAGAATCAAAAAAGCAAGGAGTGAGGCAATGCTGTAGAATACCTTTAGTAAGCATTGAGGAAATAGAGTAATCCATCTGGACCATTTTTTGGTAAATTTGTCAAACTTATCCTTCACCTGAGCTATTTTTTGTTCGAAAGCTTTATGGAGAGTAATTTTTTCAATAATGTCTTGGATTTTGGGGGGGGATCTGGTCTTTTCCAGTTAAGGGCGAAAGAGTTTTTAGTAACTAGTAAGATGTGGACCACTAAAGGAATGGAGGAATGCTCAATGTCATCTGAGTTTAATGATAAGAGGGCTAGTTGAGGTGACAGAGTGATGGGTTTGGGAAGTAGTGAATTGATTAAGGCAGATATGTCGTTCCAAAGAGGTTTGATTAGAGGGCAATAGCAGAATATGTGAAGTAAGCTAACATATTGGCCACATCCCCTCCAACAGGTTGGCAAGTTTTCTGGATTTATCTTGGAAAGTCTATCTGGTGTGTAGTACCACCTAGTCAGCATTTTGTGATGGGCTTCTTGAAGAGACATGGAGTTAGTGGCGGCATAGGAAATGGAGCAAGCCTGCTCCCAATCTGCTGACTCTGGTGCTATATGAAGTTCTTTTTCCCATCTCAGCAGATTATGGGATTTGACAAGCGCTTGGCTTTTATTTAACCACTTGTATATATATGAGGTGCTCCAAAAAGTATTATGGTTTATGTTGGTTATGAGGTTGTGTGTGTGTGTCCAAGCTGTCACCGTGCCCCCGGAAGAACAGGCGAAACGCGCGTCGGGGTAGGTCGCGGTGACAGCTTGGACACACACACAGGTATCGCCAACTTTATATTCAGTAGCGCTTTTATGGTTGTACCCTTCACATAGATAGGACTTAGTCCGCGGTGTTGAAATCCAGGCACTATGTTTAGGATATGAATTGTCAAAGGCAAATGCAGTTCTAGGATGTGTTAACAGAAGCATCCGGTCTAGATCACGTGAAGTCATTTTTTCCCTCCTCTTTGGTCAGACCTCATCTGGAATATTGTGTCCAGTTTTGGGCACCACATTTTAAAAAATACATCAACAAACTGGAGCAAGTTCAGAAAAGAGCAACCAGAATGGTGACTGGTCTGCAAACCCTGTCTTATGAGGAAAGGTTGCAGGATTTGGGATTGTTTAGTTTGCAAAAGAGAAGACTGAGAGGAGACTTAATAGCTGTCTACAAATATCTAAAGGGCTGTCACATTGTAGAAGGATCAACTTTATTCTCATTTGCACAAGGAAAGACTAGAAGCAATGGGATGAAACTGAATGGGAGGAGACACAGATTAGATATTAGAAAAAACTTTGACAGTTAGAGTGATCAATGAGTGGAACAGGCTGCCACGAGAAGTGGTGAGTTCTCCTTCACTGGAAGTCTTCAAACAGAGGCTGGACAGACATCTGACTGGGATGATTTAGCGAATCCTGCTTTGAGCAGGGGGTTGGACCAGATGGCCCAGGAGGTCCCTTCCGATTCTATGATTCTATGATTATGGGCATTTTTACAACATGGATTATTAGCGGCATTATGTATGATTAGATGGGTATTGTGTGCCATTCCATGCACTGGTTAACGGTTTATATAATGGCTATGGAAGTGTTCTTCTGTCCAAGCTGCTAGCGATTTTTTTGATATTTTGAGGCATCTATATGTGATTGTATGGTATGTGAATTTCAGTAAGAATAAAATTATTTATATTTTGTACCTCACATTCCTTGTGCCATTTCTTTGGTATCTTTGGCATTCAGTGTTATTTTTGGGAGGATGTAGGATTTGAAAGTAATAATCCTCCCCCACCATGAGAGGCCTTTTTCTCCGAATGAGGACATGTCTTCGGAAATGGATTTGTTAAGAGAGGCTAAATTAAGTGGGATCAGGGAGGAGACAGAATTAGAGAATTTCAAGCCCAGATACTGTAAGTTATGTGGATATGACCAAGACCAGGGTGTTATTTGTTTGATGTTGTTGATGAGGGAAGGGTTTAGGTTTAACCCCTTTCTGCCATCCGACGTACTATCCCGTCCATGGGACCTGGGCCCCTATGCCCATGGACGGGATAGTACGTCTAGCGCGATCAGCGGCGCCCACGTGGTGAGCGCCGCTGATCGCGGCCGGGTGTCAGCTGATTATCACAGCTGACACCCGGCACAATGTGTCAGGGGCGGTCACGGACCGCCCCCGACACGTTAACCCCTTGCACACCGCAATCAAACATGATCGCGGTGTACCGGGGGTTAAAGGGAAGCATCGGCAGGGAGGGGGCTCCCTCCGTGCTTCCCTGAGCCCCCCACGGCAGCGCAATGTGCAGCGCTGCTGCGGGGGGCTCCTTTCCTCCAGGCCCCCGAATCCAAGATGGCGACGGGGGCCTTCGGGGGCCTGAGGAAGCTGGCTTCCTCAGTGCCTGCAAAGCGCAGGCATGAGGAAGCCTTCTGCAGTGCCTGTGTCAGATCGCTGATCTGTCACAGTGATCTGTGATGTGACAGATCAGCGATCTGTCACAGGACAGTGATGTCCCACCTGGGACTATTTAATAAAGTAAAAAAAGAAAAAAAAAAAAGTCTTAAAATAATAAAAAAAAAAATCGCAAAATAAATTAGAAAAAAAAAAAAAAAATATTCCCCCAATAAGTCCATTTTTTGGAAATAATAATAAAAAAAAAACAATAAAAGTACACATATTAGGTATCGCCGCGTCCGTAATGACCCGCCCTATAAAACTGTCCCATTAGTTAACCCCTTTAGCCAACCCCTTAAAAAATAAATATAAAAAACGAAGCAAAAAATGATTTATTATCATACCGCCAAACAAAAAGTGTAATAACGCGCGATCAGAAAGACGCATATAAATATCCATGGTACCGCTGAAAACATCATCTTGTCCCGCAAAAAACGAGCTGCCACACAGCATCATCAGCGAAAAAATAAAAAAGTTATAGCTCGCAGAATAAAGCGATGCAAAAATAATTATTTTTTATATAAAATAGTTTTCATTGCATAAAACCGACAAAAACATAAAAAAACGACCTAAATGAGGTATCGCTGTAACCGTACTGACCCGAAGAATAAAACCGCTTTATCAATTTTACCGCACGCGGAACGGTGTAAACGCACCCCCCCAAAAGAAATTCATGAAACGCTGGTTTTTGTTCATTCTGCGTCCCAAAAATAGGAATAAAAAGCGATCAAAAAATGTCACGTGCCCGAAAATGGTACCAGTAAAAACGTCAACTCGTCCCGCAAAAAATAAGACCTCACATGACTCGGTGAGTCAAAATACAGAAAAATTATAGCTCTCAATATGTGGTGATGCAAAAACTATTTTTACAATAAAAAGCGTCTTTTAGCGTGCGACAGCTGCCAAACATAAAAACCGCCATAAATAGTAAATCAAACCCCCCGTCATCACCCCCTTAGTTAGGGAAAAATAATAAAATTAAAAAAAAAGTATTTATCTCCATTTTCCCATTAGGGTTAGGGCTAGGGCTAGGGTTAGGGCTCAGATTAGGGTTAGGGGTGTGTTGGGGTTAGGGATGGAGTTATAATTGGGGGGTTTCCACTGTTTGGGCACATCAGGGGCTCTCCAAATGCAACATGGCGTCTGATCTCAATTCCAGCCAATTCTGAGTTGAAAAAGTCAAATGGTGCTCCTTCCCTTCCAAGCTCTGCCATGCGCCCGAACAGTGTTTTACCCCCACATGTAGGGTATCAGCCTACTCAGGACAAATTGCAAAACAATTTTTGCGGTCCAATTTCTCCTGTTACCCTTAGGAAAATAAAAAATTGGGGGCAAAAATATCATTTTTGTGGAAAAAAATGATTTTTTTATTTTCACGTCCGAGTGTTATAAACTTCTGTGAAGCACTTGGGGGTTCAAAGTGCTCACCACACATCTAGATAAGTTCCGTGGGGGGTCTAGTGTCCAAAATGGGGTCACTTGTGGGGAGTTTCAATAGTTTAGGTACATCAGGGGCTCTCCAAACGCACATGACACCCGCAGACCATTCCATCAAAGTCTGCATTCCAAAACGTCACTGCTTCCCTTCCGAGCCCCGACGTGTGTCCATACAGTAGTTTTCTCCCACATATGGGGTGTCAGCGTACTCAGGCCAAATTGGACAACAACTTTTGGGGGTCCAATTTCTCCTGTTACCCTTGGGAAAATGAAAAAATTGGGGACTAATTGATCATGTTTCTGGAAAAAATACGATTTTTTTATTTTCATGCCCTGGCATTATAAACTTCTGTGAAGCCCTTGGGGGTTCAAAGTGCTCACCTCACATCTAGATAAGTTCCTTAGTGGGTCTAGTTTTCAAAATGGGGTCATTTGTGGGGGGTTTCCACTGTTTAGGTACATTAGGGGCTCTCCAAAGGCAACATGACACCCGCAGACCATTCCATCAAAGTCTGCATTCCAAAACGTCACTACTTCCCTTCCGAGCCCCAACGTGTGCCCATACAGTAGTTTTCTCCCACATATGGGGTATCAGCATACTCAGGACAAATTGAACAACAACTTTTGGGGTCCAATTTCTCCTGGTACCCTTGGGAAAATAAAAAAATGGTGACTAAAAGATTATGTTTGTGGAAAAAATACGAATTTTTTATTTTCACACCCGGGCGTTATAAACTTCTGTGAAGCACTGGGGGGTTCAAAGTGCTCACCACACATCTAGATAAGTTCCGTGGGGGGTCTAGTTTACAAAATGGTGTCATTTGTGGGGTTTTCCACTGTTTAGGAACATTAGGGGCTCTCCAAAGGCAACATGACACCCGCAGACCATTCCATCAAAGTCTGCATTCCAAAACGTCACTACTTCCCTTCCGAGCCCCGACGTGTGCCCATACAGTAGTTTTCTCCCACATATAAGGTATCAGCATACTCAGGACAAATTGGACAACAACTTTTGGGGTCCAATTTCTCCTGGTACCCTTGGGAAAATAAAAAAATGGTGACTAAAAGATCATGTTTGTGGAAAAAATACGAATTTTTTATTTTCACGCCCGGGCATTATAAACTTCTGTGAAGCACTGGGGGGGTCAAAATGCTCACCACACATCTAGATAAGTTCCTTAGGGGGTCTAGTTTCCAAAATGGTGTCATTTGTGGGGGGTTTCCACTGTTTTGGTACATCAGGAGTTTTCCAAACGCGACATGGTGTCCGATCTCAATTCCAGCCAAAAACGTCAAATGGCGCTGCTTCCCTTCCGAGCTCTGCCATGCGCCCAAATAGTGGTTTACCCCCACATGTGGGGTATCAGCGTACTCAGGACAAATTGCACAATAACTTTTAGGGTCCTGTTACCCTTGGGAAAATAAAAATTGGAGTGAAAAGATCATTTTTGTGGAAAAAATATGATTTTTTAATTGTACCGCTGTACGTTATAAACTTCTGTAAAGCCCTTGTGGGTTCAAAGTTCTCACCACATATCTAGATAAGTTCCTTGGGGGGTCTAGTTTCCAAAATGCGGTCACTCGTAGGGGGTTTCCACTGTTTAGGTACATCAGGGACTCTCCAAACGTGACATGACGTCCAATCTGAATTCCAGCCAATTTTGCATTGAAAAAGTCAAACGGCGCTCCTTCCATTCTGAGCTCTGCCATGCACCGAAACAGTGGTTCCCCCCCACATATCTGCGTACTCAGGACAAATTGCACAATAACTTTTGCAGTCCAATTTCTCCTGTTACCCTTGGTAAAATAAAAAAAAATTGAACCTTAAGTATTTTTTTTATGAAAAAAAGTTAGATGTTCATTTTTTTTTAAATATTCAAAAAAATTCCTGTGACGCACCTAAAGGGTTAATAAACTTCTTGAATGTGGTTTTGAGCACTTTAAGGGGTGCAGTTTTTAGAATGGTGTCACTTTTGGGTATTTTCTATCATATAGACCCCTCAAAGTGGCTTCAAATGTGATGTGGTCCTAAAAATAAAATGGTGTTGTAAAAATGAGAAATCGCTGGTCAACTTTTAACCCTTATAACTTCCTAACAAAAAAAAATTTTGGTTCCAAAATTGTGCTGATGTAAAGTAAACATGTGGGAAATGTTAGTTATCAAGTTTTTTGTGTGCCATATCTCTGTGATTTAAGGGCATAAAAATTCAAAGTTGGAAAATTGCGAAATTTTCAAAATTTTCGCCAAATTTCCGTTTTTCTCACAAATAAACGCAAGTTATTTGAATGAAATTTTACCCCTAACATGAAGTACAATATGTCACGAGAAAACAATGTCAGAATCACCGGGATCCATGGAAGCGTTCCAGAGTTATGACCTCATAAAGGTACAGTGGTCAGAATTGTAAAAATTGGCCCGGTCATGAACGTGTAAACCACCCTTGGGGGTGAAGGGGTTAATGGCAGGATTTTCGATTTGGATTCGTTTATCTTGAAGTAAGATATCTTGGAGAAATTTAAGAGCAAGCTTTGGATTTTCATAATTGAAGCAAAGGGATTGGAGACTGTTAGGATTCTGTCGTCGGCAAAAAGGCTTATTCTATAGTCTCTAGAGTCTGCTACAATGCCTTGAATGTCTGGGTCATCCCTTATAAGCTGAGCCAGTGGCTCTATGGCCAGGACAAAGGGGAGGGGTGAAAGTGGGCACCCCTGTCTTGTGCCATTGGAGATTTTAAAGGACGGGGACAGGTGATTGTTAACATATATCTTTGCGGCATGGTTGGAGTAACCTACCCTGGACGTGACTCATTGGAAGCTCTCCTGTCATACTAAAAATCTTTTTAAGAAATCTTGCACATTCCAGTAGCATTGACAACATTTTTACCTCACTTACACTAGTCACTGAAGACGTGTCTCATGTCAGAACAACCATGAATCTGTTGTAATCACTTCCAAAGAGGCATGATTTACTTGCCACAAACTGCCCAACAACCTTCTCCCCGTGATTGAAATCTTGACTGCGGTACATCAGTCACTCCACTTTGAGCATGATTACAGCACATTCAGTATTACTATTATGGGATGAGGTGATATGTCATTCCATGCTCTGAAAAATTAATTTTTAAGATTGCCGAAATGGATTTCTAGGGTAAAGGATTATTTCATAGTCTTACAGTGGGTCAGAAACCGCACTTTTGGATCATTAAATAGGAAAATCTCACAGATAGGTACCCTTAAAGGATGCTAGCGAACTTTCAGTGAATAGAAACATGCGGAGATTCATACATATTATATTACATCAATTTAAGTAAAACCTGACACAGAATGGAGCATTTTACAAGAAGCAGATAAGGCGAATTTGTAAATTCTCATCATTCTTTCAAACATGCATTCATACTTTTATCGGAGTGTTGAAAGAATTTATCTAAATCTTTTGAAATATTGTGTACATTTGAAGGAAGTCCGACACGTATAAGATTAGGCTAAGCAACACATGTAGAAATCATGAAGACCAATGTATTAATCTAGAACAGGGGTACACAGCATTTTTGGTCAAATGGCCACATTGTCATGTTCAACTGATCTTTAGGGCTGCAAAAAAAAATAAAAATAAAGGGGTACTTACGTAAATACTTCACCAAACACACCTTACATACAAGAGTACATTGCTAGAGCCAAGTTTCAAAAAGTTTTGACTTTATGGAGAGTTTCTCCTCAGTTTCTTCTCCAAAAAGTCAAAGTGAACATACCCAAACTTACACTGAATTTTTAGACCAGAAGTTGAGCAGAAACTCTCAAAAGTCCAAATGTAGAGGAGTTTTAACCGCCATGTAATACATCTTCTGACCAGTTATAAAGTGCTAGATGTGCTACTGTCAGTGTACAAGATCAGAACCACCATCAGTCCATGAATACAGCACCAGAACCACAGTCGGTACATGAATCCAGAACCGTCAGTACATAAATGCATCACTGGGACCACCGTTAGTACATGAATGCAGCACCAACTCAGTACAGTGGTCAGTTGCAACGTTGGTTTAGCTCCAACCAAATACACTTGTATCACATGAATTTGCAACTCTCAGTATGTCCTTATCAATTGTAAGGAGTTGCTGGGACTTGTTAGCAGTTATCATCAGACTGCTGATCATACAGGAACCACAGCACTGATGAAAAGCCGGCATTATCACTAGTAAATATTTGTAACTATGTACCTTATAGAATACATCTTCTCTGATTAAAATTACTCCCATCCCTTTTGCCTCCATGTAGTACAGACACTATGATCAGATTTAACGTCCACATCTTGTCTCTGCAGAATTTCCTAATCTCCGACCTTCTGCAGTACATCCAGAGACAGCGCCCATAAAAATAAAAGTATCATTATAATGCCAAAATAATACAAATATCTCCCATGCTGTAGCCCTGAATCAATAATTTTCCCTCACTGTGTTTCCTGTACAAAATATGACCCCCGCACTGCCCCTCTCATGATACATTTCCTCTCCACTGTCTCTTATAAATTATCCACCTCTCCATATTACCCCCATGCTGCTCCTTTCCACTCTGCCCCCCAGGCCGCCTTCTCTCTACACTGCCCCGACACTCTCTCACATCTCCATAAAGTCCCCCAAGCTCACACCTTTCCATACTTCCTCCCCATGTTGCTCTTTATCTATACTGTGCCCTCTCACACAACATTACCCCCACTGCCCCATACTGTGCCAGCTCAGCAACACACCTTCACCCTCCTATTATAGTACTTTGTATATGCAATCTTCAGCTCCTCCATTGAGCGCTTATTGTTCCCCAAAGTGTCTAGCAGGGACATCAGCAGTGGGATGATGTCAGTAGCTGATGAGCGCTCTTCTTCCCACTCTCAGAAAGAAGGGAACCGGCATCTATCAGATCTCCATGGGACGCACAAAATCCTATGGGGTCATATGTTGTCAGGATCACTCTTCAAGTTTCTCATTATGCAGTTAGTATCAGATCTTTCCAATGGAAATGTAGAATATTAAAGGTGTAATAATGAAACTGCAGTGCAATGTTTTCTCATCATATACTCACATAAGGTGGTGGCTGCAGGACCATGTCTGTAACGGATCCCATAAGCAGAAGTTATTGCTTGGACGGCTTTATTTGCTGCTGACTCCTGACAAGGTATAAAACGATAGGGTTTATATATACTGCAGTGTAGCTCCTTATATAGAAACTTCTGCAATATTCAGATTAAATTATAACATTATTTCCAAAAACACACATTTATGATGAATACATTAGCATGTGGTTATAACGTGACTTACCACACACTTGTAATTTGGAATGGCATCATACTGGTAGGAGTAAGGGTAGAGTATCATTTGGGCATAAGCGTGGAACGACAGGTAAATTTTAATAAATTTTCTTCTTTTATGGATAAATTGAGCGACGGCCTTAACTTCTGGCTCAGATTCCGGATATGGACCACAATACGTACTGTCACATGGATTAAACGAAGAACCTTCCTCTAAAGTAAGACAAAAAATACGAACGCTGTAAAGTATGATGAAGTGAAATATTATTTGACTGCCACAATCATATTGTGAAGCGGCGAGTTTTCATCCGCACCACAGAAGTAAATGTCAAGAGCACAAACTAGAAGCTGTCACGCTTTAAAGCGGGTCTGTCTCTAGATTTCAATGAGTAGGAGTGGCTTGTAAAAAGCAGAATACAAATGTGCTACATCAGGTTACTACTACTAGCATAGGTGAAAAAAACTAGGGGCCGGTTGACTGGTAGTTGCTCATCTTCTATAATAATGCCATGAAAGGCATAGCACTACCGCACCACATTGGGAGTGAAATTGGTGTTGCCTCGTATTTGTTTCCCCCCACAAGTGGGTGCCAGCTCGACTGGGGAGCACCAAATGGAAATGTGATAATGACCAATGCTGGAAACCTAGTTCTATATAAATACCTTGAAGAGCTCCATAGAAAACAATAAAAATGTCATTTTCTTGATAATCTCCAATATAACTATGACTCCTTTATCAAGTGGCAAAGACGAGAATGTGCAGACAAAAATAGCACATTCCTACAGTGACTCAGTGATTAGCACTGTTGCTTTGCAGTGCTGAAGTCCTGGGTTCAAATCCCACCAAGGACAAGATCTGCAAGGAGCTTGTATGTTCTCGCCATGTTTATGTGGGTTTCTGGGGGTTCTCTGTTTTCCTCCCACACTTCAAAAACATCCTGATAGGAAATTTAGATTGTAAACCCAATAGGGACAGTGCTGATAATGTAAGATGCTGTGGAATGTAATGGTGCTATATAAGCAATGCATAATAATAACAACTATGTACAGTTGTGCTCAAAAGTTTACATACACCGGCAGAATTTTTTTCTTTCTTGCTCCTTTTTTCAGAGAATATGAATGATAAGACCAAAACTTTTTCTCCACTCATGGTTAGTGGTTTGGATGAAGCCATTTATTGTCAAACTACTTTGTTTTATCTTTTTAAATCATAATGACATCCCAAAACATCCAAATGACCCTGATCAACAGTTCACATACCCAATTTCTTAATACCGTGTATTCCCCCCTCTAACATCAATTACAGCTTGAAGTCTTTTGTGGTAGTTGTGAATGAGGTTCTTTATTTTCTAAGATTCTAAAAGCTGCTCACTCTTCTTGGCAAAAAACCTCCAGTTCCTGTAAATTCCTGGGCTGTCTAGCATGAACCATGTGCTTGAGATCAAATGATACTGAGGTCAGGAGACTGAGATGGCCACTCCAGGACCTTCACTTTGTTCTGCTGTAGCCAATGATAGGTCGATTTGGCTTTGTGTTTTGGATCATTGTCATGTTGGAACATCCAAGTATATCCCATGCGCAGCTTTCGGGCTGATGATTGCAAATTTGCCTCCAGTATTTGCTGATAACATGCTGCATTCATCTTTCCTTCAACTTTGACCAAGTTTCCTGTGACCTTGTAGCTCACCCATCCACAAAACAGCAATCCACCTCCGTGCTTTACAGTAGGAAAGGTGTTTCTTTCATCATAGGCCTTGTTGACCTCTCTCCAGATGTAATTTTTATGGTTGTGGCCAAAAAGTTCAATTTTGGCCTCATCACTCCAAATTACCTTGTTCCAGAAGTTTTGAGGCTTGTCTCTTTTGCGTATTGTAGGCAGATACTTTGTGGCATTTTCGCAGTAATGATTTTCTTCTGGCAACTCGACCATGTTGCCCATTTTTCTTCAAGTGCCCCTTTATTGTGCATCTTGAAACAGCCACACCGCTAGTTTTTAGAGAGTCCAGTATTTCAGCAGACATTATTTGTGGGTTTTTCTTTGCATCCCAAACAATTTTCCTGGCAGTAGTGGACAAAATTTTTGTTGGTCTTCCTGACCGTTGTTTTGTTTTTACAGAGCCCCTGATTTTCCATTTGTTAATCACAGTTTGAACGCTGCTAACTGTCATTATCAATTCCTTGGATATCTTTTTGTATCCCTTTCCTGTTTTATACAGTTCAACTAGCTTTTCCTGTAGATCCGTTGACAATTCTTTTTCTTTCCCCATGACTTACAATCCAGAAACGTCAGTGGCAAGATGAAAGATGAAAGTCTGTCTGGTTCCCAGAAACTCACTCAGCTTTTATGCACACACACTGATTACAAGCAAACAGGTCAGAGGTAAGGATGTTTATATGAGTTGAACATTAATGCTGTGAAGTATGCTAATTATGCAAATTGTCTCTTCAGAGAGGAAGAGGACTAGAACTCTAGTGCCACCTATTTGAGATAGCAATCCTAAAAGTCAATGTCGACCCTTTAACGAGACTTGTTACATGACTTAGGATAAAAGCCAAGCCAGAATCTCAATTTGCAGACACTGTGTTTCGGGGTACTGCCCCTCGTCAGTGCAAAGTGTGAGATTTGGTTTGGCTGTGAGAGAGGCGTCTGACCGATATCCAAGAAGTATCATTTCTCCTTGCGGAGAATGACACGCTAAGCATGTCAAGATGAGGAGACTTAAAGCCACAATGCTCCTCTGGTATGATACTTCTTGGATATCGGTCAGACGCCTCTCTCACAGCCAAACCAGGTCTCACACTTTGCACTGACGAGGGGCAGTAGCCCAAAACACAGTGTCTGCAAATTGAGATTCTGGCTTGGCTTTTATCCTAAGTCATGTAACAAGGCTCGTTAAAGGGTCAACATTGACTTTTAGGATTGCTACTTCCAATAGGTGACACTAGAGTTCAAGTCCTCTTCCTCTCTGAAGAGACAATTTGCATAATTAGCATATTTCCCAGAGGAGCATTGCAGCTTTAAGTCTCCTCATCTCGACATGCTTAGCATGTCATTCTACACAAGGTGAAATGATACTTCTTGGATGCTGTGAAGTAAACACATTAAAGAGACTTTTGCTTTAGAACTTTGCTGGCTCACTGCCTCCTCACTGCATAAGTGTGCTAGCGCTGCACTACAGTGGTCATTATGATTTAAAAAGAGAAAACACAGCAGTTTAACAATAAATGACTTCACCTAACCACTAAACTTTTGAGCACAACTGTATATATGCAACTTCATAAAGAGGCCCTGTGACTCCTTAAAGGTAACCTGTCACCAGAAATAAAACTGTTAGGCTAAGTTCACATTAGCATTTGGGTGCTCTGCGTAGGGCTGCATATGTCTTTACTTATGCTCCGCCTACGCTCCGCCTACTTCTGCATGCATCCTGCGTACCTATCTTTAACATTGGGTACGCAAAGACATGCGTTATATGTGGATGCGTCCGCATGGGTCGTTTTGACGTGCCCACCGACTGCACAGGAAAGCAACATGTTGCATGCCCGTGCTATCGGCTGGCACGACAAAACAACGCACGTGGACACCTCTGCATACAACGCATGTCCCTGCGTACTGCAAATGGCTCACAAACTATTTTAACAAAATTTACCCAAAATTCATTCAGTGTTGTAAGCACTGCCGTGTGTTGTAACAGTAGTTTTTGATCACATATGGGGTATTGCTGCATTCAAAAGAAATTGCTTTATAAATTTTGACGTCCATTTTCTCCTATACCCCACTTGTGATAATACAAAATTTGGTGCTAAAGCAACAATTTAGCTGAAAAAGACTTGTTTATTGTTTCCACATCCTAGCACTATAAAATTCTGTGAGCGCCCTATTGTTATAAACATTTGTGCAGCGCCTGTTGGTTCAAAATACCCATTCACGCAGCTAGATGAATAATTCCTTTGGGGGGGGTGTAGTTTCCAAAACGGGGTTTCTCCTGGTTTGGCACCTAAGGGTCTCTGCAAATGCGATATGGCATCCACAATCTTTTTCAGCCAAATATGCATTCAAACAAAACAAATAAGGCTGGTTTCACATTTGCGTCTGTTTGTACAGCATTTCATCTACAGCAATCCGTATGCGTCATATTTCCCTATCTTTAATATAGTGTACGCAGGGGCATGCATTTGCATAAGTTGGCATGCGTCATCGTACGCATGCGTTGCTTTTTGGTCTGCGGCGGAGTCCGGCGAACGCATCATGTTTGATTTTTGGAAGTGGCAAAAATCCGTCAAATATGTGCATTCATGCGCATGCGGATGATTGCGTCAAATAAACGCATTACTGTCTATGGGAACGCATGTGTATGCAAGGACATGCGCACACATGCGTTTTAACACATAATCATGTCTGGGAAAGGAGACACACCCATTGGGTGTGGCTTGTGTCAAGGAAATTTTCTGAACACATGCACTGAAAAAACGCAAATGCATGCAAAAAAACACATGCAAACGCAGAGTTTTTTCCGTCATGCGTGAACTGATGCGGATAAAAAAATGTGGCGTAAACATGCGTTTGTATGTGTTTTGACATGCGTTTGCGCATGCAGAGGAAACGCGCACACAAATGCTAATGTGAACCTAGCCTAACGTTCCTTCCCTTCCATGTCCAAATAGTAAATTTTGACCACATAAGAAGTATTGCTCGGTTTGGAAGAAACTGGATAACAAATTTTGGGGTCAATTTTCTCCTGCATTCTCTTGTGCAAGTGAAAAACTTGAGCAACATTTTAATTTTTCATTTTTGATATATACTTCTGCGATGAACCTGTGGGTCCAAAATTATCAAAACATCCTGTGGCAAGGTCACTGGCAATGTATGTGAGGGGAGATATGTGTCACGGAGATTGCTTTCCTCTTTGATCTAGAAACCCTTAAGTTTCTTTTCAGCATGCTATGTGCTGCAGGAGTTAAGCAGCCATGTTATGGGTGGGTTTTAAGGTGAGTTAGAAAGAGATGGGCAGGACTGCCTACTAACTATATCTCCACATCAAGGGTGTGGCTGAGGAAATGTCCAGCCAGTTTTTTTTCTCTGTGTTGTGTGGAGGCAAGGAAGCCTCCAGGCTGACACTCCTATGAGACCTGCTATATGTGTTGTCCCAAAAGTACTGGGCAGGACTTTGCATGAACTTTTTACTTTAATTTGACCCAGAAAGACTGTTTTTCTGTTACCGTTTTGGGTTTTGGGTTTATGATGCAATAAACCACCCAGAGACTTTAACCCCATGTGTGCCTGTATCTGCCTCGAGGAGCAGCTAAGTGAAAAGTCCTTCCACAAGTGGTGTTTAGGATGCGGACAAACGTTCCAGGAACACGAGTAGCAGTGGTGGACAAATCATGTGTCCTGGGTGAAGGCAGCTACAGGGATGGAACAGCGGTCATGCAAAATGGAGGAGCTAATCAAGCACCTGATCCTGAGCAAGCAGCAACAGCACCAGATACAACTGGAGACAAACTCCTAATGTAACAGCTGTAACAACAGCAAAGGAAGATGGAACTCCTGATGGGAGATGTCCGCAGCAGAGAAACCGCACCTCCCCCACATCAAGGTGATTACTTGTGCGTCCGGAAAGCGGTAAGACGAGCCATGAAAAAGATGACCCCAGGAGATGATATAAAGGTATTTTGACTGGGTTACAGAGCAGGAGAGACTGCCCCCGGACCAGTGGGCGGAGGTGCTGCCCACTATCTGACAGGTGAACCCCAGAAAGCCTATTTTGACTTGGCCTTGCAGGATGCCCGTGAATATGCCAAGTTGAAAATGGAGATATTGGCATGCTCCGGGGTCACTATGTCTGTCAGAGCCCAAAGGGTTCATCACTGGGCGTATTGTGGTGACAAATCTCCCCACTCACAAATTTTTGACTTGTTGCTTTTAGTCCAGAAATGGTTGCAGCCGGAGTCCTCCACTTCAGCCCAGATGGTTGAGCGGGTCGTCATGGACAGATTTATTTACTCTCTCCCCAGGTCAGTGCAGACCTGGGTTGACCCAGGAGACCCTGGAATGCGGATGACTTGGTGGACCTCATAGAAAGGTACCAGGTAGTCAAGAGGTCCCTGAGGAAGCCAGGGGGTGGTATATCTTCAAACTGGGATACCCAGTGGGAGCCCAAGTCACAAAAGAGGGGTAACAGAGCTACTACTGAGGGGAGTCCGAGGTCCCAAGGAGCCACTGATGGGCTATCAAAGACTGCTGGTAAAGACTTGATCAGCTGGTGTTGTCACGGCCCTGGACACATAGTGGCCTGTTGTCCTATGTCTGCCGAGCAGATGGATTGTAGCTTAGGCAGGTGCTGCTCGTATTATGCCTACCCAGCCTGCAGTGTGGACTATCAGCCCAGAGTGGTGTCACAGTCATGCCCCGTTACCATAAATTGAGTACTGGTATCAGGACTCTTAGACTCCGGAAGTTTGGTGACCCTAATAATGGCTGAAAGTCTGTTAACCTGATCTCACTGTAGAGCTGTGTGTGATTACAGCTAACATAGTATAGCAGAGCATTGTTTCATTGCAAACACATCTGCAGTTGTAACTCTTCTCTCACCGTTGCAATCACGCACAGCTATGCAGTATAGCTGACAGTACTAACACTTCTTCAGCTACCATCACCCAGACAGCTAGTGTGGAGGGATGGCAGTACAGTTAAGCTGACATTACCATAGTAAATAATGTGTTTGTAATGAGAGAAAGTTCAGCTCCGCTGTACTGTGTTAGGTATAATCATACACATTTCTGCAGTAAGATCAGGAAAGCAAAGTGCCAGTCATTACATGTCTAACACTGGTAACTCCCCCTTTCATTTACAATAATTTCTGGTGGCAGATTCTCAGGGAGGTCAGTGTTCAGCCCATAGATCTTAACAACTAATTCACATATTAAGAAAAATATGGATTTCCCTACAATAATCCATCAGATTGAAAATCTCAAGGTATCATTTACTCAAATTTATATGACCTCTGTGTCCATATAAACATTTTATGAGGGTTAATTCTTCTCACAGATTCCTCTTAAATACTTTTAAAAATATATACTAGGCATGGGGCAGGAGGCCATAGTCTACTGTACGTACCACAAAAGTTAACTTTCCAGTTCCTGTTAGCATCTACTCCGTAGCAGTTGAATCTCATTTTAGACCTTGTTTTTCTCCAAAAACGATCCTGTACATGAAAAATGGATTGATATTCATTAATATTCATTGACACATTTTGATCTAGTTTTACTTTTAATATTTCAGAAAAATTGTAAATAATTCATGAAAGTTAAGTAAAGCTAAAATTTGAGGTTGCTGAAGCTCAACCTCTCGTACTGGTGTCTTGAGCTCTTTGGTAAAATGAATATATCAGCAGGTGTGGGGAACAGAGCTGGAGTGACCGAGGCTTCAGATTTTAAGCCTCATTTGCATGTCCTCAGTAACAGAGGAATGATCCGGCCATGTAAAGGTATTGCTGGTCTTTGAAAGAGTTACGGTACATGTGCATAAAAATAGTTTGGGGTGTGAAATCAAGTCATTAGCTGTAACTGTGGGGAACCACCATCAAGTACATAATTTCACTGCAAAGTCATAATATGAAAAATGAGGCAATGTACAGTTCTCATTTATACCAATGAGCTGTCCATGTGATGTATACCTTGGAGACCACTGTTTCTCATTATGTAGGTATATGGCAGCTTACAGGCAATGCTCTCCGGTGATGAATTGCAGATTACTTTTAATCTGCATAATGGCTCCCATACCTATTGACAGCCATGTCACCCACCCAACTAGTTCCCTGCTCTGTACTGGCAAGGGACAAGAATTTAGAAATAACTATATACATATGGGTTTCTATTCTTTTGGAGGAGACTTCGGTTTGGTTAAAATGACTAAACATGTCCTGAGATTCTTTTAGGGGTGACATACTGACAGGTTAACTATGTGTCGGTAAATTTTTTTCTGGAGTAGAGTTAATCTACATGTAACGCACAGACATGCCGGTTCCTCCAGTGTGATAGAACAAGGTATATCCAATATTAGGTCACAATTTGTAAAATGACTGACAAAACTATTTTAATAAACCTGACAATACATGGAATTAGATCTATTAACAAAGATGTGATTTTTTAAATAATATATTTATGTATTTTTCCGATTTTATTTTTATTACAGAATAAAAAACTGTACTACAGAATTAAAAACTGTACAAGTAGAATACTAACTTGTCTACTTGATTACTAATTGATGAATAATTAAATGATTCTGGACCACTCAGAAATTTTAAACATTTTTGAATATTATTTCAGTGTCAGCATCTACACTAGATTGCGCAGGAACACAGAGCCAGTTTATTACCATTTATTCGGACTCCCATGACAGCACCACGAGAGAGGGGATCCGCCCCATAGGAACAGGAAACCTACAGATACAAAAGGGCGGTACCTCTCCCACGCATCAGTTGGTTTCCTGTTCCTGAGGGGACGGGATCCTACAGAAGAATGGGATCCCAGGCCGGCCAGCCGACACCGGTAGCGAGGGGGTCTCCTACCCCGGCTTGGTTCGGATTTTCTGGAAGACGCCACGGTGGCCCAGGATGGGTATCACGGCGGTGGCGTGGACAGCAGGGAGCGGCGTCCGGAGGATGGCCGTCTCCGGAATTAAGCCGCCGCCGGTAAGTATTTCCCCCCCGGGATTCCCGGCTCCGGCGGCGCAGATAGGTTGCCAGCGCTGTGCAGAGGGCTGCGACCGGGCGCTGCTCCGGAGCTCCCGGGCGTCCCGCGGAGCTTCCGGCGTTTCCGGGGTAGCAGTGACGTCAGGGGGCGGGCGGAGGAGGCGCTTCCGGGTCAGCGCGCTACTGCGCATGCGCGGCGATCCCAAGATGGCGGCGCCCATCGGAAACACCGATGGCGCGCGGTGGGGCGCCAGCTGGGGTAGGGAGATCCATTAATGGGGGGGAGGGGCGCGGCATGGAAACTGCTGACCGGAGGAGGGGTATTTAGGCGGGACCCGGGCAGGGTGCCTTGCCTTGGCCACATTACTACATGCAGCAGTGTGCAGCAGCAGCAGCAGCAGCAGCAGCAGTGGTGATGGAAAGCGATCGAGAGCAGCAGCGACAGAAGCAAGGGCAGCAGCGGCAGACATCACTGCCGCCCCTGGATGACCTTCGGCAGGTCAAACAGAAAAAGAAAGGGTCCCGTGACAGTAATGCGGGACGAAGTGACCAGTCCACTCGTAAAAGCTCCTCCAGGCAGACAGGAGCATCGGCTGAAAGAAATCCCCCTCGTTCTCCGGTACTTGATTGTGGCACTGGTAAGTGATCTTCGTGAAAGTTCACTCAGTGACGGGACCCCCCTTCTGTGTTTTTCTTTTTCTAGGGAAAAAAAGCTACAAATAAAAATAAACATAGGGAATGCGCACTCTGTGCATGCCCATTACCAGACGCGTGCCTCAAAAGATTGTGCCCCCCCTGTATTCAGCAGACGGTGGCAGAAGAGTCGCCTGCAGTAGCGGCGAGTTTGAGAGACATTGTCAGGGTAGAAATGAGGGAAACCCTAAAGTCCTTGTCTCAGCCGCAAAGTCTAAGGGGCGAGGTCCCGGCGGAGTCTGATTCCTCAGCAGAGTGGAGAAAAAGCAGAGACTCCCAGGCTTCATCTCCCTCGTCCTCTTCAGGAGAAGAGGACTCGGGGCGATTTTGTCTGCCTCTTGACCGGGTAGACAAGCTGGTCAAAGCAGTCAGAGGGACAATGGAGGTAGAGGAGCCTAAGCCCCATTTATCCATGCAGGATGTCATGTTCGGTGGGCTGGAACAGAGGAAGCGGAGAGTCTTTCCGTTAAACCAAAAGATACAGGATCTGATCCACAGAGAGTGGAAAAGACCGGACAAAAGAGGGTCGCTACCACCAGCCCTCAAAAGGAGATACCCCTTCGACGATCCGGCAGTAAGTTCTTGGGACAGAGCCCCCAAATTAGACGCTGCCATTGCGAAGGCATCAAAAAAATCCTCGCTCCCCTTTGAGGACATGGGATCCCTTAAAGATCCCTTAGACAGGGAAGCTGATACCTTCCTGAAAAACACCTGGGAGATGGCGGCCGGGTCCTTAAGACCAGCAGTGGCTTCAACGTGCACGGCCAGGTCCATGATGGTCTGGTTGGACCAGTTGGAGTCACAACTAAAGCAGGGTACATCAAGACAAACAATTCTTGGGGCCCTACCGACCATCCAAGAGGGAGCAGCTTTCCTAGCAGATGCCTCAGCGGATGCAATGAGAATGGCCGCCAGAGCAGCAGGTCTCTCTAACGCAGCTCGCAGAGCCCTGTGGCTAAAGTGCTGGCAGGGAGACATCCAGTCCAGAGCAAAGCTCTGTGCGATTCCATGTGAGGGCGAATACTTACTTGGAACTGTCCTAGACGAGCTGCTTGAAAAGGCGGGGGACGACAAGAAAAAGTTCCCAAACCTTTCATCAGCGTCCTACCGTCGCCCATTTGGTAGAAGGAGATTTGGCCAGGGGAGAAGGCGCAACTCTTCACCTGTTAGAGATCGACCCAGATGGGAAGACAGAAGGAGACGAGGTACGGGCTATATGTTTACACGCTCGTCAAGAGATCAAAAGAAACCAAATCAATGACTAGCGGTTCCCGTAGGGGGTAGACTGTCATCCTTCTTCCCGGCATGGTCGCAGATTACGAATAGTGACTGGGCGCGCAAGGTAATATCCACCGGGCTTAGGTTGGAATTTACCCAGATCCCGCGGGACACCTTTAAACTGACCCCCATAAGATCTTCTCATCTTGAACAAGCGGCTTTAGAAGCGGAAGTCTTGAGCCTATGTCAGAAAAATGTTCTGGTAGAGGTCCCAGAGGCTGAAAGAGGAAGAGGGTTTTACTCTCCCCTGTTTCTAATCCAGAAACCTGATAACACATTCAGAACGATTATAAACCTTCGTTCCCTTAACGAATTTTTGATTAATCATAAATTCAAAATGGAGTCCATTAATACAACAATAAAAATATTGTTTAAAGGTTGTTTTATGGCAGTCATAGATTTGAAAGACGCGTACTATCACGTACCTATCCATACAGACTTCCAGCAGTTCCTGAGGGTGGCAGTTTCAGTAGAGGGCACAGTACGTCATTTTCAGTATAGAGCCCTTCCCTTTGGTCTCTCATCAGCACCCAGGGTTTTTACAAAATTAGTGGCCGAAGTTATGGCTCACTTACGAGAGGTTGACGTCTTAATCATTCCATATTTAGACGATTTCTTGATTGTAGGAAAATCGATGGGTCATTGTAAATCCCAGATAGAAAAAGCTAGATCCAGGTTAGAAAACCTAGGATGGATTTTAAACTACAAGAAATCCCGACTCCAGCCCTTAAAAATACAGAAATTTTTAGGATTGATACTAAATTCAGACACTCAGCGGTGCCTGCTACCACTAGATAAATTACAAAAGATACAGGAGCAGGTTCTTCGGGCAATGGATAATCCATCTATGACCCTCAGACAGGCCATGTCCCTGTTAGGTTCTCTAACTTCATGCATCCCAGCAGTAAGGTGGGCACAGTTCCATACCAGAACCCTTCAAAACGACGTCTTAATAGCAGGGCCCTTGGAGGCTCCTTACAAGGTCGGATGTGTCTAAGCCCCTCAACTGTTACATCACTAAGATGGTGGCTTCAGAGCGAGAACCTAGCGTCAGGGGTGCCCTGGATAGCACAGATAACCCGTATTATAACCACAGACGCTAGTTCCTTTGGTTGGGGAGCCCATATGGGGGACATAGTGGTACAGGGCCAGTGGGATTCTAATTCTGAAATCTCATCCAACCAGAGAGAACTATTGGCGATAGAGCGAGCAGTCAAGAAACTCATTATCTACCTGCAGGGCCATCATGTGAGGATACACTCGGACAACCAGGTAGCGGTAGCATATGTCAACCACCAAGGTGGAACCCGCTCCAGCGCTCTGATGCAGATAACAGAACGGCTCCTCCAGATAGCAGAGAGAAATTGTCTATCTTTGACCGCGCTCCACATCAGCGGAAAGGACAATGTAAGAGCAGACTTTTTAAGCCGCAAGGCTCTAAGACAAGGAGAATGGGCTTTGAACAAAGACATTTACCGCCAGATTGTCCGCAGATGGGGCCAGCCAGAGGTAGACCTCTTTGCCACCAGAGAAAACAGAAAAGAAAGATTGTTCTGCTCTCTGAACCCCAGGGAAAATCCCCTGGCGGTGGATGCCCTACTGATAAGATGGGACTTTTCTCTGGCATACGCCTTCCCACCATTGAATCTTCTTCCCCTGGTAGTCAGGAAGATCAGAGAGGATCAGGCAAGAGTCATACTGATTGCCCCCTTTTGGCCCAGGAGGACCTGGTTCGCGTGGTTGAGGACCATGTCGGTAGGCGATCCCTGGGTACTACCGAACCTTCCGGATCTCCTCTACCAGGGGCCAGTCAGCCACCCACAAGTAGCGAGACTTCATTTGACGGCGTGGTGTTTGAAAGGTCACTATTAAAAAATAGAGGGTTCTCCAAGAACTTAATTGACACCCTCCTAAGAAGCAGAAAATTAACCACCACTAATATTTATGCTAGGACCTGGAAACGCTTCCTATCCACCTTTCACTTTGACATCAGAGATGGAATTCCCACGAAACATATTCTGGAATTTCTCCAGAAAGGTTTCGAATTGGGTCTCTCCACAAGTACGCTAAAAGTACAGGTTTCAGCCTTAGGGGCCCTGTTTGCAGCTGATATTGCAAAAGATTATTGGGTAGCAAGGTTCATCAGAGCAGCGGCCAGATCGAGACCTATACACAAAGACAGATGCGTACCGTGGGACTTAAACTTAGTCCTTACAGCCATGACAGAAAGTCCGTTTGAACCTTTAGATTCCGCCTCACTAAAGATTATATCCCTTAAAACAGCATTCCTGGTAGCAATAACATCCGCACGTAGGGTGAGCGACATACAGGCACTCTCCAGATTGCCTCCTTACACAGAGTTCTTACAGGATAGAATGATCCTAAGGCCAGATCCAGCATACCTTCCCAAGGTAGCAACACAATTCCACAGGACACAGGAGATAGTTCTGCCTTCCTTCCTCCCTAATCCAACCAACCCTAAAGAGCAGAAACTTCAGGCATTAGATATTAGGCGGTGCTTACTGACATATTTAGCAGCCACGGATCCTTGGAAGAAGGAGAACGCATTATTCCTATCCTTCCAAGGTTCCAGAAAAGGATACAGAGTATCAAAACGCACATTAGCAAGGTGGATTAGGGAGGCTATCTCTCTTGCCTACACAGCAGGTGGCGGTCCGGCTCCACAGAACCTGAGGGCACATTCCACTCGGGCCATGGCATCATCCTGGGCAGAGAGATCTGGAGTATCAATTGATCAAATATGTAAGGCGGCCACCTGGTCATCTCCTTCCACCTTTTTTAACCACTATCGGTTAGACATGGGTGCCTCCTCAGACCTCACCTTCGGGCTAAGGGTGCTTCAGGCTGTAGTCCCTCCCTAAGTTAGTTTACATCTCTGTAATTCTCTCGTGGTGCTGTCATGGGAGTCCGAATAAAGTATTAAGTTACGTACCGGTAACGGTATTTTTCGGAAGCCCATGACAGCACCCTTAGTTCCCTCCCTTGTTCACATATAGGGGTGCACTCCTTAGAAGTTTGTTCATAGAATCACCTTATGTGGGAGATGGTATGAAATAATTCTGTTAAATAGGGTAGATAGGTTGTATATATCATATGTTGTGTACTAACCATGGTAGCCTCTCAAGCTCTGTAATCCAACTGATGCGTGGGAGAGGTACCGCCCTTTTGTATCTGTAGGTTTCCTGTTCCTATGGGGCGGATCCCCTCTCTCGTGGTGCTGTCATGGGCTTCCGAAAAATACAGTTACCGGTACGTAACTTAATACTTTCTGCCTTAATAATCACTCTATACACAGCACTGAATGAGTGCTTTGTATATGGTATAAGAAGTGCGACTATGTATACAGCATAAGAAGATCAGCTCTGAGTTTTAAGCAGGAGAAAAATTTGCCATAACCAGGAGAAAAATTTGCCACGTAACTGGGGCTCATATGCTTGTCTCAGTTACAGGGGAAATCAGCAATGATAAAAAAGTATTTTAATGTTGAAATTCCCCCCAAAGTACTTTTATGACCTATATTGCAAAACAAACAAGAAAAGAAAATAAGTAAAAAAGTTTTTATAAAAAGCCACCACTAATCTGTACCACTGTTTCTACTAGCCCAGCTACCATCAAAAAGAAAATAGAAGTGTTCAATACATAAAAAATATATGCTACAGAAGGGAGAACACAATGTAATATGTACTTTAAAGTTTCTTTGTGGTCATAAAAAAAGTTAAAATAAAGTGAAAAATAGGCATTTTCCTGTTTTCTGTACTTTTTCCCATGATATCGGCAAAAAAGAAAAAAATATATACATATATATATAAATCATCTAAAAATTGTGCTCTGCGAATCACTAGAAAAGGAGACAAAAAATATTTGAATATTTGAAAAAACAAAATACCTTAACACTCTTAAAACTGCATGCATTGTGAGGCAGTGACTGGAGTCATATGTGAGGGTCGCTATGTGTCCCCCAGGATGCACTCAGAAGCGTATTAGATCCTCTGGAGTGCCTTGTGGTCAAAGCAGGGTGCCTGTGAGTCACAAGGCATAATAAAAGTAAGTTTGAACCTGGTCAAGTTATTTTGACCAAGGACGCTTGTTCAGGAAAACCCAGTATGGGCTTTTATTTTTGAAATGGACTGCAGGAAGGTAGTGGGGTCCGGTCTGTTTCCTTCAGCCCTGATCTTATAAGTGGCCTATGGCCACAGATTGGAGTGAAGGAAAAAAAAAACCCTGCAGGAAGAGTTTGGGTGTGTCAGTTTTGTTCTTGCAAGCAGACAGAGCAGGTGGTCTGCGAGCACTCCCTGTGTGAGGCAACACAGGGCCAAGCGGAGCCAAAAGGTCTGGCACCCCCTGCATACACGGCAGTGCGGTCGCTCACGGCAACTAGCCTGGACTGTCTTTTTGTTTTCCCGCCTGCGATCCGGAGGATACAGCATGCTGTGCACTGCGTGAGCTTTTAGACAATTAAACACGTTTTGTTTTTGAACTTGCTTGGGTCACTGCCTCATGACTGCACAGCGTGGACACCGCTGCTTAAAGGCCCTTTTACATTTAGCAATGCACCAACGATCCCGACCACAACACGACCAGGTCAGGATCGCAGGTGCATCGCTAAATGATCGCTAGTGAGCTGCCACACAGGCAGATCTCACAGCGATGCAGCAGCGATACAGCGGACGATACTGACCTTTCAAACGCGGCGATGAAGACGTCCTCCCGCCCGCGTCCACACGTCGCTCGTCGGCGCCAGCAGGAAGCGCCCGCCGAGAAATGGAGCCGACCGATCTCGCGCGATCAGCGATGGACGGGGGGAGCCGGAGGTAAGTATCACACATAGCGATATCGCTGTAACGTCACAAAATCGGTTACGTTATAGCAATATTGCTAGCGACATCACTATGTGTAAAACCCCCTTTCCAGTATGGAAAAAAAACTCAATGTGTGATTGTGAACTGGCTAAAGCTTAATTTTAATGAAGATATTGTATTTATCGCTTCTAATTTTTCAGTATTTGTGCCATTATAAGTTGGGTGATAATACACATTCGCACACATGCCCCTTTCTAGCCTAAATATATACTGTAATTCACAGCAATAATGAAAACAGGAGGCACAAAAAAGAAGACATGGTCTGTGATTCATTTCAGCAGAATTGACCTCATTCATAGATTTAATGAGACTTGATGGTAATAATTCCTGGGGGTTGGTAATTGGCCTGCTGACAGCATCAGTTAAAATTAATTAGCGATAATTGGCTGCATACATTGCATAGAGTGAGTGGATACATAAATGAATGTAAAAGGATTTGAACGCTAAAAATAAACATTTTATTTTCAGCGCTGACAAGGAGTTATTTCCTTTTGTCACCTCGGAACAAAAGTCAGACTCCATGAACTGTCGGGAATCATACCAGGTGGAGCTGGAAGCAGACGTTCATTCTGTCAGCTGACAGTACTAGTCTTTTATTGCATGCTATTTTGATTATACGTTGGGTAACAGTTTTATGCCTTCCTTTATGGTTTTGTAACCTTTGATCTGCTACCTGTACATTCAGAAATATTTACTTTATTCAGGAAATCTCTGTAGTATTTATGTGTCACTTTCTTTATCCACTGGCTCTTTATCCTCTGGCTCTAAAGATACATTATTTTGGCTGTCCTCCCAAAGAGATCGCAAATTATTCATGTTATTGATCACAAATATGTTAGGTGACTTTGCCACAAATCCAGCAAAATAAGCTGAAAGTAATTTCTGAAAATAGTCTCTTCTTGGACAAAACTGCAAGGCAAGCTGCAACATTATAGCAATAATCATAAACATAACTGTTAAGTACGTTAAAGGGTTTCTCAACTTCTGGAAAATTCCTTCTTAAAGCACCACTCCAATTTTTTTTATTTGGAATGGTGTCACTAATTTAAGTTCCCTATACCTAGTAACATACATACCAGCAGCTGTCTTCATCTGTTATCTGTGCCATTCTGGATGATCTTCTGCAGTTTTTGACCCGCCGGAGGTCAGTTCTCATTGTAAGACTTACGCGGAGAGCTTGTGACCTTTGCCGCTGATATCCGGTCTGTCAGAAGCTAGAGTCACCAGATGGCTGCATGGGACCGGAGTGGCATCGGGAGGAGCAGAAGATGGCAGCTGGTAAGTATATTACTAAGGGTAGGGAACTTACATTACTGACATTACTCTAGCGCTGAAATAAAAATAATACTGGAGTGGAGCTTTTAAATGCTTCAGGCTTTCAAAACCTTTCACTTTTCTTTTTTGTCTTGTTCTAGTTGTCTCCATTTCTTTCCCAAAATTCTTTAAAATATCTCACGTGGTTCATGAATTTTACATAAAAGTCAAAAATCATTTTTACTTTTATCTTTAATATTTGTTACAACTTTTTAGAGCAAAAAGTCACACTTTGCAAAATGTCACAATAAAATAATTCTGGGGTGTGGGGGAAACTGGAAGACATTTGTGCAAAAATGTGCCAAAATTTGGAAAAGAGACAGGCAAAAATATCTGGAAGGCCTAAGTCCTGCCTACAATAACAAACCAAAAAAAAAATCAGATGAACACATAAAAAAGTGACTGCAAAATAGGCACAAATCAAAAACAGGCAAAAAATACACAAAACGACAAAAAAAGCGATGATGAATCGGGTCCCATAGACTTTCTTGTGAGCTTGTACGCTGCTGGTGGATAAGCCCCTTCCTTTGAGTGATCGGAGGGAGTCTCAGGTCCTGAACACCCATTGATCAAAATTACAAAATTGTTGCTATACGATTTAAAAGTGTAGTTACTCTCAGAGTGCTGGGACTTGGTAAATGTTTAGTGATTCTTAGTATTTGGTTTTGAATTGATTGAGAGTCAACCAAATTATTGAATTAAACTTTGTCCTGTCACATTTTCCAAAATTCTTCTTTGCAGGGCTTCATGCTCTGGCTGAGGAAATGACGTCCCAAGCCGATTACTTCTCCATCTTTTTTGGTATCCAAATGTCCTAGTGGTTTGTGTACATGGGCCATTCAAGGAGGCAACCTCTCCCACCCCTCCGAATCCAACTTCATACATTTATAAGTCCCACAAGCGAATCTGTTGAAATCTATCACCAGAAAAAATCTAATACATTTTTTATATGTCTTCAAGCATGCAATAAAATCAGCATATCTTAGGCTAGTTTCACACTAGCGTTTTTGAGCGCAGCGACGGCCTGCGCACGGCCGCCGCTAAGCCCCGCCCCCTGCCGAGCCTCCGCCGTTAGCTCCGCCTACCGGCTCATGACGCTGCATGCGCCCTGCATCCCCTATCTTTATCACTGGTGGGCGCAGGCCGTGCGCAGTATGCGTTTGGCGGCGCATGCGCCTTTTTGACGGTGCGCCGGCGCAACCAAACTGCAGCAGGTTGCGTTTGGCGCAGGTCGGCGCACCGTCAAAAGGACGCATGCGCCGCCAAACGCATACTGCGCACGGCCTGCGCCCCCAGTGATAAAGATAGGGGGCGCATGCAGCGTCATGCGCCGGTAGGCGGAGCTACCGGCGGAGGCGCGGCAGGGGGCGGGGCTTAGCGGCGGCTATGCGCAGGCCGTCGCTGCGCTCAAAAACGCTAGTGTGAAACTAGCCTTACATGCACTAATTCTGCTGCAAATTTCCCAGCACCCATTAAAGTAGTGAAATCTGTGACACAAGTTAAGATGTTGTGGAATATGAATCTGCAATGTTGCTTAATTACTAGGAATATTCCATGCACTTTTTTCACATTATGTGAACGAGATTTGCTGATATTGTAATATGCTGCAGAAACCAGGTAAGAAAATCTGTAGTGTATCAATCCCACATAAATATACCTTAAGGGAAAAGTTCAATGATGGCCCTTCCACCATGTCCATAGATAAGGTCACTCTTTTGTTTTTTTTTACTTAAATACCGTACATTGTATTTGGGTCTAAAAATCATTTCTGCAATTAGGTTTCGTTCAAAGTTTTGCAATATTTGCACTCTACAGACTCTATGTTGTCCTATCTATTGCTGGCTGCAAAACTAGTTAATGGGGTTATCCAATACTATTTTATTTCTTTTACTATGGGCCTAAAAACTAATAGGCTGGTAGTTGCTAACTACCTGCCTGTTCTACCCAGCGCTGACTCAGCTCTTATTGACTGCTCCTGCTTTTGATTGTGCTGCTTCACCTGAACAGAGAAGCTTTACCTTTTTAGTCCCAAATACATGCATTTAAGAGAAGTAAAATTGTTCTTAAAGGTGAACAACTCCTGTAACCCCTTCACGACAACCACCAAATCAAAGCTACGGGAGGTGCGTTCTTGCAATCTGCCGTACATGTACGGTGGGATGAACACGTCAACTCACTCACAGAGCTGGTGCTATCATCAGCGAGCATCAGCTATATATTATAGTGGACACCCCGCAGAAACGCCCACAATTAGTATTTGCGCTGATCGTGGATGTTTAACCCATCTGATGCCTCAGTCAATAGCAATAGCTATACCGATCGGCTTAGAGAGGCCCTCTCTGCTCCGATCAGTACAACGCGATTGTCATGACGTTGTGCCAGTGGGTTCCACGGTGACCCCCAGGTCGAAAGATGGTCGCGGGGTTGCGCAAGTATGGTAGTGGCATGTAAGCTCCTGCTCAGAGCTGGGGCTGACACGCATTCTCCCTGTGTGCGATGCACTGAGGTAATAACCTGCAGTCCAAAAGCATTACACAGTATTAGATCAATGATCAGGGCAGGGAAAGTTGATGTCCCATGGAGGGACAAGGTAAAAAAAAATAACAAAAAAACAATCACAAAATAAAGAACAAAAAATATGAAAAAAAATTATACCAATAATTATACCAATATAACACATATATTCACATAAAAAAACAAGCAAACAAATAAAGCACACATATATGGTATCACTGCATCTGGAACAGTCAGATTTATAAAACTGCAACACCCTTCAACCCCTTGAACATCATCAAAAAATAAAAAAAAGTGTGAAATTATGCTTTTTCATCATATCGCCAAACAAAAAGTGGAATGAAACACAGAGTCAAAAATAAAAATACTATCTCTGAAAACTTCATCTTGTCACACAAAAAGCAAGCCACCATACAGCTCAATCAGTAGAAAAATAAAAACGCTACAGCTCTCACAATACAGCAATGAAAAAACAACTCTTTTTTTTTTTATAAAACAGTTTTTATTGCGTAAAAACGGCAAACATAAAAACAAGAGATAAATGTGATATTGCTGCAATAGTACTGACCAGAAGAATAAAGCTGTCTTATCACTTTTACCACAAGGTGAACGTATTAAAAAGAACCCAGAAAACAATTCCTAAATTCCTGTTTTTTGTTCATTCTGCGATCAAAAAATGTTATATGCCCAAAAATGGTACCAGCAAAAACTCCAATTTGTCCTGCAAAAAACAAACCCAGATGACTCTGCAGGCAAAAATACAGAAAAATTAGAGCTCTCAAAATATAGCGATGCAAAAACTTGATTTTTCAAAAGAAAGCATTTTTTAGTGTGTGATAGCAACCAAACATAAAACTGATATAAATCTGGTATCACTGTAATCGCACTGACCCGAAGAATAAAATAAAACACGACAACCAATTTTTCATCTGCTGATGATTTATTCATTCTGTCTCCTAAAGATCTCAGTAAGGCTTGGCGCATATTTATTTATCCTGCGCTCTGCGCTGAGCACTTACACTGGGGTTTCCGAGGTAATCACTGAAAAACGTGATTCACACAGAAACCTTGGCGGGACATACCCTAAAATGAGACAGACAATGGAGAAACTTTCTACTCTGTCTGGCATATTATCCAGTTGTGTCCGTATTTTCATAGAAGAGCGGTAGGCCACGGTTTTGTGCAAATCTGAAAAGAAAGACACGGCTGAACAGAGACCAGATAGATTCCAGAGTAACTCTGCTGCCTCATCATAGTCAATGGATCCCTATGGGGTTTCATCTGAATTATATCATTAGAATATTTAGATGGAAATCCTGATGTAAGTGCTCAGCATAAATATGATCCAAAATGTAATGTGAAACATTTCCAACAAAAGCGTCAACTCAATTCACAAAAAAAATTATCGAAATATAGGAGGCTTCCACGATACTGGTGCCACAAAAGCTCTGGAAAAGTGAAATGGTTCCCTCTGAAAAGAAATCCAGCAAATTCTTCTCTTCCAAATCCAAATGCCCCCTGCTACACATTTAGCATCCACATGTTTAGCATTTATATAGCAATGAGAGCACACTTAATTTATGGGGTGAATGTCTCCAGAAGCACAAGCCAGGCACAATCTACTACAATGTACGGGCACTACAATGGCAGATTTTCAATTTTAACTCAACAACATCTACTGCTGTTTGTTTCTGGAAAACACCCATGTAGTCAAAATCATCACTACACTTGTGCATAAATTTCTAGAGGGGTGTAATTTCCAATAAGTGGTCCATTGAGGGGGGATTCTGCTGTTCTGGAGCTTCGGGGCTCTGTGTATGGAGCTCACAAACTATTCTAGGAAAATCAGTGTAGAAAGAGTCAAATAGCGGAACAAAGCAAAATATGCAGTGAGTGGAGTGGTGCTTAGAAGGTGTGCAAGTGGCTGGCGTAACACACCTGCAGATTTAAGGTGCTCACCACAAGTCTAGATAAATTCCTTGAGAGGTGCAGTTTCCAAAATGGGGTCACTTGTTGGGATTTACTACTGTTTAGGCACATTAGGGGCTCTTCAAATGCAATATGGCGCTCAAAGACCATTCCATCAAAGTCTGTGCTTAAAATGTCACTCCTTCCTCTCAGAGCTTGGCCTGTGGGCTCAAGGTGCTCACTACCTATCTAGATAAATTCCTTGAGTAGTGTAGTTTCCAAAATTGGGTTACTTGATGGAGGTTTCCTCTGTTTCAGCAGATCAGGAGCTCTACAAACGCGACATGGAAAGTGAAAACAGGCTTTTGTGGTGAAGGGTTTAAGATACTTACATGGGTCCAGCTGTACTGATATCCATCTACATTGAACACTGGCATTACATAGACATAGAGAAGGTCCATAATTTTTCTCATAACAGGATCAGTTTTATAAGTATTAACAGCCTAAAGAAAGAAGAACATTTTTATTACCTGCAAACTGACAGGTTATAAACTTTATACATCAAAGTCAGATGCCTTACGATAACTGCAGCAAGATCTAGTACCTCCTTTACAAACCACTGACAAAATGCCGGTCCAATCCATTCTCTTGCATGAATTCCACAATCAATCCACACCTCTCTCTTGTAGGGTTTCTTAGTCATGGATGGCTTAGCTCCCAACTGAATGAAGAGAATCTCTATTTAGTGCATTGTGTAATGAAATCAGAGCAGATATCCGTTCAATGACTGCAAATTAAATTTTAAACCAGTGTGCCCCACATGGTGGAACATTGGGATGTGACAAGTCCCTGAAATGCACCATAATTACAAATATGAGTTAATCTAAATGTCGACTTTATGAAATTTTTTTTATGTTTTGGTATTATGTCTGCTCCATTTCTATGCTGAATTTCTGATGAGTTTTTGATGTTGCATTGCATAATTTTGCTGCATCAAAAACACAGCATCTTAAAGTTCCATCAAATTTTATGGAATTTATAGAAATCTCAAGAACGAAAGAAAAAAATGAAAATAATTTACATAATACGTGAAGAAAATCTGGAACATCAAAAACTCACCAAATACTCATCGTGGGACTATAGCCATAAAAGAGATTTTCCCATAACTGAAAGTTATACAAAACTTTCTGCTATCTTTGGATTCTACAAAGAATAGTTCACAAATAAACCAACACTGACGAATATCTAAGCATATAAATAAATTAGTTACAGTTATAGAAATGACCAGTTAATGAAATGCAGATTCTTAGATGGAGGTGGTTACAGCTCTTCATCAATATTATTATATCCATGATACTAATACCTTTTCTTTTAATGTACTGTACAGGACCAAATCAAAGTTTGGACACACCTGTTTATGCACTAGTTTTTCTTGTTCTTTTTTGCATGTGCGCAAGATTTATATTGAAGGCAACAAAACTACAGTTCCATAGAGTGCTGAACCTTATCCCACCACTGTCTTAAGCCAGAATATGGCAAGAACCACTCATCTAAAAAGAATTGATAGTCTTTCGTTATTTTAAAACATGGAGTATATCCATTGAAAACCATCAGTTGCTATTATGAAGCTGGCTCTCTCAAAGACCTCCCCAGGAAAGGAAGACCAATAATTACCTCTGCTGCAGAGCATAAGTTCAACAGCGTTTCCAGTCTCAGTTACCAGTCTTAGAACATTAACAGCACCTCAAATAACAGCCCTCATAAATAATACAGAGATATCGGTTAGGAAACACATCTCAACATCAGTTGTCCGGAGTAGAATGCAAGAAGCAAATGTTTATAGTCAAATTGCTACACAGTAGTCACTACTGAGGACTGCCAAAAGAAGAGACCTGTTTTGACCAAGCAACAAAAGGACTAAGCATTAGATCATTGTACTGTGGTCTGATGAATCAAAATATGAGATTTTTGTTTCCCACCACCATGTCTTTGTGAGAAAATGTGAGCAGATGGTTTCTACATGTGTGAAGCATGGAGGGGAAGTGTGATGGTGTTGATGGTGACACTGATGGGTGAGTGTGGAAAATCTGGAATAAATCACCAATATTGCTACCAGAACATTTTGCAACAACATGCTCATTTTACAATTAAGTTTTCACTTAGTGGTACTATTGTGTGTGGCAGCATGACAATTATCTAAGGCTACTTTCACACTTGCGTTAGGAGGCGCAGCGTACACTCGGCGTGAAGCTCTGCCCCCTGCCACGCCTCCTCCGGTCAGCTCCGCCATTGGGCGCATGACGCTGCATGCGACCTGCATACCCTCTCTTTAGCATTGGGTGCGCAGGGCATGCGCCGGTATGCTTTTGCCGGCGCATGCGTCCTTTTGACGGTGCGCCGACCTGCGCCAAATGCAACGTGTTGCATTTTGGTGCGGCCGGTGCATTGTCAAAAGAACGCATGCGCCGGCAAAAGCATACCTGCGCACGGCCTGCATGCCCAATGCTAAAGATAGGGTACGCAGGTCACATGCAGCGTCATGCACCCATAGGCGGAGCTGACCGGAGGATGTGCGGCAGGGGGTGGAGCTTCATGCTGAGTGTACGCTGCGCCTCCTAATGCAAGTGTGTAAGTAGCCTAAAACACATCTCCAGGCTATGTAAGGGTTATGTGACCAAGAAAGAGAGGGATGAAAAGCAGTGTCAGATGATCATATTCACCCAATATGAATTCATTTGAGATGGTTTGAGATTAGTGATGAGCTTTCCGATACTGCAAGTATCGGGTATCGGCCGATATTTGCCGTATCGGAATTCCGATACCGAGTACCGATACTTTTTTCGTATCGGATACCGGAATCGGAAGTCCAAAATGCAATGAGCCACTTTTGTGGCTCTGATTGGCTGCCGAAATGACGTCATCATGATGCGCCGTCAGTTCGGGCCTTCGGGGGGGCTGTGCCGACTGTCCGGGGGTCTGTGCCGGCCTGCCGGTGGTCTGTGCAGGCTCCGGGGGTTCGTGCCGGCCTGCCAGTGGTCTGTGCAGGCTCCGGGGGTCTGTGCCGGCCTGCCGGGGGGGCTGTGCCGGCCTGCCGGTGGTCTGTGCAGGCTCCGGTGGTCTGTGCCGGCCTGCCGAGGGGCTGTGCCGGCCTGCCGGTGGTCTGTGCAGGCTCTGGTGGTCTGTGCCGGCCTGCCAGGGGGCTATGCCGGCCTGCCGGTGGTCTGTGCAGGCTCCGGGGGGCTGTGCCTGCCTGCCGGTGGTCTGTGCAGGCTCCGGGGGTCTGTGCAGGCATCGTCCGATGGGACTACAAGTCCCATCGGGCGATGCCTGCTACCATGACAGTGATTGACACATTAGCCAATGATGGGACAGTAGTAGTCCCATCATCCGGCTAATGTGTTGAATGTAAAAAAAAAATTTACATGCTACATACATGCTACATACATGCTACATACATACAACATGCATACTACATATATAATACATGTAACATACATACTACATGCAACATGCATACTACATGCATGCTACATACATGCTACATTCATACTACATACATAATACATATATACTACATGCATGCAACATGCATATATACTATATATACTACATGTAACATACATACTACATATATACTACATGCTACATACATGCTACATACTACATACATACTACATGCATGCAACATACATACAACATATATACTACATGCATACTACATATATACTATATATACTACATGTAACATACATACTACATATATACTACATGCTACATACATGCAACATACATACTACATACATGCTACATACATACTACATACATAATACATATATACTACATGCATGCAACATACATACAACATATATACTACATTCATGCAACATGCATACTACATATATACTATATATCCTACATGTAACATACACACTACATATATACTACATGCTACATACATGCAACATACATACTACATACATGCTACATACATACACACTACATGCTACATACATGCAACATACATACTACATACATGCTACATACTACATACATGCTACATACATACTACATATATACCACATGCATGCAACATGCATACTACATATATACTACATGCATGCAACATACATATATACTACATACAATACATACATATAGACATACAGTACATATAACATAGAGTACATACTCACCGTCACTTGTCACTTTGATACCCGAAACAATTGTCCCCTTGAGGAATAAATATCAAAATAAAAAAACACCAATATACTTACCCCGATCCGCAGAAGTCCACGAGGGTCCCACGTCCATCTTGCGTGGAGAACAGCAGCATCAGCTGATGCTACCGTTCTCTACCAGCTCCAGGAATACAATGACGGAAGGTAGGTATCCTTCCGCACTGTATTCCTCCACCACTTTAAAAAAAAAAAAAGTCCCTAGTCTCACTTTATGCCATTGCTGCGTGGGAAATTCCCACTAGGGACTTTTCTTTTACAGTGGTGGAGGAATACAGTGCGGAAGGATACCTACCTTCCGTCATTGTATTCCTGGAGCTGGTAGAGAACGGTAGCATCAGCTGATGCTGCTGTTCTCCATGCAAGATGGACGTGGGACCCTCGTGGACTTCTGCGGATCGGGGTAAGTATATTGGTGTTTTTTTATTTTGATATTTATTCCTCAAGGGGACAATGGCTTCGGGGATCAAAGTGACAAGTGACGGTGAGTATGTACTCTATGTTATATGTACTGTATGTCTATATGTATGTATTGTATGTAGTATATATGTATGTTGCATGCATGTAGTGTATATGCAGTATATATGTAGTATGCATGTTGCATGCATGTGATATATATGTAGTATGTATGTAGCATGTATGTAGTATGTATGTAGCATGTAGTGTGTATGTATGTAGCATGTATGTAGTATGTATGTTGCATGTATGTAGCATGTAGTGTGTATGTTACATGTATGTAGCATGTAGTATATATGTAGTATGTATGTTACATGTAGTATATATAGTATTTATGTAGTATGCATGTTGCATGCATGTAGTATATATGTTGTATGTATGTTGCATGCATGTAGTATATATGTATTATGTATGTAGTATGTATGTAGCATGTATGTAGTATGTATGTTGCATGTATGTAGCATGTAGTATATATGTAGTATGCATGTTGCATGCATGTAGTATATATGTTGTATGTATGTTGCATGCATGTAGTATAAATTAGTATGTATGTAGTATGTATGTTGCATGTATGTAGCATGTAGTATATATGAAGTATGTATGTTACATGTAGTATATATAGTGTATATGTAGTATGCATGTAGTATATATGTTGTATGTATGTTGCATGTATGTAGTATGTATGTAGCATGTATGTAGTATGTAGCATGTATGTAGCATGTAGTATATATGTAGTATGTAGGTTACATGTAGTATATATAGTATATATGTAGTATGCATGTTGCATGCATAGTATATATAGTATATATGTAGTATGCATGTTGCATGCATGTAGTATATATGTTGTATGAATGTTGCATGCATGTAGTATATATGTATTATGTATGTAGTATGTATGTAGTATGTATGTAGCATGTATGTAGTATGTATGTTGCATGTATGTAGCATGTAGTATATATGTAGTATGTATGTTACATACTACATATATACTACATGCTACATACATGCAACATACATACTACATACATACTACATACATACAACATACATAATACATATATACTACATGCATGCAACATACAACATATATACTACATGCATGCAACATGCATACTACATATATACTATATATACTACATGTAAAATACATACTACATATATACTACATGCTACATACATGCTACATACTACATACATGCTACATACATACTACATGCATGCAACATACATACAACATATATACTACATGCATACTACATATATACTATATATACTACATGTAACATACATACTACATATATACTACTTGCTACATACATGCAACATACATACTACATACATGCTACATACATACTACTTACATAATACATATATACTACATGCATGCAACATACATACAACATATATACTACATGCATGCAACATGCATACTACATATATACTATATATACTACATGTAACATACATACTACATATATACTACATGCTACATACATGCAACATACATACTACATACATGCTACATACATACTACATATATACTACATGCATGCAACATACATACAACATATATACTACATGCATGCAACATGCATACTACATATATACTATATATACTACATGTAACATACATACTACATATATACTACATGCTACATACATGCAACATACATACTACATACATGCTACATACATACTACATACATAATACATATATACTACATGCATGCAACATACATACAACATATATACTACATGCATGCAACATGCATACTACATATATACTATATATACTACATGTAACATACATACTACATATATACTACATGCTACATACATGCAACATACACACTACATGCTACATACATGCAACATACATACTACATACATGCTACATACATACACACTACATGCTACATACATACTACATACATGCTACATACTACATACATGCTACATACATACTACATATATACCACATGCATACTACATATATAATACATGTAACATACATAGTACATGCAACATGCATACTACATGCATGCTACATACATGCTACATACTACATACATGCTACATACATACTACATACATAATACATATATACTACATGCATGCAACATACATACAACATATATACTACATGTAACATACATACTACATATATACTACATGCTACATACTACATACATACTACATGCATGCAACATACATACAACATATATACTACATGCATACTACATATATACTATATATACTACATGTAACATACATACTACATATATACTACATGCTACATACATGCAACATACATACTACATACATGCTACATACATACTACATACATAATACATATATACGACATGCATGCAACATACATACAACATATATACTACATGCATGCAACATGCATACTACATATATACTATATATCCTACATGTAACATACATACTACATATATACAACATGCTACATACATGCAACTTACACACTACATGCTACATACATGCAACATACATACTACATACATGCTACATACATACACACTACATGCTACATACATGCAACATACATACTACATACATGCTACATACTACATACATGCTACATACATACTACATATATACCACATGCATGCAACATGCATACTACATATATACTACATGCATGCAACATACATATATACTACATACAATACATACATATAGACATACAGTACATATAACATAGAGTACATACTCACCGTCACTTGTCACTTTGATCCCCGAAGCCATTGTCCCCTTGAAGAATAAATATCAAAATAAAAAAACACCAATATCCTTACCCCGATCCGCAGAAGTCCACGAGGGTCCCACGTCCATCTTGCGTGGAGAACAACAGCATCAGCTGATGCTACCGTTCTCTACCAGCTCCAGGAATACAATGACGGAAGGTAGGTATCCTTCCGCACTGTATTCCTCCACCACTTTAAAAAAAAAAAAAAGTCCCTAGTCTCACTTTATGCCATTGCTGCGTGGGAAATTCCCACTAGGGACTTTTCTTTGACAGTGGTGGAGGAATACAGTGCGGAAGGATACCTACCTTCCGTCATTGTATTCCTGGAGCTGGTAGAGAACGGTAGCATCAGCTGATGCTGCTGTTCTCCACGCAAGATGGACGTGGGACCCTCGTGGACTTCTGCGGATCGGGGTAAGTATATTGGGGTTTTTTTATTTTGATATTTATTCCTCAAGGGGACAATGGCTTCGGGGATCAAAGTGACAAGTGACGGTGAGTATGTACTCTATGTTATATGTACTGTATGTCTATATGTATGTATTGTATGTAGTATATACAGTGGGGCAAAAAAGTATTTAGTCAGTCAGCAATAGTGCAAGTTCCACCACTTAAAAAGATGAGAGGCGTCTGTAATTTACATCATAGGTAGACCTCAACTATGGGAGACAAACTGAGAAAAAAAAATCCAGAAAATCACATTGTCTGTTTTTTTTTCATTTTATTTGCATATTATGGTGGAAAATAAGTATTTGGTCAGAAACAAGCAATCAAGATTTCTGGCTCTCACAGACCTGTAACTTCTTCTTTAAGAGTCTCCTCTTTCCTCCACTCATTACCTGTAGTAATGGCACCTGTTTAAACTTGTTATCAGTATAAAAAGACACCTGTGCACACCCTCAAACAGTCTGACTCCAAACTCCACTATGGTGAAGACCAAAGAGCTGTCAAAGGACACCAGAAACAAAATTGTAGCCCTGCACCAGGCTGGGAAGACTGAATCTGCAATAGCCAACCAGCTTGGAGTGAAGAAATCAACTGTGGGAGCAATAATTAGAAAATGGAAGACATACAAGACCACTGATAATCTCCCTCGATCTGGTGCTCCACGCAAAATCCCACCCCGTGGGGTCAGAATGATCACAAGAACGGTGAGCAAAAATCCCAGAACCACGCGGGGGGACCTAGTGAATGAACTGCAGAGAGCTGGGACCAATGTAACAAGGCCTACCATAAATAACACACTACGCCACCATGGACTCAGATCCTGCAGTGCCAGACGTGTCCCACTGCTTAAGCCTGTACATGTCCGGGCCCATCTGAAGTTTGCTAGAGAGCATTTGGATGATCCAGAGGAGTTTTGGGAGAATGTCCTATGGTCTGATGAAACCAAACTGGAACTGTTAGGTAGAAACACAACTTGTCGTGTTTGGAGGAAAAAGAATACTGAGTTGCATCCATCAAACACCATACCTACTGTAAAGCATGGTGGTGGAAACATCATGCTTTGGGGCTGTTTCTCTGCAAAGGGGCCAGGACGACTGATCCGGGTACATGAAAGAATGAATGGGGCCATGTATCGTGAGATTTTGAGTGCAAACCTCCTTCCATCAGCAAGGGCATTGCAGATGAAACGTGGCTGGGTCTTTCAACATGACAATGATCCAAAGCACACCGCCAGGGCAACGAAGGAGTGGCTTCGTAAGAAGCATTTCAAGGTCCTGGAGTGGCCTAGCCAGTCTCCAGATCTCAACCCTATAGAGAACCTTTGGAGGGAGTTGAAAGTCCGTGTTGCCAAGCGAAAAGCCAAAAACATCACTGCTCTAGAGGAGATCTGCATGGAGGAATGGGCCAACATACCAACAACAGTGTGTGGCAACCTTGTGAAGACAAAAAACTTTTGACCTCTGTCATTGCCAACAAAGGATATATCACAAAGTATTGAGATAAAATTTTGTTTCTGACCAAATACTTATTTTCCACCATAATATGCAAATAAAATGAAAAAAAACAGACAATGTGATTTTCTGGATTTTTTTTTCTCAGTTTGTCTCCCATAGTTGAGGTCTACCTATGATGTAAATTACAGACGCCTCTCATCTTTTTAAGTGGTGGAACTTGCCCTATTGCTGACTGACTAAATACTTTTTTGCCCCACTGTATGTATGTTGCATGCATGTAGTGTATATGCAGTATATATGTAGTATGCATGTTGCATGCATGTGGTATATATGTAGTATGTATGTAGCATGTATGTAGTATGTAGCATGTATGTAGTATGTATGTAGCATGTAGTGTGTATGTATGTAGCATGTATGTAGTATGTATGTTGCATGTAGCATGTAGTGTGTATGTTGCATGTATGTAGCATGTAGTATATATGTAGTATGTATGTTACATGTAGTATATATAGTATATATGTAGTATGCATGTTGCATGCATGTAGTATATATGTTGTATGTATGTTGCATGCATGTAGTATATATGTATTATGTATGTAGTATGTATGTAGCATGTATGTAGTATGTATGTTGCATGTATGTAGCATGTAGTATATATGTAGTATGTATGTTACATGTAGTATATATAGTATATATGTAGTATGCATGTTGCATGCATGTAGTATATATGTTGTATGTATGTTGCATGCATGTAGTATATATGTATTATGTATGTAGTATGTATGTAGCATGTATGTAGTATGTATGTTGCATGTATGTAGCATATATGTAGTATGTATGTTGCATGTAGTATATATAGTATATATGTAGTATGCATGTAGTATATATGTTGCATGTATGTTGCATGCATGTAGTATGTATGTAGCATGTATGTAGTATGTAGCATGTATGTAGCATGTAGTATATATGTAGTATGTATGTTACATGTAGTATATATAGTGTATATGTAGTATGCATGTTGCATGCATGTAGTATATATGTTGTATGTATGTTGCATGCATGTAGTATATATGTATTATGTATGTAGTATGTATGTTGCATGTATGTAGCATGTAGTATATATGTAGTATGTATGTTACATGTAGTATATATAGTATATATGTAGTATGCATGTTGCATGCATGTAGTATATATGTTGTATGTATGTTGCATGCATGTAGTATATATGTATTATGTATGTAGTATGTATGTTGCATGTATGTAGCATGTAGTATATATGTAGTATGTTACATGTAGTATATATGTAGTATCCATGTTGCTTGCATGTAGTATATATGTTGTATGTATGTTGCATGCATGTAGTATGTATGTATTATGTATGTAGTATGTATGTAGTATGTAGCATGCATGTAGTATGTAGCATGTATGTAGTATGCATGTTACATGTAGTATATATGTAGTATGCATGTTGTATGTATGTAGCATGTAAATTTTTTTTTTTTTTTTTACATTCAACAATTAGCCGGATGATGGGACTACTACTGTCCCATCATTGGCTAATGTGTCAATCACTGTCATGGTAGCAGGCATCGCCCGATGGGACTTGTAGTCCCATCGGACGATGCCTGCACAGCCCCCCAGAGCCTGCACAGCCCACCGGCAGGCCGGCACAGCCCCCCGGCAGGCCAGCACAGACCACCAGAGCCTGCACAGCCCCCCGGCAGGCCGGCACAGCCCACCCGGCAGGCCGGCACAGACCCCCGGAGCCGGCACAGCCCCCCGGCAGGCCTGCACAGACCACCGGCAGGCCGGCACAGACCACCCGGCAGGCCGGCACAGACCACCGGAGCCTGCACAGACCACCGGCAGGCCGGCACAGCCCCCCGGCAGGCCGGCACAGACCACCGGCAGGCCGGCACAGACCACCCGGCAGGCCGGCACAGACCACCGGAGCCTGCACAGACCCCCCGGCAGGCCGGCACAGCCCCCCGAAAGGCCCGTACAGACCCCAGAGAGGCTGTACAAGGCAAAAATAGGGTTTTTCTTATTCCGATACCGGAAGTCCCATAGACTTGAATGGGACTTCCGGTATCGGAATCGGCGATACCCGATATTTTTTTTAGATCGGCCGATACCATCCGATACGATACTTTTAAGTATCGGACGGTATCGCTCAACACTATTTGAGATGAGTTGGACTGCGAAGTAAAGGTAAAGTAAGGTCATGCCGCTTTTTCAGCCGCTGTTCTACTTGCCACGCTCACCGCTCTCCTTCTCTCAGTCTCAGGCCATCGTGCTGAACTAGCTCTTGCAGCATTCCCAGCATTGCTGCACTCACTTCTTGCTGAGAATCTCCACCTGGCTATAAGGAGGTTTGTCCAGATTCTGCAGGAATTGAACCCCTGTGTGTCCTGCAGAGTTTAACTTTCTTGGCCTATCCCCTGTCAGCAGGGGATACATTAGCCAGGCCTGCCCTCCTCACCGTGCCTGAACTTAAGTTCCTAGTGCAATTCGTCTTCACACTCCTAGTGTACTGTTTGGTGTATAATAATGTTGTCTCTCATATTACCAACTCAGCTAGTTTCCTCGATTCATCTGACCTCTCCACTACTGACACCGGCTTTGTTTTCTAATCATGTGCTGCCTGTCCTGACCTCGAACTGTCTCACTATGTCTCTGCCTGTGCCTTCTGTACCTAGTATCACTGCCCTGACCCATTGGTCAGCTGCTGTAGGTCCTGGGACTGCCCTATTCTCACCATCAGAGGCTCTAGTGAAGACGAGGTAGCCACATTGTCATGTTAGGGTGATCTTGTGAGATCTTAGAGATTGCCTGTTCCTGACCTAATAAATAGCTGATTGCTAGCTTAAACGAGACACACCGAACACAGAGTTAGATGTACACTCCTTTTCCACTAAAGGCTTGACACAACTGAACTTTATTCTCAGGACAAAAAATGGTATAACAAACAGGGAAAGGGTGTCACACAATCTTCTGAGCAGTCAGAGTCAGTCTATGATAGGTTTATGCACTTCCATATATGGTCTCTTGATGTATTTCAGTGTGTCTTAACTTTCACAGATGCCATCTTTGTCACAACATATCTGAACTGATTATATAAGGTTTAATGATTGATTTCATTAGCTATTCTCTCCTTCACAGTCATGCCCATTCAGGGTAAGCACGGCCAGCTACTATTGCTGGGTGAGCACTTAAAATGAAATGGTGCCCTTTACTCGTAAGTCAATGAGAAACATAAGCATTTTTCCAGCGGACCCTCCCAGAATATCTGGGGGGGGGGCAGGAAAATCGCTGAAATAGATGGAAACAGCACTGAAATGGAATTGGTACAGCATGGGGAAGATACCTGGATGTGTATCTGACTGCCAGGTCACTGCTGGGAACAATGTTGTCAGAGTAATATGCCATTACTAAAGGAGTGGGACTCCTAAACTGCTAAAGCATATGCACTATGGGCTAGGGCTGCCAAAATTTAGAAGGAGACACTCCAATCCTGAAATACATGCAGAGGAGGGGTTCAGAAAACATTTTTACCCACTTGGTGTGTTTGATATAGTCAGACACATCCTGTTAATTTATGAAGTAGGGACTCTGAAGCCTATGTAAACAATGCAAGAACTGCCAAAAATTAGGAAGATGAACTCCAATACAACCTGTATTAGATATGACGGAGGGTCTCATAGACATTCTGTTAAAATTGTTAGGTAGTAGGACTCCTAGACTCATAAAACCTATGAACTAAATGTAAGGACTGCCAAACATTTGAAGGAGGGACTCCAATACACCCTGGAAGACTTGTAGAGCCTGGCTTCATTAAACATTTTTCCCCATTATTAAAGGAGTGGGCCTCCTAGACTGCTAAAGCATATGCACCATGTGCTAGGGCTTTCAGAAATTAGGAGGCAATCCAATACACCCTGGAAAACATGCAGAGGTGGGCCTCAGAAAACATTTTTCCCCATTGTTAATGGAGTGGGACTCCTAGACTCTGAAAGCATATGCACTATGTGCTAGGGATGCTAAAAATTAGAAGGAGGCAATGCGATACACTCTTGAGGAGACATAAAGGAGGGAATCAGAAAACCTTTTTTAACATTTGGAAAGTGTGGGAATCTTAGACTGGTCTGGTAAAGTGTATGCACTTTGTGCAAGGGATGCCAAAAAATAGAAGAAGGCACTGTCACAAACCCTGGAAGAGACACAGAAGAAGGCCTCCGAAAACCTTTTTTAACATTTAGAAGGAGTGGGAGTCCTCGACTGTTAAAGCCGATGCACTATGTGCAAGGGATGCCAAAAATTAGTAGAAGGAGGCACTGCTATACACTCTGGAAGAGATGTAGAGGAGGGCCTCAGAAAATGTTTTTTTTCCATTTGAAAGGAGTGGACACCCAATAGTTGTACAGCACAGAGGAATCACAGAGCATGCTTGCTGGTACGGTCGGCCAGGTACCCCAGGAACACCATCTTCTAAAACTTTACCCTCCTTGTTAGAATACCGCAAAAATCCAGGCATGGACAATGGGAGGGGATAATGAAAATGTCCTAGACCTTTAAAAGTGTTCCCCTGCCTCTGATGCACCTGGTGTGCGTTTCCCAGTGCCTTCTGGGATAAGTGAAGAGTCTCCGCGAGCTCAACGATCACTGGGTTTTGGCCATTGCAGCTGAAAAGAGGAAATCGGAAAACCAGGGGAAGAGTCTTGAGGAGATCATTTGCATATTCCCAGTGCCTTCTGGGATAAGTGAAGAGTCTCCGCGAGCTCAACGATCACTGGGTTTTGGCTGTTGCAGCTGAAAAGAGGAAATCGGAAAACCGCGTGCCGATAGGCGCGCAAATTTTGGCTCATCTTTCATCGTTTTTAAGAAATCTCAATATGGAAGAGGCCTGGAGCCATTTGGTGAGCTGCACTTCTTGCTACATGTTCACAGACTTACCAGTGGAAAAGCCAAACTTCATATGCCACAAATGCAAGCTTGTGTCCCTGTTGGAGGAAAAGTTGCAAAATCTCGAAGAGAGGTTAGCTACGCTGAAGTTCATTAAGGAAGGTGAAGAGTTCTTAGACAGAGCAGAATTATCTCTTCATGTTACAGAAAGAGAAGAAAATCGAAGTGCACCAGAAGAAACAGAGGAATGGAGACATGTGACTCAGAGAAGCAGGAGGATCAGGAGGCAGTCAGCACCCATACTTCTCAGGAACCAGTACCAGGCTCTCACGCAGGAAAATGATGAAGAAATACATCAGGATAAGACTTTGTCCACAAACAGCAACCTTGTACGCCTTCAGAGTCCTCCTGGATGGAGAAAGAAAAATGTTGTGAAGAAGAAACGGAGAGTGGTGGTCATGGGGGATTCCCTGTTGAGAGGAACAGAGGCTGCTATCTGCAGACCGGATATAACTTCAAGAGAAATGTGCTGTCTTCCAGGTGCAAAAATTAAAGATGTGTCTGACAGGATATCAGGACTCTTCAGACCTACAGATGACTACCCATTCCTGCTACTACATGTGGGGACAAATGACACCGCAAGAAATGACCTGGAAACCATCTGCAGGGACTTTGAAGACTTAGGCAAGAAAGTGAAAGAACTGGGAGCGCAGGTGGTCTTCTCTTCCATCCTCCCAGTGGATGGCCATGGAACAAGGAGGTGGAATAAGATTCTGCAGGTGAACAACTGGCTACGACGATGGTGCCGTCAGCAACGATTTGGATTTATGGATCACGGAGTGAATTACCTTTACGAAGGACTACTTGCGAGAGATGGGGTGCACCTTACGAACACTGGAAAACATGTATTTGGAAGTCGCCTTGCTACACTTGTATGGAGAGCTTTAAACTAGAACAACGTGGGAAGGGAAGCAAAAGACCAGAAAAAGCCATACACCTGACAAATGCTATTGAGAACTCTGCTATTAGAAGTGGAAAGGAAGAACAAAGACAAAAGAATCTAATTAATAAAAATATTGGAGAAAGAGAAACCAATCACAAACTAAAATGTTTCTATACTAATGCACAAAGCATGAGTAACAAACAAGGAGAAATGGAACTACTAACACAGGAAAAGAAATATGATGTCATTGGAATCACTGAAACTTGGTGGGATGATACACATGATTGGAATACAAGTCTAGAAGGATACAACTTATTTGCAAGAAACAGACTTGATAAACGAGGAGGAGGTGACGCATTGTATGTTAGAAATGAGTATATCTGCACAGAGATTGAAACTTCAGAGACTGGGAGTTCTGTGGAAACTGTTTGGGTAAGAATACAAGGACAGAACAATGGAAAGGACACCATTGTAAGCATTTACAACAGGCCGCCTGTGCAAGCTGAAGATATGGATGAACTCTTTATGCATCAAATGGCCAAGTTCTCCAAAAAATATGACATAGTTGTCATGGGAGATTTCAACTATCCAGACGTTTGTTGGGAATCTCTCTCAGGCAAAACTAACAGGTCAAGGAAATTCTTATCCTCTCTTGCTGACAACTTTATCTTCCAAAAGGTAGGGGAGAAAACAAGGGGAACTGCTACTTTGGATCTAATCCTTACAAACAGGGAGGAAATGGTTGAGGAGGTAAAAGTGGCTGGGACCCTAGGAGGTAGCGACCATGCTATTTTAGAATTTTGGATAACTAGAGGAGGAAGACCTGTGAAGACTCACGTCAAGGTTAGATTTCAGAAAGGCAGATTTTAAGGGATTCAGAAATAGAATTGGAGGGATCCAATGGCTGGATATCCTTAAAGACAAAAATGTCCAGGAAGGATGGGAAATCTTGAAAAATGAAATTCTCAAAGCACAAATGCTAACAATTCCGAAAAGAGGGAAGAATAGGAAGCGTTTAAGGAAACCTGGATGGATGAACACAGAACTTAAGCACATGCTAAAAAGGAAGAAAAAAATGTTTATAAAATGGAAAGAGGGAGGCATATCTAAAGAAGAATATAATGTTGTCTGCAGAACCTGCAGGGCACAAATCAGATTACTAAAGCTGACAATGAATTGAGGCTTGCAAGAGATGTCAAAAGCAATAATAAAGGATTTTGGGGATATGTCAAAAGTAAAAGAAAAGTCAAAGATGCAATAGGATTTTTACAGGATGAAAATGATGAAATGGTAAGACAGGATGTTGAGAAGGCCGAACTTTTAAATTCCTATTTTGCATCTGTTTTCTCTCAGAAAGGAAATGTAACATCATCTGTTCTTCACTGTCCTATTAAGGGAATAGAAGAATCCAGGATATCTATAAACAGAAAGATAGTGAGGAAACACTTAGCTAACCTAAATGAATTCAAGTCTCCGGGTCCAGATGAATTACACCCCAGAGTACTGAAGGAGATAGCAGAAGAAATTTTTGAACCCCTCTCCATAATCTTTGAAAATTCTTGGAGAACAGGAGAAGTCCCAGAAGACTGGAGAAGAGCAAATGTTGTTCCTATCTTCAAAAAGGGGAAGAAGGTGGACCCAGGCAACTATAGGCCGGTGAGTCTGACTTCTATACCAGGAAAGATCTTTGAACAAATTATTAAACAACATGTATGTCAGTACCTGGATAAGAATGAAGTGATTAAACAGAGTCAGCATGGGTTTGTAACTAATAAGTCATGTCAGACTAACTTAATTTCCTTCTATGACGGAATCACTGATTCAGTGGATCAAGGAAATGCTGTAGATATAGTATATCTTGACTTCAGCAAAGCATTTGACAAAGTATCTCATACAATCCTTATTGAAAAAATTACTAAGTATGGAATGGACAAGGCAACTGTTAGGTGGATTCATAACTGGCTTAGTGATCAGACCCAAAGAGTGGTCGTAAATGGCTGCACATCCAGTTGGAAGAATGTCTCAAGTGGGGTACCACAGGGCTCTGTCCTGGGCCTTGTATTGTTCAACATCTTTATCAACGATTTAGATGAAGGAATTGAGGGTAAACTGATTAAGTTTGCTGATGACACAAAGCTAGGAGGGATAGCTAATACTAGAGAAGAGAGAGAGAGGATTCAAAAAGATATAAATAAACTGGAGAAGTGGGCAGCAACTAACAGAATGGTTTTTAACAGGGAAAAATGCAAAGTACTACATCTGGGCAATAAAAATGAAAAAAGCATATACAGAATGGGAGGAATAGGGCTAAGCAACAGTACATGTGAAAAAGACTTGGGTATACTAATAGATCACAGACGGAATATGAGTCAACAGTGTGATGCAGCAGCAAAAAAGGCAAATGCAATTCTAGGATGTATTAACAGAAGCATACAGTCTAGATCACGTGAAGTCATTATTTCCCTCTACTCCTCTTTGGTCAGACCTCATCTAGAATATTGTGTCCAGTTTTGAGCACCAGATTTTAAAAAAGACATCAACAAACTGGAGCAAGCTCAGAAAAGAGCGACCAGAATGGTGACCGGTCTGCAAACCCTGTCTTATGAGGAAAGGTTGCAGGATTTGGGATTGTTTAGTTTGCAAAAGAGAAGACTGAGAGGAGACTTAATAGCTGTCTACAAATATCTCAAGGGCTGTCACATTGTAGAAGGATCAACTTTATTCTCATTTGCACACGGAAAGACTAGAAGCAATGGGATGAAACTGAATGGGAGGAGACACAGATTAGATATTAGAAAAAACAGCTAATTCTACCCTAATTCCAGCTAAGAGCAGTATTATTGCATCAGCAGATAATGGAATTCTATATAACACACTGTCCCTTCTGCAGCAGCAACTCTCCCTACACTATTTCCAGGTACAATGCGCATCAGATGACGTCATCGTGTCTTATACAGACCCGATGATGCTTTGTGGTTGTCCAATCACAGTAATGCCAGTAGCCAACAAGGCTACGCCATTACCGTGATTGGCAGGCAATCCACGCATGTTTAGTGGCTGAAAATCAGGTGCCAAACATGCTGGCCGGGGAATCGAGCATGGCTCCTGAGGTATCTAGATACTCGAAGGAGAACAGAGCGTCTTGAGCACCAGGATGCTCGATTGAGTACCAAGCACGCTCGCCCATCACTAAATACTACTATACATTGCAGTATGCTATACCACCAGATTGCACAAAATAAAAATCTGCATATATTTTCTGAAGGAGAATTTTATAAGTATTTGTAGTGAAACATAAAACTAGGAAATGTATTGTAGGATCATTATCAGAAGGAAGGCAATGTTTGGTTTTTAAATGATGTCAGTCCTTTTACCTTAAGCACATAGAGTGGTCTCCCCTCATAGGATTTTCCCAAGGAAAACATGTGAACAAGGTTAGAATGAGTTTGATTCATGTGATGCATCCACTTTACAATCTGCAAGCAAAGAGATTTCATAACATTTCAGAGCAATCATGAAAATATTGCTGCACATTTTACATGTAGAATGAACCTTTAATAAAATTTCTGAACACACCCAGTATTTATATCTGAATGCTGTTAAAAGTACAGTCCAGTATTCGTATTAAATAGATCCTGTCATTTCAAATAACTTTTTAAAATAAGCTGTCACATGTATGCACATGAGGAATAACACTACTTCTTTTGCCATCTCTTATTTTCAGTTGTCTCAGAGCTAGTGTGGGATATTAGCTGCTGTGATGTGTCCCATTCACACAGAGACATGAAGGATTCCTACTCTTCTATTGCTATGTAACACATGTTCAGAAGCAGCAGCATGGAAAAGTAATACACTATTAGGCTGGGGTCAGACTTGCAATTGTGATGTGAGATATTCGCACGAGTCTCTCGCATCAATACCCGGCACTCGGACCGGAGCGTGCGGCTCCATGTATTTTTATGCAGCCGCACACTCCGGTCCAAGTGCTGGCTGCAGTGCCGGGTGTTGATGCGAGAGACTCATGCGAGTTTCTCACATCACACTCCCAAGTCTGACCCCGACCTTAAAGTGAATCCAGGACTGGGGTGAGATTAAACACTTACTAGAAAGCAACAGGGGAATTATTACATAAGGAGTAAAAGTACATCGTGATTCCAAAAGGGTGGTGTAAAACCATTGCCTCAGTATTCATAAGGGAGAGAACATGATCCAATTATATTTATATGAAGAGAAACTATCCAAGATTTATCTATACACCCCAAAATGATTTTCATTGATGTGGTAGATGTGCAGACGGTAGTCTGGACATCACGGTGACTCAGTGGTTAGAACTGATGCTTTGCAGTGCTAGGATCTTGAGGTCAAATTTCCCCAGGACAACATCTGCAAGGAGTTTGTATGTTCTCCTCATGTTTGCTTGGGTTTCCTCTGGGTTCTACAGTTCCTCGCACACTCCAAAGACATACTGATAGGGAATTTAGATTGTGAACCCCAAGTCTGTAAAGTACTGTGGAATTAGTGGCGCTATATAAATGAATAAAATAAATCAAAATATGGTATTGGAGTCCAGACATGTGCCAGCATATCTTCAGATATGGACTTCACTGTTTCAACGATTATTCGTCTGACGTTGATTCACCAATGGTGACCTGACCATACATTTCAGACTTTTTTATCTTGGGATACATAAAGGACTCATGTAAAGAACCATGGAATAAATGATGCTATAATAATAAATAATAGTAATAACCTTTCTCTTCCTCAACCAAAGGATCTGAATGACCCGAGACAACACATCATTGAAACAATCGGGGCTTGGGGATCGGACACGCTGCATATGCATTTTCCACATGGGTAAGCATGGTCATTTTTTCAATTTTCCCCCATACCTTCCTGCACACAACGCTTTAAATGGAAGATTTTGCATGATCCCTGAGGCCCCTTAACATGGACTATACTTTGGTTACAATAATGGATTGTTAAGGGTGGGAGTACATTGCATTATGACGAATTTTGCATTGCTTTGGGGGTTTTTAATTCAAGTTTTGTACCATTGCATTTACAAGTTATGTGCAGCGATCCCATTCCCCCTTTTTTTTTGTGTCATCCCTGGTAGCTGACCATATGATTGTATTTTTAATATATGCATTTTTTTGCACCTGTATTAATAAAAAGCAAATCATTTTGTTACCATTAAATTGACTTTCTCCAGTAATTGTTTGGGCGTTTATACTGCTTATTTCTATATAGGTTTATACATTGTTTCTATGGAGTTGTCCTTCCATTATGTCCTTATGAACATCCTTTTTTCAGTTAGGGAAAAGTATCATGTTCATTGTTATGTTGGATTTTGTTAAATTCTCTTGGTTATGTATACTGAGGCCATCATTTTGCACCATGCTTTTTGAATCACCTTGTATTTAAAGGGCATGTCTGAAGAGATGACTGGTCTTTAGCCTAGAAATAAATCGTTTTTACCTTTTATTATTACCAGAGACTACAATATTTCATTTCACTTGTGTCTTTTAGGTCCAGATCGATATATATAAAGCATTTATAGATAACATTGTGATCACCAGCAGGTGAATGCAGACCGAGAAAATTATCGTCAGTACTCCTCTGTGATCAATGTGGTTAACCAAAGCTGAGTAGACGAGAGCACAACAGGCAACATTTACAGTCCATTAGGTCGGTAAGGAAACTGCTGTGAATGTTATAACTGCGTTCACAATAGTGATGTGTCATGATTATGACAGGAGATCCAGCTGCATTCACCTGCGGCAGACGATGGGCAGATGATGAAAGAAAGTAGCTGGTTCCTGAAAATACGGGAACAAATGAAAGCAAAAGGGCAAATAAGATAAGAGCGATTTAAAAGAATAAAAAAAGTTTTGTAACATCATCACAAAAATAGAATCAATAAAAAAAACTATAAAAATCTGTTAGAGACGACATCCGAATTTATAGTAAACAAATGGTCTCTAGCGAGGTTGTTTTATCAAAGCAGTCCACATTATAAAAGGGCAAAAGGGTATTCCCACCTTGGAGATATATGGGAAACTCACAGCTTAGACTGTAAAGGTCTGATAAATGTGGGTCTCCTATTTACGATGGGAAAACTCTTTCAATTTTCCTGCACAATATTAGGGATCCTTTATTTTAAAGCGAACCTGTCACCAGGTTTGACCGCTATAAGATGTGGCCACTGCCTTTCAGGGCTTATCTACAGCATTCTATAATGCTGTAGATAAGCCCCCCGATCTGACCTGCAAGATAAGAAAAATAAGTTTTATTATACTCACCCAGGTGGCGGTCTGGTCCGTTGGGTGTCGCAGGTCTATGTACGGCACCTCCCGTGTTCTTGCGATGCCGCCCTCCTGCTTGATTCATATCTCCCCGGCATCGCGCTCCTGTGTAGGTGTACTTCTCTGCCCTGTTGAGGGTAGAGCAAAATACTGCAGTGTGCAGATGCTGGGAAAGGTCAGAGACCCAGCACCTGTGTGCTGCAATACTTTATTCTGCCTCAACTGGGCAAAGATGTACGAATGCGCAGGAGCACGATGCCGAGGAACACTAAATCAAGCAATAGGGCGGTGTCACAAGAAGATGGGAGGCTCCGAATCAAGACCAGCAACACCCCTCGGACTGGATCGCCCAGCAGGTGAGTATAATAAAACTTATTTTTCTTATCTTGCAGGTCGGATCTGGGGCTTATCTACAGCATTATAGAATGCTGTAGATAAGCCCTGAAAGGCAGTGGCCACATCTTCTATTGGTCAAAACTGCTGACAGATTTGGTTTAACTAGGAATGCTATCCACTCTTAATGGTGCGACCAAGATGAGCAGAGACCACTCCTCTCTGCTTCACACCTGACTGCACTTAGTTGTACATATATTGCATAGCTCAAGTCTGCATAGATGTCAGTCTGCAGTGTGATTCCTATAAGTGTGTTCTAGAAGTGTGAAGATAAATTTTAGAATTAAAACCAGAATTGAACCAGAAGGAAACTGAAGGTAACTGTACATAGTCACTGTAAACAATGTTTCTGTTTGTTTTCACTTTCACCCCAATAATCCTTCACTTTCTGCTAATTCCCCTAATCCCTACTCCTAGTAAGGAACTGTTCATCTCTTCTTCCATCCTCCCCATCCACCTCGCCTCCTCCTCAAAACTGTTCCTTAACATACAATCCTCTGTCTCCAAACACAGACAGCCCCCTCATGCCCTCTCCTGCTCCCACCTGCTAACACTTTCTCTGCTCCTTCTCATTGCTGGTGATATCTCTCCAAATCCTGGTCCTCCTCACCACATTCCCACAGTCATTTCTACCTCCCATCCATGCTCTATCACAACCTTCCATAACCACTCCAACCTTATACCCATTCACCCAGCCCCCACTTCCCCAGTCCCACTAACAGGAGCTCTGTGGAACGCTCGCTCTGTCTGCAACAAGCTTTCCTACATCCATGATCTTTTTGTTACTACCAAACTTTCCTTCCTCGCCATCACCGAAACCTGGCTCACCCCTTCTGACACAGCCTCTCCTGCTGCACTTTCATATGGTGGCTTCCACCTTTATCACACCCTCCGCCCCACCAGCAAACATGGCGGAGGAGTTGGTTTTCTCCTGTCAGATACCTGCTCCTTCACCCCAATCCCACTGCCACCCTCTGTTACCCTCCCTTCCTTTGAGGTGCACTCTGTGCTCATCTACTCCCCCTCCAACCTCCAACTGGTTGTCATCTACCGGCCCCCAGCTTCTTTGACCACTTCACCACCTGGCTACTTCATTTCCTTTCCGCGGACATCCCTACTATCATCATGGGCGACTTCAACATCCCCATTGACACTTCCCTCTCAGCTTCCACTAAACTTCTATCTCTCACTTCCTCCTTCGGCCTCACTCAATGGTCTTCTACAGCCACCCACAAAGATGACCACACACTGGACCTCATCTTCACCCGCCTCTGCTCCCTATCTAACCTCTCTAACTCACCTCTTCCTCTCTCTGACCACAACCTTCTCACATTCTCTTCCCTCTCCACTCCATGTCTACAATCCCCACCCCACAAACTTTCACACCCTCGCAGAAATCTTAAACACCTTGACCTACACTCATTCTCTGAATCCCTACTCCCTCTCACAGATATAAGTTCCTTACACAATGCGGATGACGCTGCTGCTCTATATAACACCACAATAGCTGTAGCTTTGGATTCTGCTGCCCCACTTACACATACCAAAGCTCGCAAAATCAACAGACAGCCCTGGCACACCAGCCTGACCAAAGAACTGAGGCGAGCTTCCAGGGCTGCTGAGCGCAGATGGAAAAGATCCCACTCCAACGAGCACTTCATCGCATTCAAACAGTCTCTCACTACTTTCAAGACCACACTCGCCACAGCTAAACAAACCTACTTCTCATCGCTCATATCTGCCCTATCTCACAACCCTAAACAGTTATTCAACACCTTCAATTCTCTCCTCCGTCCCCCAGCACCTCCTCTCTCCCCACTCAAGACTTTGCCTCATTTTTCAAGCAGAAGATTGATAACATCAGAGACAGTTTTGGTCAACAACCCCCAGAGCCCCTCCTCCCGACTTCCCAGCCCTCCACCTCCAAAACCAACTTCTCCACCATTACAGAAGATCGACTCTCCACTCTACTCTCAAGATCACATCTCACCACTTGTGCACTTGACCCGATCCCTTCCCACTTCATCCCAAACCTCACCACAGTCTTCATCCCAACCCTAACCCATCTCTTCAACCTATCACTAACAACTGGTGTTTTCCCCTCAAGCTTTAAACATGCCTCAATCACACCTATCCTCAAAAAGCCCTTTCTTGACCCATCCTCTGTATCTAGCTATAGCCCTATATCACTTCTCCCCTATGCCTCCAAGCTACTGGAACAACACGTCTACCTTGAACTGTCCTCCCATCTCTCTTCTTGCTCCCTCTTCGACCGCTTACAATCTGGCTTCCGGTCACACCACTCCACCGAAACTGCCCTTACTAAGGTCACCAATGACCTCTTAACCGCCAAGAGCAAGCGACACTACTCTGTCCTCCTCCTCCTGGACCTGTCAGCTGCCTTTGATATAGTGGACCATTCCCTACTATTACAGACCCTCTCATCCCTTGGCATCACAGACTTGGCCTTGTCCTGGATCTCATCATACCTAACAGACCGGACATTCAGCGTCTCCCACTCACACACCACCTCCTCACCTCGCCCCCTATCTGTCGGAGTCCCACAAGGTTCAGTCCTAGGACCCCTGCTCTTCTCCATTTACACCTTTGGCCTGGGACAGCTTACAGAATCTCATGGCTTTCAGTATCATCTCTATGCTGATGACACACAGATCTACATCTCTGGACCAGATATCACCTCCCTGCTAACCAGAATCCCTCAATGTCTGTCCACTATTTCATCCTTCTTCTCTACCAGATTTCTTAAACTTAACATGGACAAAACAGAATTAATCATCTTTCCCCCATCTCACGTGACCCCCCCAACGAACCTATCCATTACAGTAAATGGCTGCCCACTCTCCCCAGTCCCACAAGCTCGCTGCCTCGGGGTAATCCTTGATGCTGATCTCTCCTTCAAACCACATATCCAAGCCCTTTCCACTTCCTGCCGACTTCAACTCAAAAATATTTCACGAATCCGTTCATTCCTCAACCAAGAATCTGCAAAAACCCTAGTCCATGCCCTCATCATCTCTCGCCTTGACTACTGCAACCTCCTGCTCAGTGGCCTCGCCTCGAACACTCTCGCACCCCTCCAATCTATTCTAAACTCCGCTGCCCGACTAATACACCTGTCCCCCCGCTATTCCCCAGCTTCTCCCCTCTGTCAATCCCTTCACTGGCTCCCCATTGCCCCGAGACTCCAGTACAAAACCCTAACCATGACATACAAAGCCATCCACAACCTGTCTCCTCCATACATCTGTGACCTTGTCTCCCAGTACTTTCCTGCACGCAACCTCCGATCCTCACAAGATCTCCTTCTCTACTCCCCTCTTATCTCCTCTTCCCACAATCGCATACAACATTTCTCTCGCGCATCACCCCTACTCTGGAACTCTCTACCACAACATATCAGACTCTCAACTACCATCAAAACCTTCAAAAAGAGCCTGAAGACCCACCTCTTCCGACAAGCCTATAACCTGCAGTAACCACCGATCGACCAAACCGCTGCATGACCAGCTCTACCCTCGCCTTCTGTATTTTCACCCATCCCTTGTAGATTGTGAGCCTTCACGGGCAGGGTCCTCTCTCCTCCTGTACCAGTTATGACTTGTATTGTTCAACATTATTGTACTTGTTTTTATGTATACCCCCCTCACATGTAAAGCGCCATGGAATAAATGGCGCTATATCAATAAATAATAATAATAATATCTAGACAGTTAGGGCTCATGCTCACTTGTGAGAGACTCACATGATTCTCCTGCGAGTCTCTCACATGAAAACCTGGCACTGCTGCCGGCAGTGGGACCGGAGAGTGCAGCTGCATAGAAATACATGTAGCCGCATGCTCCGGTCCCAGTGCCTGCAGCAGTGCCAGGTTTTCATGCTAGAGACTCGAATGAGAATCGTGCGAGTCTCTCGCAAGTGAGTATGAGCCCTTAGTATGTGGCTGAATATGCTTCTGTATGTTTTATGTGACAGACACTTAGGCTATGTTCACAAGTTCCATTTCTTCAATGCTTTTTTAGTGCAAATTTTCAGCTGCGTTTTACAGTGCCAGCAAAGTCTATGAGATTTCAGAGATCTCATGCACACTGCTTGTTTCTTGTCCTGAGTATTTTGAGAAACACTTTGGTTTTTGCCAAATGCAGAACTTCACATCTTTCAGCGTTTTTTCAGTGTTTTTTAAAGCATTTTTCACCCATGGGTGGTTCAAGAAATTTTGCAAACGCAGGAATCAGTTTTTGCTGCGTTTTTTTGTATCAAGACCAGAGGAAATGGAATCAGATTTTTTTTTATATGCATTAAACTTTATCATCATGCAATAGAGACAAATGTACTATGACAAAAACAGCAAAAAATAAGAAAAACCTGTTTTTTGGATGCAAGTTTCTTACTGCCAAGAGTTCAGGTTTTGATTGTGTAAAAAAATGCATAAATAACGCAACGTGTGAACACAACCTTATAATGAATGCTTAACTATTTCCATATCTCACTAAGGCCAGGGTCAGACTTGCGAGAAACTTGCAAGAGTTTCGCACATGAACACCTGGCACTGCTTCCGGCACTCGGACAAGGGCGTGCGGCTGCATGTATTTCTATGCAGCCGCACACTCCGGTCCCGAGTGCCGGTGGCAGTGCCGGGCCTTCAGGCGCGAGACTCGTGCGAGTTTCTTCCAAGTCTGACCCCGGCCTAATAGACATTTATACATTCAGCTTTCGTGTGGTCTGTGGAAAGAGAATACCTCTTCCAGAGGATGGAATTCTTCATAATCATGTTTTGGCAGCGATCTCCGTTTTCTTCTAGATTTGGAATGATTCTGCTTTTCAATTACATTTTGCAAATTTTGCACAAGAATACTGAAAAAAAAACAAATTCAAAATAAAATTATATAGATATTTAGTTGGAAATAAATATATATCTGATGAAGATAGCCGAGGTCAGTGCTTGGCTAACTCTGCCTGACTGTTAGCGCTCTAATGCAGCCATATTGTGCATGGGCAACCCCTACTAGGTTCAGAAGAGGAATGGTATGATGGTGTAAATGCACAGAATAATTACATGCTGCCCGATAACATTGGCGATTTGTTTATATATATTATTGCCCATGATCTTCATCAGTTTCGTAGACTTTGAATGGAGTTCTTCCCTTCAGTGCGGTCTGAGCAGTTAGACTCTCATCGATCTCTTATGACCTATTTAGTGAATGAGTGATGACTTGTTTTTACTGAGTTATGTCTTTATGAAAAGGTGTTAGTTGTTACTACAGGAATAACTCTTACCATAATAATAAAAAGTTGGTTTATTTGACAATGTACTATATTAAAAGGAATCTTGCAGCAGGGTTTTGCTATGTAATCTAAGGACAGCATAGAGGTATAAACACTGAATTCAATGATATGTCATATAGGATTTGTGCTGCTGTTTACATACAGAGAAGGTTTTATCACTAGGACATTATTAATGCTTAGCCTAGCAACTACGAGCTTGCTTGTCCCGCTCTGCCTTCTTCTGTGATAAGCAGCTCACTGTCAATAGACAATGTAAATAGAGAGTTGTGGTGTGGCCGGGGTTAGCTTTTCAGCTCTGCTGCATGTTACATCTAAAAACTCTGATTATGTCACAACTGCTGTACCCAGTAAGTTAAGTGATACATCGTTGGATTCAGGGTTTTTTTTCCTACATAATTAAGCTCACAAATTCCTTTTAAGTAAACCTCTCATACATTTAAATGTCTATTCTGTGGAAGACAACTACATAGATTTTCAAATTATTATGCAAATTAAATTCAAGTGTTTTAAAGATGTATTTTTTTGTTTTTCAAATAAACTCATAGATTTTATTATGTCTCAGGGCTCTTTGGGTCACTGAAATCAATCTCAAACACCTGTGATTAATTTGCAAGGTAAGCTCAATTAACGGAAAACTACATAAGAAGGTTGTTCCACATTATTAAAGAGGCTGTCCACTACTTTTTGATTGATGAATGGTGACCTATCCTTAGGTCATCAATTTCTATTCGGCTGGGGTTCGACACCTGGCACCTCCCACCAATAAGCTGTTATCAGTGTCAGCGGTGGACGCTGCCAGCTGGAAGTACTCACTGAATTTACTCACTTTTGGAGCTGGCCGTCTTCTGTTAGTGTCCGAAGCTTAGTACTACACAACCGTCTCCTATTCAAATCAATAGGACACGGATGTGCAGTACTCTGCAGCAACTATCAGAAGATGTCCAACTCCGCAAGTGAGTAAATCCAGCCGATGGCCTCCGCCACTGTCACCAATAACACTGATTGGCAGGGGTGCTTGATGTCGCACCCTGGCTGATCAGACATAGGTCATCAATGAAAAAGTAGTGGGCAACCTCTTTAAGCAGGCCACACGTTTGTGCCAATATATAGGAAAGAAGAAGGATATTTCTACTGCATCAAATAGTGCAATGTCTTGGACAAGGTATGAAAACATTAGATATTTCACAAATGCTTAAGTGTGATCATCGTACTGTGAATAAATTTGTGGCTGATACAGAGCACAGACGGATTCATGAAGATAAAAGCGTAATTTTACTTCCAGACAAATTCATCGGATTAAGAGAGCAGCTGCTAAGATACCATTACAAAGCAGCAAACAGATATTTGAAGCTTTTGGTGCCTCTGGAGTCAAACAAACTGTAGGATCATCTAGAGGCTTGCAGTTGTGCATATGACGCGCCCCAGGGGCTGTGGGATACTTGGTACCGGGCCGGTCATCTTAAAGGGATGTGTCACAGTGGCGGTGACCCGCTGCGTGGCGCCAAGCGGTCATGTAAAAGGGGAGTATTGATTAGGGATAAAGTTTATGTAGTGATTCGTGACGCCAGTTGGAGTGTTCGACTGTAGTATAGCCGGCACTGCAGATGATCCCTGGGGGAGTAGATGGTGATGGTGTGGCGCCCCTGAGGCTCAGTCGCCACAGAGGTACTGCACCTCCTCCTGAGGTGTGGTGCCCCACCATCCAGGTAAGGTGGAAACACCTGACCACACTCCAACACCTGCACCCCACACCACAAAGTAGTGTAGCAAAGCACCTTCGGCGGCTCCCTGCTTGGAGTGTAGCATAGCACCCCTTGGTGGCTCCCTGCTTGGAACATGAAACATGCTGGGATGTGGGTGGAGTTTAGTTCGCACAAAAGAGCGGGAAGAGTTGAGTCAGTCAGTCTTTCACTCAGTCAGTGAGTGAGGATGTAGAAGGACAGAGTGTGAGACAGAGAATATCCCCGGGAGAGGGATGGAAGAAGGAAGTGCTGCAGCAGGCCACAGTGATCTGGGTCTGCTGGCACAGAAAGAGACAGAGAAAGGAAGCTTGATTCTCCATTGGGAAGAAGGATTAGCACGAAACGTGAGGAGAATAAGAGAACAAGGACCAGGGTTAGAGGAGAACCCTTTTCAAGTTCTAAGCGCAAGGCCGGGGTCCGGTCCCCGAGGCTGTATGGATACTAATGGTCCTGCAGCACATACCGGAGGAATAGAAGTAGTGACCGCTTTATTCCCACACAAGTCTTGGGGGCACAACAGCAACTGGATAGTGAGCCGGGACTTAGTAGCAAGGAGTCCCCCAAGCAGGCTACAGCTGTCTGCCGTACAAGTAGAGTTCATAGGAACAACTGACAGGAGGAACTCCAGTGTAACTCAGTACTAGGAGTACTTCACTCAAAGGCGCTATAAGAGGAGACGTTCAGAAAAGGCACATATGTTGGCGGAGTGTTGGAAAGGAGTATTCCATCTGGCCTGGAGGTTGACCGAGTCCCTAACCCGGAGGACACGGCACGGAAGCAGGCACCTGTTTGTACAACAGACTGTGAATAAAGCTTTGGAACTACATGCCCTGGTGTCCTCCACTTATTCCTGGGCCAACCTGCCCAGCACTGCTACATCCCTCGCGCCTGACACTACACCATCTAAGTGTCACTTCACCTACACTGCCCTGGGACTACAGCCCTGCCTGTGGAGGGCTATAACATCACTGCTGCACCACACCATCTGTCCCAGAGGATCTGTCTGCAGCGTCGGCTTACATCTCTATTGCCGAATACCACAGGTGGCGTCACGAATCACTTATAAACTTTCACTACCATAAGCACACTGAACATTCTCCTTTTACAATGGGCGCCCAGGGCCACGGGCCGGGTCCTAGCTGCCGTGACATCTCCCATTAAAGCTCATCGGGCCCGGTACTGAGTACCCCACAGCCCTGGGTGTGAGGGCGTCACAATGGCAGTGCAGATGTTTAACCCTCTCCAACCAGGGCTGGCCCCTAGAGATTGTGATGGAAGTAGAGGGCACGGAGTAATAAGGCAGGAGACAAGGAAAGTCACTTTATCATTTACTGTAGTTCAGGTGCAGTTCAGAGGAGATATTACAACTCTCACCAGGTTAGAGTCTGTTCTGCAGAATGGGAGTTATACTTCGCTTTATTGTGACGCAGTGTATGCTTCCTGATATTCTAATTCCTTCAGGGACCAAGGCTTCCTGGAGTTTAGAAACATCCAGTATAGCACTACTCACTGTGTATTTCCCCTTTGGCAACTTGCATCTTGGGTTCTGTGTGAAGCAGCTCAAGTTCCTTTTTGCACAATCCTTCACTGATCCTAGTTCACTGCAGTTTTCCCGGGGAAAACACTATGCTGTTGGTTGTATAATCCCACACAGTCTCTCAGCTTACCACCCTGCTCTGAAAACATGGATGGCCTAGGGGCTGATTCCCTAATGCTTCTTAGCTTTTACTCCTGGCTGAACCACATGTCATCATGGCTCCCAAGAGAGTTCTTTTTCTCCTTCACTGAAACAACAACTCTCAACTCCTCCCCCTCCCAGTTAGGGTGTGTCTGCAAAGCTCTAAGCTCCAGACAAGTAAGGGAATGAGGTAAATTGTGTGTGTTTGTTGTGGTCTCTAGCAGAGAAAGCATAACTCCCATTGCTCACAAAACACATGCAAAACAGTACATATTTAACCCTTTTGTGGCCGTAAAGATGCAGGACGCCACACATAAACCTACTATTCAGCCACCCCTAAACAATGCTCACAAGCAGAAATGGTTGCAGTAGGCCCAGATAAACATGAAGGCTATTTTAAAACAGTCTGATGAGTGCTGTGCAACCCTGGATGGTCCAGAAGGAATGAAGTAGTAGATGGTTGGTGGATGGCCACCATGTCACCACAAGGCTGCGATGTCAGCAAGTTGGTAGCAGCAAGGTGGTAGAGGAGTCATGTTTTGGCCCGAAATCATGGGGAGAGCGCTAGTAGGCCTCTTTAGGGTCCCTGAAGGTGTGAAGCTGACCTTAGCAAAGTATATAGAGTTTCTGACCAATTTCTTCCATGTAGAAAAAGAAGAACCATGCCATCCGTAGCAAAATCATCTTCATGCATGACAATGTATCATCTCATGCTGTAAACTTCACAATGTAAAAAATACCTCTGAGTCATTAGCTGCTATGTACAAAAAAAAGGAGAGAAACTCATGATGTGGCCATTATCCTCCCCGTGGCATCAATCATATTGAAAATCTTTGGAGTATCCTCAAGCAAAAGATCTGAGGGTGGAAGGCTGTTCACATCAAAACAGCAGCTCTGGGAGGCTGTTCTGACGTTCTGCAAAAATATTAAATCACAAACTCCAAAAACTCACAAGTTCAATGGATGCAAGAATTGCGAAGATGATATAAAAGAAGGGGTCCTATGTTAACATGTAACTTGGTCTGTTAAGATGTTTTTGATCAAAATGGATTTGATTTAAGCAAGTGTGACCTCTTAATGTTGCAAATTCAACAATGCCCATTTTCAGTTCTTTACAACATACAAAATGTTCGGAGAGTTAGCTGTGCATAATAATTTAGAACAGTGCATTTCCCCTTTTTAAAAAAATTCTGTTACCATTGAGAGATTTGTCAAATAAAATTTAATTTATTCTCCAACGGTTGATAATTTGAAAAATTATACCAAGAAGGGGGACATTGTTACAGGAAAGGGCCAAGATGGGGGTCAATATTACAGTAAGATGCCCAGGACAGGGAACATTATACCAGCAAGGGACCCAGAATGGGGAATATCATTACTGGAAGGGGCTTAGGATGGGGGACATTATACCAGGAAGGGGCCCATGATCGGAGATATTATACCAGGAACTGGGACATTATAGCAGGAAGGGGCCCTGGATGAGGAACATTTACAGGATGGGGACAAGACGGGGTACATTATTACACAAAGGGGCCAAGAATGGGATAAAATTATGGAAAGAGGCCCTGGATGGGGGCTTTATTACAGGAAGGGGCCAGAATGGGGTGACATTATTACAGAAATGAATTAGCACAGGGGACATTATTACAGGAAGGGGCCAGGACTGGAGATATTATTACAGCAATGTGTCTGGATGAGGGGGATATTCTTACAAGGAGGGTGGACACATATGTCTTTATAGGATCTGGAATGATATAGCTGACCAACATGAAATGTAGAATGCTACATCTGACCAATGCATACATCTGACCAACATGGGGGGTGTGGGGCCAGGTCCAAATTTTGCACCAAGGACCATCAGAGGCCCACTGGGGGCTGAAGTAAGTAGAAATTGCTTATACCACCCATGAGAATTTGGGAACCAATGTGGTCCCTTCACCCTCTAGAGGCCTTATAGCAGCTATATGCTAACTATGACCTCAGTGGTCTCTGTCCTGGGCTCCACTATTTCAAATTGATCTACAATGATTTGCTGGTTAATCTGAATAATATCATAAAAGAGCCAATAAGTAAACTCATTTTACAATTTCCTCACATATGGATGACAATGTACATCAGTTTTATAATAAAATAAAGCATTTATTCTACTCAGCAGAACATTATGTACACAAACACTTAAAAGATATTGATTTATTTCCTCAGTCTTCCTTTCTAATTCAGGTATATTCTTTGTTTAATTGCTCAGTGAAACAAGCTGCAAATACTGGACGATCAATTTTGTCGCTGTTAATTCAGTCTGTATTTGAGGCAGAGAGTTCTACAATATAAGCAGTAAACCCTCCTGGGAGGTAAAACATGTACATAAACAGCACAAACATTTATTTTTTGTGTACAATCTTTTAATTTACAGAATTTTTTGTCAATCATTTTTCAAAATATAATAATACTTAAATTGGTTGTCCAGTGAAAATAAAGTAGGATAGGTGATAACTTGCTGATCTGTGATCGGGGGTGTCTGACCAGTTAGACCCGCACTAATTGGCAGAAGGATGAATTTTTAGCTGTGATGGGCAACTATTATACCTGTTACAAAATGGAACAGCAGGTCTTCAGTTTTAGTTTTTTTTTTTGTTAACTAAGTTCTTCAAAGGTAGGTGCCCTCTGGTTTCCTTATTTCATCTACCCCACTTCATACGGTCCTTGCCACTCTTGTAACATGAAAATAAAAGTTGTGTCTTATAATGTCAGGGGGCTAAATAGCCCTTGGAAGAGATTTTCCTTTGGTAAAGAAATTCATGGGTTACATCCTGAGGTTGTATGCCTCCAAGAAACTAAGTTCAAAAAAGACAACCACCCTTCTATAAATATCAAAAATTTCCCATTTGTATTTGAGTCTTGCGGCCCACGAAAGAAAGCAGGGGTTTTAACACTGATTGGTAATTCAATTTCCTTTGAATCTCTCTCTGAAGTCAAGGACGTAAAAGGTCACTATCATATTCTCCTATGCAAATTGAACGGCCACAACTTCACAATAGTTAATACTTATGTTCCCACCATCAGACAACTTAGCTTCCTAAATAAGCTAATGAAAAAAATCGACACCTTACGCTCAGGAACTCTACTTTTATTAGGTGACTTTAATATGGTGCCAGATAATACACTAGACTCCACCTCCCCCAGCAGGCAAAGATTGCAATCCTTGAACAGCTGGATTTATAATCACAAGCTATTCGACTCATTCCGCTGTTTGAACACCACATCTAGAGAATTTACTCATTTTTCAGGTGGCCATCAGTCGGCCTCTAGAATAGACTTGATACTCCCAGATGTCTTCTCCTTGCCAACGTTCTCCTCAGTCTCCATACTTAATAAATCTATTTCAGATCATTCTCCGGTAACTGCAGAATTGACAATAGGGCCTCCAACTCACCCCCAATTCATGTGGAAATTCAACTCCTCTTTGCTTCATAACCCCTCCACCAAATCTGAAATCAGCTCAGCCTTACAGAATTATTTTAGTGAAAACGACTCCGTCCTCCTAAATCCATTTTCCTGTTGGAACGCTCACAACGCGGTATTGAGGGGAGTTTTGATCCAAATTTCCTCCAGATAAAAAAAAGTTAACAGGGATAAAATCCTTACCCTATAACAGTCAATTAAATATAAAGAAGAGGAACTTTGTCGATCCTCTGTTTCCTCTAGCAAACAAGCTGTTTTATCAGAACTTACCGATCTTAGAATGCAATTAAGGAAACTCATTCAATTTTTACGACTCCGCTATTAGATTGGCAAAATGCAAGCATTACTTATCTATAAATTGCCCTTCAAAATACATGTCAAACAGAATTTAGAATATACGGAATAGAATTGACACTATAACTTCCTCTAATGGTACATCTCTGGTCCACCCTAAAGATATTGTAAAGGCTTTTGCCGATTATTACAAAAATCTGTATAATATTAATCAGGAAAATCCTAATTTGCAGCCAACTACCTCAGAGATTGGATCATTCCTTTCCAGCATGAACCTTCCAAAACTCAACTCTGAAGACTTATCTTTTTTGTCTTCTCCCTTCACTGAACAAGAAGTCCTGGAAACTATAAAAAAAGTAAAACATTTAAATCACCCGGACCAGACGGGTTTAGTAATGATTATTTCAATTCCTTTAGTAATTTATTGGCCCCTCACCTTGTAAAAGTATTTAATACAGCTTTCCAATCAGGTCAATTTCCCAAAGAGATGCTGGAAGCGACCATTGTCGTAATCCCTAAACCAAATTCTGACACTAGCCAAGTTTTTAATTATAGACCTATATCCCTCATCAACACAGATGTAAAAATTTACGCAAAAATCTTGGCTAATAGACTAAATCAATTTCTCCCGACACCTAATTTCCAACGATCAGATAGGCTTCATTAAAGGAAGACAATCCATAGATGGTACGAGAAGGCTCATTAACATAATTAAGCTCATTTCCTCGAAAAACCTCAAAGCCACTGTTATCTCTCTTGATGCTGAGAAAGCGTTTGACCGCCTTAATTGGTCTTATCTCGAAGCGACTCTCAAAAAATTTGGAATGAATTCTCGACTCACGGGAGGTATTATGGCTTTGTCCTCCGGCCCTGGGACGAGGGTATATTCCAACAATCATCTTTCCCCTTCGTTTAATATAGGTAATGGGACTAGACAGGGCTGCCCCTTGTCACCATTGCTTTTCGCATTGGCCATTGAACCTCTGGCCCAATTAATCAGGAATAGTACAAAGATCTCAGGAATTAAAACCTTGCATAGAGATTTTAAAATAGCAATTTATGCAGATGATATAATTCTTACCCTTACCGATCCAAGCAACTCTATCACTGCCTTACAAACTCTAATCCAGACTTTTTCCAAGGTCTCTTATTTTAAAATAAACGTCTCTAAATCCAAAATACTTGGATTTAACCTGGGAATAGACCAAGGAAAAATTGAGGGCCTCTCGCTTTTGGGTTGGGCTACTGATGGGCTGACATACCTAGGCCTAAAATTTGTCAAAAATATAAACTCTCTTATAAAATTAAACTTAGAGATTCTTACCAAAAAGTTTTTTTAATTAATTTCGAATATCTAGAGATGATGGACTCTCTTGGTGGGGAAGAATCATGATGGTTAAATCATGCATCTTCCCAAAAATCCTATATCTACTTCGCTCTCTTCCTTTAAAAGTTCCCACTTCTTCTCTTACAAATCTCCAAGCCTCATTGAATTCCTTTATATGGAATAACAAAAGACCCAGAATAGCAAAAAACATTCTCTACAATCATAAATCTTATGGTGGAGCTTGTTCCCCAAATATCACGGCTTATTACACTGCAAATTTAGTAAAACAAAGCGCATTCTGGTGGCCACATGATAAGACACCAGCTTGACATGAACTAGAATTGTCTTTTAACAATTATAAACCTCTTCACCTACTAATTCTGAACCAACTCCTTCATAAAAAATTAACTGAAAACTCTCATCCAATTTTTCAAGCTATTTCTGAAGCTTGGAAAAAATTTTCTGTTCCAAAAAAAGCCTCTAATAAAGAAGTCACATTAAAAAATTTGACCTTATCAGTTATTTTTCAAGCATCCAATCAGACTATTGACCCCGTTTGGTCAGCACTTGGTCTCAAAAGACTCAAAGATTTATACGATGGTGCACTTTGTACACCTTATAACAAACTCAAGAATAGATTTCAGTCTACTACTCCTGCTTTCTTACAATATGTCATCCTTAAAGATAAACTCCTTGAGTTCCTTGCTATTTCACCAAGAATTTCTGAACCAGCAGTTAATCTTATTTGTAATATAGACCATAATATTTTCTGGAGTTTTGAGTATACTTACAAGTGGTGTAATAATAGCTTTGCAGTGGTCAAGACTCAAAATATTATCAAATGGGAAAACAAGTTACATACAATAATTGACCCTCCTGACCTTGAACAGGCATGCTCCCTCTCGTAGGCCTCTACCATTTCCTTATCACTACAAGAGACCCACTTCAAACTTTTGACGAGATGGTATTATACCCCTGTAAGACTCCATAGAATCAACCCTGACAATTCTCCGCTCCGTTGGAGGGGTTGTGGAAAGCCAGGAAATATTTTGCATGTATTTTGGCAATGTCCCCAAATTGTTCCCTTTTGGAGAAAGGTTTAAAATCTTATCGATTTTATCTTAGAAACGCGACTTATTTTGTCTCATCGTCTGGCCCTTTCTCTAGACGCTGACAAAATTGACCCTACTAACAGGCTGTTGATTATGCACATTTTCCTAGTTTCCAATATAGCTTTCCTTTGGAAAAATCCAAAAACTCCACAAAATAACGATATTATAGACAAAATTAGCCTTCATCATTCCTTTGAACTGAAATTTGCACATATGCATGATCAATTTGCCAAGCATGCTAGGAAATGGTCTAGATGGCTGGAGCTGTTCTCTTAAGGTCTTCAACCAGAGTGCGCCTGCCTAGGCCCCTTTGGGGTTAGGTCTTTGGCTTGGAACAAGTTTAATATATTATATGCTTAAATACTTACCTTTGTAATAGTTCATTGTATAATATGCTTCTGCATTAACAAGTTACATTTTATGTATTCTTTACATTTGGACATTGTTGTCCTTCCTCTTTTCCTTCTTTTCATCTTTCCTTCCCTCCCCTACACCTCTTCCCCATTTATTAAAACTCCAATAAAACGTTTGGATAACAAAATGGAACAGCAAGCTGCATGCCCAACCTCGACTCCATTTATGGTTTAGGACTAAAAGAAAACCAGAGTGTAGCGCTTAAAGGCAATCTGTCAGCAGGTTTTTGCTACCTCATCTGAGAGCAGCATGTTGTAGGTGAAGAGACACTGAATCCAAAGATGTATCACTTAGTTTACTAGGTGCAACCATTCTCAAACACTCAGAGCTTTTAGATTTAGAATGAAGCAAAGCTGAGGAAGCTAGCCCCGCCCATACCAGGCTCTTCATGTACAAAGTCCATAGACGGTGAAGTGTTTAGTTGCCAGACTAGTTCTGCAATGTTAATCTCTTAGTGACAATTCCTTCACAGTTAGTAAACAACATGACATACTTTGATAAGTGACACATCTCCGAATTCTGTGCTTCAGCCTCAGTCTCCAGCTGTCTTCAGATTACATAGCAAAATCTTGCTTACATATTCCCTTTAGTAGCCTCAAAGGAATTGAATGGAGCTCAGGTAGAGCATGTTCAATGCCGCTCCATTCTAATAGTGTTCCACCGTTAAATAAGTCCACACCCATATTTAAAAAATTATCACATATTTTTAGTTTTCACAGGACAACCCATTAAATTTCAGTGCTGGAATGTACTGTTAAGTAGATATAGAGAAAAAAAATGTAATATATTGCATGCACCACATTTACTATCTTTTAAATGTACCATACTTTATGCCTCAATCTCAGGTATTTATTAGTGTGTAGAAAATGTGGCATAGCTAAAAAGATTGGTAAAATGCACCAGATTTGTGTATGTGTTTTTGGCATAAAATATTGATATATATACGAGTAAAGCGATGGTGTAATCGAGAGGAAAGAGCTGCCTTTTTTTCTTGATAAATAACTTATATGAGTTATCGTATCTATTAGTTTTGCACATGCCCTTACCTGTGCTGCACGTTGGCTTTTCTCAGGTATGTCAGCAAAGCCTCAGAGCTGATATTAGATATGTGAACATCAGTGATGGTGTTATTTAGGATGTTGCTGAAACTGCTGGGCTGCCACAGATCCACCTGCAGTGCAAGAACTAACCTGTCAATCACATTCATGTATTGTACGCAATGACACAGACACACACGGGGGACAGGCATCACTTGTAATCTCAGAAAGGTGAAATGTCTTACAGTGATATTAAGAAATGTGTCCCTATAGCCTATTAACCCCTTTACCCCTTAAGGGGGTTTGCACCTTATCAGGCCAATTTTTGCAATTCTGACCACTTTCATTTTATGAAGTAATAAATCTGGAACGCTTCAACGGATCCCGGTGATTCTGAGATTAATTTTCATGACATATTGTACTTCATGCTAGTCATGATAGTGATAACATTTCTTTGATATTGCATTTATTTGTGGAAAAAAAATGGAAAAAAAAAAAAAAATTTAGAAAATTTCGTAATTTTCCAACTTTGAATTTTCATGCCCTTAAATCACAGAGATACAATAAGTCACACAAAATGCTTAATAAGTAACATTTCCCACAGGTCTACATTACATCATCACAATTTTGGAACCAAAATTTTTATTGTTTGGAAGTTATAGGGGTTAAACGTTGACCAGTGATTTCTTTTTTTTACAGCAAAATTTACAAAACCATTTTTTTAGGGACTACTCTTCAGGTGCTTCACAGGAATTTTTGGAATGTGGAAAAAAAGGAACACTGAAGTTTCTTTCACAAAAAATTTCCTTCAGATCCAAATATTTTTTATTTTGACAAGGGTAATGGGAAATAATAGATGCCAAAATTGTTGTGTAATTTCTCATGAGCATGCTGATATCCCATATGATGGAGAAAACCACTGTTTGGGCGCACGGCAGAGCTTGGAAGGGAAGGAGCGCCATTTGACTTTTTGAATGCAAAATTTGCTGGACGCCATGTCGCAATTGGAAAGCCTCTAATGTGCCTAAACAGTGAAAATCCACCGCAAGTGACACCATTTTGGAAACTAGACCCCTCAAGGAACTGATCTAGATGTGTGGTGAGCACCTTGAATACTCAGCTGCTTCACAGAAGTTTATAACGTTGAGCCGGAAAAATAAAAAAACAATGTTCCCCATAAATTTTTTTTCAGCACAAAATATTGCATTTTCATAATGGTAACAGGAGAAATTGTACCATACAGTTTGCTGTGCAATTTCTCCTGAGTATGCATGACACAGCTCGTAAGGGAAGGAGCGTCATTTGACTTTTTCAATGTAAAATTTCCTGGAATCATTTGCGAACGTGATGTCCCATTTGGAGAGCCCCGGATGTGCCTAAACAGGGGAACCCCCCACAAATGATCCCATTTTGGAAACTAGACCCCTAAAGGAATGTATTTAGATGCATGGTGAGCATCTTCAACCCCCAGGTGCTTCATAGAAGTTTATAACGTTGAGCCATGAAAATAAAAAAAAATCACATTTTACCACAAAAATGTTATTTTGGCCCCAAATTTTGCATTTTCCTAAGGGTTACAGGAAAAATTGCACCATACAATTTATAGTGAAATTTCTCCTCAATATGCTGATACACCATATTTGGGGGAATACTTCTTTTGAGGCATAGTGTAAAACTCAGAAGGAAAGAGGCGCCATATTGGAGTTCAGATTTTTCTGGAATGGTTTGAAGCTGCCATGTCACATTGGAAGAGCTCCTGAGATGCCAGAACAGCAGAAAACCCCTATATGTGAAATCATTTTACAAATTACACTCCCCAATGAATTCATCTAGTGGTGCAGTGATCATATTAACAAGGGTCAGACTGGGGTGTCTGGGGCTCACCAGGGGAATGGACTCTAGGTGCCCACACTACAGCTATATGCAAATATCTGTAAGTCGTTATCCCCATTATAGTGGAGCATTGACTGTAAAACATAGGGGCTCCTGCACGTCTACTGTGTGTGTGCCCCCATAACTGGGATGCACAAATACGGTATTTTACATTACAGTAAAGGTTCTATGGTTAAAACAAGTTATTGCTGATCCATGGACTCCACAGGATAGGTGATCGCTTAGGTCTGATCATTAGAAACTGCACCGATTGGAAGAATGGGGAAGTTTTGTCCCTGACAGGACACTTATCCCCATTTTAAAATGCAGCAGCTACTTCTTTCCACATGTCGATTACTTTAGGACATGACCAGAAAATATGTAATATTTATTTATATAATTGTCTTGTAATATTTTCATTTCCTGTTCTATCCAGATGTCACAGTATCCCAGAATTACAAGCGGAGGATGGTTACCGTCTGCCATATTGGGACACCAAAGTGATGGGTGTCTCAATATGTAAACTGCTGCTGGTTCCCACCTATTGTGCGGTACCACCAGTGGGACACCGTCGCACCACACACACACTCTATACACCGTACACACCACACACTCTCACACACTCACTCACACTCACACAGCCTCTTGCACGGTACCACCAGCGGAACACCGTCGCACTGCGCCTGAGCAGTGAATCATTCAGCTGATCTCGGCGGCAGATGCGCGACGTGTCTACAGGCAGAGGAATCCGGTCACATTAATGGGGTTTTCCCACGAACAAAAGTTCATTTTAAAAACTGTCTGTGTCTGACCGTGTATGGAGCATACCACATCTCCTGAGCAGGGGAGGAAGCAAAAGACAATACTGACATTACAGCAGGGGATCACAGAGGATTCATTTTTTGAGGCAAAATATTTCACTGATGGTTTTTAAACAATATTTTACCTCACAAAATGTATCCTCTGCGATCTCCTGCTGTAATATCAGTATTGTATTTTGCTTCCTCCCCTGCCCAGGAGCTATGGTATGTTCTGTACACAGTTAGACACAGGGGTGAGAGAGACAGAGCACAGGGGGGAGACAGCTCTAACAGGACAGTGTCATGATACCAGTGCTGGGTGACCGGCACTTCTGGGGTTAATGTTCTGATCGCAGTGCAGACTCTCACCTGCACACCTGGGACCTATTATGGTGGCCTCTCATTGGTTCTGGGGAGGCTTCTTATAGCCTCAGGAAGCTCCCATCCCCCGTCAGTCATACTTTCGCCCTTGGCATTGTGTGGTGACCCCTGAGTTTGTTAGTGCTGTGTTCTGGTTGCTTGATTCTCTGTGTATGACTCGGTCTGTTCTCTGGATATCGCTTTGGATTCTGCCTGGTACCTTCTATGTCCGTTTGTTTTTTGAGCGCTGCTTGGCCCTGACTGTCCGTTCTGTCTCATCCATGGTACTATATTGATATCTTGTGTATGACCTTTGGCTTTGTCTGACCTTCCGTCTGTTTATCCCTCCTGTACCTCGCTTGCCTGTATTGTGCCTGACCTCTGCTTTGCCCGACTCTGAGTTTTCTTCCTCCTCTGAAAGCAGGACGCTAAGCCCTGCCCCTTTGCAGTCACATGACCGTTCACATGACCGTAGGTCCTGTGCCTGCTTTCTAAACTTCTACATTTAGGTCCCGTTGTCACGTCTCCGTCAGATTTGGGGCCTGCTGTTCCGGTCGCAGCCACTAGGAGGCACCGGACCGCCACTTCGCCGTCAGACTCGGGGACGGCTGTTCCTGCCTCGACCACTGGGAGGCGCCGTGGTTCTATTACGTCGCCGTCAGACTCAGGGCCTATGGTCCCAGCTTTAGCCACTAGGAGGCGCCGGTCTGTCACGTCACCGTTGGATTCGGGGCCTGCTGTTCCGGTCACGGCCACTAGGAGGCGCCGGACCGCCACTTCACCGTCAGACTCGGGGACGGCTGTTCCTGCCTCGGCCACTGGGAGGCGCCGTGGTTCGCCCGTGAGTTATGGTGGTGACAGAGAAGTGGCTCCTGCGCAGGCATCTGGTGGGCGCAGGCTCCGCCCCTCTGTCAGTCGTCAGGGGGTTACTGCTTCACCATCTAGCCTGGTCCTGGGGGCGGCCCTAATGACATCACCAGTCCAGGAACCTGTGAGGGATGACCTGATCCCTCAAATACCTTGGGACTGGTCTTGCAAGCCGCCGGATATATTCTTGGTTCCCCTGTGTGCTACTTAGTGATTGATTTCTGTTTGACTCTGACCTCAGCCTGGATTTCTGACCCCTCTTTTGCCTGATGATTTTGTACTTCTGCTACTCTCCTGGTTTGTGACCTTGGCCTGGATATTCTGACTCTGCTACTTCCTAACGATTCTGTACCTCTGCAGCCCTCCTGGTTTTTGACTCTGACCTTGGCCTGAATTTGACTCTGCTATTGCCTGCCGTTTTTGTACTTCCCTGACGACCGTCCTGCTCTGGCCGCTGCTCATATTCAGACAGCTACCTCCTGGGCTCTGTTGTAAATCCAGATCCCTGTATAGGGGTAAAGGGTATTGGGGTTGCTCGGGGTGCTGTCTTACTGCAGCCCAGAACCGCAGACGGACATTACACCCGTGCATCGTTATTGTCCGGCTGTTCTTGCCTCCAGGGGTCCCTACGGTGCGGGTGAGTCCCTGCTTAGCACAGGCTGTACGACGGCGATGTAAGGACCCTGACAGACAGTACATGAGGGGAGAACACAGCACAGGAAGGAGAGAGACGGTAGACAGGTCAAAGAAGAAAGCACAGACGGGAGAAGTCCGAGGGAGAAGTCAGCACATGGGGAAAGAGAGAATGGATAGGTGGGTGAGCACATGGGGGGAGAGATTCTCAACACTGCAAAGCCTGTGTCATGATCTGACAGTTTTAAATTGCACTGGGTGAACTTTTTTTTACTTTGGAAAGTTCCAAGGTGTCTTGACTGTCCCCGGTGGTGGTTAGTGGTATTGCACTTTAGGTTTTTGTGCACGTAATTATGCATCAGGTGTGACACCCTATAAAGGTGTGCTAGGGGTGTGCAATCACTGCCTGTGATATTGTGAGATTGTGTTCACTCTGAGTTTGAGAGCCTGGTGGAAGGATGGAGCTGGAGAGGAGTCCTGCACAGCTTAGCCAGGGGGGACGTGTTTCAGCTATGGTGTCTGGACGAAGGGCTGGCATGGCGTGGTGGGGTCGCAGTGATGGTGTCGGCGGGAAGTGTCTGCATGGACTGGTGGAGTGGCGACTATGGAGAGTGGCACTCACCATGTGGGACTTGGCTGCTGAGCTGGACTCAAGCATGCTTGACTTCGTGGCAGAAGCTGGACTCATCTTGGGGACTCTGTTACTAAGCAGCAGCAACTGGTGGTGGACTCTGCTCCAAGGCTGCACTAAGGTGAAGGATCCGGTTATGGTGATGGATCCGGGTGGAGGAGAAGATGCACACAGGTGGTGGGCTCTGTTGCTAGGAGCGTACGCAACAGAGCAAAGCTAAGTGGTGTTTCCCCTGTATTGTCTTTTTCCTCATGTGTGTTGTTAGTGCAGTGGTGGGATTAGTCTCCGCACCGACCTATTCCCTAGTGAGGGTTTAGGGTCAGGGCGAGCAAGGGTTTAAGGTTCGCGTGCGGCAACAGGTGCGGAGCCTGTATAGGGAATGTAAGGAGTGCAGGGACACTGGCTCAGGGGAGCTTAGGAGGTCTCCACGTCCCCCATTCCCTATCGCAGGGCCCACCATTGTTAATGTTACCCAAGTTCCCCCTTTATTATCAGATTATTGTATAACGTGTAATACCTAAATTCGCCAGGTGGAGGCGGCGTATCCACCTGCACGTTTTATTATTTAAATGCGCCCCACTGGAGGCGGTGTATCCAGGGTCACGTGTGTTATGGGGTCGCCTTGCGGTAACCGCTGCGTCCAGAGACACGTGACCATGACAGCCTGCCTCCATCGTGACATTACCGGGCCTCCATCTAGTAAAAACATAATTATCAAACACCTTAAGAAGCTTGATTTGAGTGTCCATTTTTTGTCAATTTGCTGAATCCGATTTTTCATCTAATTTGTCTGTATCCTTTTTTAACACTAGTATGGCATCCATTTTATTGATTGTGTAAAGCACCCCACATCACTACATGAAAATGGTGGTCCTGGTGCGGTGTGTGTGCTGATGTTACCGTGGCGATACGTCTCTGCAGACGCATACTGCGATTTGGTTGGGCAGACCAGGATGAGATGGTATGGAGATGAATGAGGTAGACCAAAGTCTAACAATATATATTTAGTAAACAATTACTTGATGAGAAGTATATACATCAGATAGTAGGCAAAGCACTTTATGAATACTTAATTTGCAGTAAGGAGAGATAGGCACTTTCTGGTTACTTATGGTGACACATTCCTTTCCATACAATTCATAACAGTCTAGCAAGCCATTAATGTAAGCTCCATATTTTCCCTCACAGGTACTCTCAGTTCCCAACTGACTTGTGAGGACCCCACTGGCTAAGGTGCTTTTGCATGATTTCTCACTAGTGTCTTCAAAGTCCATTTTATGAGGGTCACAGGATCCTTGCTGTACCACTGCATCTTCAGATCTCCCTTGGGGAACTCTTGTCCCATTATGGCGAACAAACCTTCCTTTCATTTATAGATAATTGTTTACTTAAGTCCTATTGATCCTTCTGATCAGTCTCCTTTAAGTAGGCCTCCCTGATCTTCTGCCGCCCCTCCCCCCGGGCAAGGTCCTGTACCGTTTAAATGGTCTTTCTGGTCCATATAAGGTCCATTTCCTGCTGCTTACCTGAGTGATTATTTCCCTTTTAATAAGGCCATCCTGGCCTAGACTAAGGTCCTTGTCCTTCCCTTTAGTCTACACTAGGCTTACTGCCTGGAATCCAATTTGCCATTGTTTCTTTACATTTGTTCTGAACATATTATCTCATGGCTTGTGGTCTCCCCTCTTTTCAAGCCGGTCTGCAAGTAGTTAGACCATGGGTTTGCTACTTCTCAAGTACTGTCTCTATCTGCTTACAAACAGGAAATTGCAAACCTGTGTGCCCATGTGACTCCTCCCATCCTGGGCTGTTCCCCAACCGTTAACACTGTCTGCTGCCAACTCACTGTTGTTGGGCAGAAAATAGACAAACAACATTTCAAAATATCACAATGCATTATATACTGTAACCAAAGATAATCAAATATTCAAGGAGGAGTGTGAGCAGCTTCTCCACTCCATTACATATGCAAAGGGGGAAGACACTCAGATGTAGTAGATGGCATCTGGATGTCTGTCTCCAATAGGCGTACACACCCATTAATTATGCATGTCAGAATGCATGTTAGCTCTGTCTGCACCATTATAGTCTATAGCCCCATCAGTGCCTACGCCTAAATCCCGTTTTGAGGTAGTTTGGATGTAAACCTTCAATGAGACCAACGAACGGATGGCAGAAGGTAGTGTGAAAACACCCAAAGTTTACTGGGTGCAGCAATTAGAGTTCTTCGATGCAGTATGAAGTAGAGCAGAGAAAGCTGCCCTCACCATGCCAGCCTCTAGGTCTACTGACAGTGAGCTGCTTTTCACAAGAGGGGTCGAAGTTGACCCAGAGCTCAAGTGCTGTTGTAGTCCAGGCAATGATAATGTCCTAATGATAAAATATTCATTGTAAGTAAACAGCACACAGCCTTACAACTGACACATTGTTGAAATCTGTGTTTTAACCCCTACATCATGCTGTCCACAGATGACATAGCAAAAACTTGCTGACAGATTCCCTTTAATGCAGCTGTGAACTGTGATACACAGAGGCTGTAGAAGCCAAACTAATTAAAACATTAATGAAAAAACCTATGCTTTACAGACACAAATGCATACATTTAAGTGAATAATAAAATAGCACAAGAGTGTACGTAACTTTTAATTTTACTAATTTCTAAGTTTTTTCTATATTATAATCATTGTTTGATTAATTATAATTATGGACTTATTGTTCTTCACATTGTAGCGTGTCCAATACCAACATGTCTAAATCCTTTGTTCAGTTACAGATCTATTTTTGTGGGAGGATGAGGCTTTATAGATGAGTACGACAATCTACTAGTCTGCTCTGTCTAAGCTAATTTCTGGCACTGGAGGTACAGCAATGTTTGGGAGGAGGTGACGGCCTTACCTGCAACTGACTGCACAAATTCTTCACTTCATTCACTTCTTTCTCGCTATGAGGAATGATTCGCACAACTTTGTCTCTGCAGTAAATGAAACAAATACAACAATGAGAAACTGAAGTGCCAGCTGCTAATACTACTATAAAATGTTCACAAAAGCAACAAAAAAAGAGATACTGAAGGCTAATGACAGACTGTGCGTCTCTAAGACTTCCTGCAATGAAGGCGAAGGGGCTTCAAGTTACGCCAGTAATGAAGATGACATGTATTATTTGATAGACATATTCCTTTTCATAAACTTTAATCAAAAGAGGGGAGTTCACCAAAATATGGCATCTCCAATGGGTGTTTGTCTGCTGGTGCATGTACTTTAGGGGCACAGGTAGAAAGGAGATCACCGGCATACACTTAAAAATATTGTTCGATTTTATTAAAAAAAGGACATCCCACAGATTCACATTTACAAATCACTGAGGCTATGATATCTGTTATGACTTCTGAGCTGTCCAATTGCTTTTATGTATGTTCACTGGTAAATTTTTATCTTGTTGACTTCCAATGTGCTGCACCCCTCTCCAGGGTATGCCAGGCTCTGCTTTTTCCACCTCGTTTCTCTCCCCTCTGTTGTGCTGCATGTAGGTTTTTTCAGGTTGCCTGGTATGTCTCAGTGATGTCATCTCCATGATCCTATTTAAGGTCCATTAGGGCACACCTTTGTCTTAACATTATCATTCAAGACTTCAGTTTGATACTATTACGCACGTAGGTGGCCCATGTGGTTACGTGAATCCACTGTGCCACGGGCTGGGCTTCGCTGGGAGGGGTGTAGCTAAGCAGCTACCAGGTGTTCACTGGGGTTCCTGATGGTGGAGTCAGGCTTGGCTGCAGGTAACCGTCAGGTACCATTTCTGGGAGTCCCCCGTATTGCAGCTGCTTACCCCAGGGGTCAGGTACGCAGACATGGATATGCACTCAGACTCCATTCAGACTACTAATTTCTGGATCCTCAAGCAGAACTGTTACTGACACGGAGGGACAGAAAGGATTCAGGCACCCCCTTAATGGCTTCAGGGTTCAGGTGTCACTGATGTGGCTTCAGTGTTTGGAGACTAGTTGTAGCAGTCCAGAAACTCGGAAAACACATTTAGGACTAGAACGCCAGGACAAGGGGTTTGAGTTCAGGACACTGGCCACACCGGGACCAGAAGTTAGGGTTCAGGACCTGGCCACACTGGAACAAAGAGTTCGGGTTCAGGACATTGGCCATGCCAGGACCAGGGGAACTAACAACTGCACTGGTAGAACACCACACTACCTAGTGAACTAAATGTGTTGCTTGGAGACTCCCTAAGTGAGAGGGACTCTTTTAGACAAGATGTCTGTTAGCTATTCCCTGGGAGCCATCTTGCAGGTGAACATTAACACTAAATGTTTCTCAGCTATAGGTTGAGGGCATCTATGTATATGTGCGCACTGTCCCTTTAAGAAATGTGGCACGCACGCACAGACCAGGGTGCAGGAAGCAAAGAACATTCAGTGGACAACACTTTGGGGCCAGGGTTGTGAGTATGCCATCGTCTCTGCATGGAGGGGCAAAGGAAAACAATGCAGGGGTGCTGGCCATAGTGTTACAGATACACTCCACCTTCTGTGCACACTGCGCTTTACAGGCTTTAATGCCTGCTCACTTCCTCTCCATCCACCCTGCTGCTTCTAAGATTCCTGAGTGTGCCACGTCCTTGCTCCGCACATGCCATCCTGCTAGCTGCACCAACTCAACAGGGTCTTTGTACCCATCCAGGCCTGGGGCTTAAAGATGTTGTCCTTTCCAAATCATTAAGTCTGCTGTCACCGGGGATTTGCCGGTTTTTGACCAGGGATTGGAGGGTATGTATAAGTTGTACACACTTCTGGCAAGTGTATAGAGCAAGGCCACGCCTTCTAGACAGGCCCTGGCCTGGAGTATGTGTGACTCATACATACCGTCCAGTCCCAAATCAGAAAAAAAGGACTTTACAAGGTAAGCCTCACACATTGGCGATTTCTGGACTGGCTACCTTTGCTTCTACTTCATCTCCTACACACTGTACCTTTTTGCTGGCATATTAGTGATGTCACATTTGATTTTGTCCATAGCCCCCTTGTCTCATATTGTGTTTATTTGTTACCTGTTATCTATCTGGAAACCAGTCTTGTACCACAATCCTAACAAAGTGATTAGAAACAGAGAAAATGATGCTGTTTGGTAGATTCCTTCCCTGAGCATTACAGAGATCTGATTACGACACTGTCGTTACTGTATTGTAGGGTATCCCGGGGCCAGGGGCTCCTTTCCTGTCCTTAAAGCTGGGGTGCCCTAGCTATCCCTGTTCCCCGGATTACTTCTAATGGTTAAGACCGTGTATTTTGCTGAGCTCCTGTATCCGCTCAGTCTGTTCCCATCCCCTACCCAGGGAAGAGTGGAGTAGTAGTGTATGACTATACACCAACCAGACTAACAAGTTAATACAAAGAGGGATAAAGGAAAATTTCAATCAAACAAAAAATGGACTCACAAACAGAGGGAGATACCAGGGAGTGAAGGATGGGGAAAAATGTAAGAGAAGGAGAGGATATGCACACAACCAAAAACTAGAAAGTCTTAGATAAATCCACCAAATTCTTTCTCAAACAACACACCACCATCTCCTGAACCAGCATGAATCTAACTCTGGAAATGCTTAGTTTATATAGGAGAAGGGAGTGGCAAACTGTCACAGGTTTACTCCCAAAGAGGGAAACCAGAAGACCGCGGAGTCTAATTTATCCTATTCCTGCACGGAATAGAAGCACTTCACCTTCATATTAAACGGTGTAAATTTCTTTGGGCAGTGCAGGGTTTAATCTACTCTGTTGAGAACTCCAGGAGCTAAAGCTCTCAGCTGTTCACTGTTAGCACTCCCATCTCCTATATAAACTGAGTCCTGGCTAGCACTCATTGTCAAAGATATCTTTTGCTGCATGGCGGGAGGTTGTTGTTGGTAGTTATTGGAGAAGGCGTTTGGTGGATTTATCTGTGACTGTTGCTAGGTTTTGAGAGTGAGATAATTCCCTTTCTTCTCCTAATTTGGTTTTACCCCATCCTCTACTCTCCAGTGCATACCTCTGTTGTTTATGTGTGTGTATATTTGTATGTTTAGTATTTTTTGTTACCCTTGGTCGTATTATCTCGTTAGTCTGGTTGATGTATTATGGTGTAGGAGGGTAAAATATTATGTCTCTCATGCCTCCCTTCCCTATGATTGTCTTCCAGTTCGTAATGTTTACAGATGAGTTTTTATGATTATTGCCTGCGGTACTGCTACATTTATAATTATGTATTACTGCTCATTACTTATGGTATTGCCACTTGAATGTGTTACCATTGTATTGACATCTGTATATTTTGCCTCATATTTCTGTATGATAATATTGCATGTATATCATGTGTCATTTGTGTATGCATAGTAAAGGAAAGTTAGTGCATCCTTCTCGGGACATTAGAGGAGGGCACTTTTAGTATATAGTTCCCCATAGGTTGAGTAGTTGTAACTATGTTGCGGGCCACTAGGTGGGGGCATACTAGTGGGATCTGATTGGAGGCTCATAGAGGGTTAATTGTAGGAGGGGCTGCTGAGAGTTAAGGTTAGTGCTGATGAGCGGTTTAGTCAGACGGGGCTAGGGCGCCCAAGGGTCCACATAGGCTATAGGTCCGGACAGCTTGGTAGTCACATAACGTTAAGTCTTTATTGCCCACGTTACCCATTGCCACAGCAGGTCTTAGCAGTGTGTCAGAACAGGAAAAGGAAGATGTGGCGTCTCACCGCCTGAGCCAATGCCTTTAGGGCAGAAGTTGGCTGGACAAAGGAGATGAAAGGAGTTAGCACTTCAACGAGATCGGTACAGATGGACCGGATGCTTCACCGGGGGTCACCAAATGTAGTGATTGATGAATTCATGTCTGGGGCAAAACAGGCTGAAGGAAATGTCATTGTAGTGAGGTCAGACCTGGAAGGAACTGGAAAGCAGTCTAGGACGGTCCCGTCCAGGCGTATACTGCACTGAAGTGACATCAAGCAAGGGAAAGATCAGGAAGCAAGTAAATGTGATGATGTACCAACTGATGATGTAAAGCGCAAAATCCTAAGTAAAGAAAGTGTTAAAGTTGTCTCAGACTGTGTCTCTATTGATGGGGGTCGCCTAGAAGAGGGACCGTTATGGCCTGGGAAGTGCCCGGGTGAAGATGGATCTGGAGGTGCAGGTATGCCAAGGAGCATAGTATTGTTTCATGTAGGGGAAGGGCTGGGCGCAGCTGCCACTAGAGTACAGGTCACGACTACGGTTCTGGCCCTCCCTTACAATCGTACACTACTACTCCACTCTTCCCTGGGTAGGGGAAGGGTATAGACTGAGGGCAGAAGTAACCTGGGGAACAGGGCGATCTAGGGCACCCCATACCTTTAGAGAAAGTAAAGGAGCCCCTGGTCCTGGTCCTGGTACACTGGACAACAGAGTCATGACACAAACAGTGAACAGCTTAGATCTTTAAGGAAGGTAAGCTTCCATGAGCTCTCAACTGATTAGATTTACCCTTGCACTGCTAGAAGAAACCTGAACTGTTTAATATGAAGGTGAAATGCTTCTAGTTAATGCAGGAGTAAGAGAAATCAGACTGCGTGGTCTTTTGGCTTCTCTTTGTTGCTGCAACCCCATGACAGACACATTCTATGTGGATTCTAAGTACCAGTCATCTACTTTATGAATACATTTTCCCTATAACATAAAAAGCTAAATGCCAAGTTGCCAAGGTCATTTTACCTTTATATTCAAAGTTAAATAAAACACAGAAGTAAAGTTTGAATAAAAAACATATGTATGTAGCTTTATTCTATTGCTGTTAATAAATGCAAGATTTGTGCATACATGTACTACAATTTGAAGCTTTTCATTGGAGTACAAAAAATATGCACCCCCCACACACATTTATATATCTTCCACCAACAATCTCATATATTACATGGGGGTAGCATGAAAGTCCCCAACATTTGATCTCTGGGAAACAGTAATCGCTCATGTTGATGTCTGTGAATGACAGAGTTGTCTGAGGGGCTTAACCCCCTCTATGTGTGATAAGTGCATGTTTTTGGCTGAAGATCATTTGACTGACAGCTATCTCATATGTATAGCCAACGATAAGATGGAAATACATAATAAAAAAATATCAAAAGAGCTATCGATCTCCCCGATTTCTACCTATGCATATAATGGTCTCGGAACGGTATGCTATTTTCTTCTAAGCACCTTTGAAATTCTTTCTCCCTTCCTTGAGGTTCTGTTCTTGGCACCTGCTGGCTTGTGCATTCCTGGCCTCTTAACTCCTGCCAAAGCTCATGGTGCCACCACAGGGGGTGATCCTAGCACTGAAATGTCAAACAAGACTCTTACTGATTTCTACCTTTCACTGCTTAAAATTAAGGTGATTCGGGCATCCAGTACAATACGGATACTTTCCCAAATGTCTAATTTAATAGCTTTAAATCTTCATTTATAAAACCGGAAACTGTGAACGTGTTTGCAAATGGCCAGAGGGTTAGTACTCTTCTGACTAACAGATGGCGACAGCAACAAATACTGGATCAGGGAAGCAATACCAGTTGGACGTCCCAACATCGTAAGGAATTAGTTTATATAAATCACAACTTGTTCACAAGGTTAACTATAGGGCTTTTTACATGGTTTATAAGGGAAGCTAGGTAGGTCTGTGTGATTTTACCTCTCTTATATTTATATCGCTTTCATTTGTATATCTTGTATTTATTTATTACTACTAAGGCTCATGACTTTTCAGTCCGAGTGTAATCCAAAAAAAAATATTGGCTCGCACTCGGACCATTGTTATTCTATGGGTTTGTGCACATATCAGATTTTTCTAACAGACCGAGCCAGTTCAAGGAAAAAAAATCTCTGAATGCAAGTCAATGAGTCCGTGGCAAACTTCTGACTGTACTTACATTATAAACATAGAAAAGCACAATAAAACAAACGTATAAAAATATTCTTTTGTAAAGAAGTAACAGAAAACAGCAAGTGTGTAAAAAGATGATAAAAAAACAGGGTATTTGGTTGATACGTTTTTTGCAAAAAATGTATACTAAGCCGCACTACCAAACATCAAGGTAACCCATATCAGAGCAGTCCCTAACTGATGTATTTAAAAACCTGGTCATGTGTATAGTACCTATATGAGCAGGATTCAGACAGGTAATGTCCGATGTGGACACGCTGTAGAGGACGGCCTTTATGTGCATGGCCCACAAGGGAGGGGTGGAAACCTCCCTAATCTTGCAAAAACAAGAAACCAATTAAATACAAACACATGGGCCATGCACACAGTGAACAAGTCTGTAGGACAGTGTTCACACCACCAAAAGACTGAAACATAGAACATCACAGTAAAACAAATGTATAAAAATACTCTGTTGTAAAGAAGTAACAGTAAACAGCAAGTGCTAGTAAAAAGATTATAAAAAACAGGGTATTTGGTTAATACGTTTTTTGCAAAAAATGTATACTAAGCCGCTCTTAGATTATATCTGAGTGCGGCCCAGTTTATGTATATGAACTGATAGAATGGAGAGGATGGCAAAAAATGTTTCTCCATTTTCTCCTCATCCGAGAAAATCAGAGCACACTATGATCACACTCTGATTAAAATCTCTCATAGATTTGAATAATCGACCTGATTCTCTTAGATTAGATAATACACAGTTGTTTGCCCGCTGGCCTTATGCTAACTCTACAAACCTGATTATCACTGTCCCCAATGGGCCTCACAAGCTAAATTACCTATCAGTAAGTCTTTGGACAGTGGGAGTAAACCCACAAAGAACATACAAATTCGTGGCAGATGTTGTTTTTGGTGGGTTTTAAATTTTGACCCCGGCGCTGCAAAGCAACAATATTAACCACTGAGCCACCATGCTGCTGAAAAATCAGCAAACTGAATACACAGTCACATAAGTGTTGGTACCTCCATCACAGATTCTGCTACTTTTACAGACAAAATAGTAGTGCAGGCTGTTCTATTTTCTCTGGTAAAATGAACTGCATCAGTGCTTTTTTGCGCTGGTACGCGATGGTACGGTGTACCGGAAATCTGAAGGTGCTTCAGCGGGGGTGGGGGAGCGGCGGCAGGAGCCGGTGGCTGGGAAGTCATACTCACCCCTCCTGTGCCTCCCTGAACGTCCCCTGCATCCTCCTTGTCCCAGCGCTGACAGCTTCTTCCTGCCTTCAGCGGTCACATGGTACCGCTCATTAAGCTCATGAATATGGACGCCCATGGGCGTGGAAGCATATTCATGAGCTTAATGAGCGGTACCATGTGGCCGCTGAAGGCAGGAAGAAGCTGTCAGCGCTGGACAACGGAGGATTCAGGGACGTTCAGCAACGGCACAGCAGGGTGAGTATGAAGGAGGAGGTCGGGGGCTGCACAGAGGAGGTCGGGGGCTGCACAGAGGAGGTCGGGGCTGCACAGAGGAGGATGGGGGCTGCACAGAGGAGGTCGGCGGCAAATATTGCATACCGGCAAATATTTTTTTACAAAAAAAGCCCTGTGCACTATAATGGAAACCGCAAAAAAATCTTATAAACAATAAGGTCCTATGTGTCTCCACCAGATCCATGAATGAGGTTTTTCTGTGCAAAAAATGAAATAAAAAAGCAGAATTTCTAACATAGATGTGAGCAGAATTTGAATATAGTCAGTGCTTCCGGAAAATCAATGTAATACATGTGTAATGTACTCTAACACACCACTAATACCGCAATAACAAAAAAAGTAGGTTTTTATAATTTTTATTCAATATACATGTAAAAAAATATTTAATAAGCCATATAACATAAAAGTCAAGAAAATTGTAAAGCTGGGTACAAAAAATATATGGTTGTACAAAGACCCAAGTAGAAGACCCAGTGATCAAAGCATAATTTTATGCCCAAAAATACATGTACCGATTCACAGGTGTGTGGAAAAAATGCTCTTACCCATAGTATAATGCAATCTTCCTAGTTGCTAAAAGAACATAGTCCTCAATGCACGTTTCACATGTTTAGATCTTGCTTCCTCAGGTGGTGTGAAGTATTAAGCTTTCCCACACAATGTCCTGAACGCTGATCACATGGTCAGAGGACAACGAATGGGATCTGAACTAGTAAGTGCATGCACTGATACTGGTTGTTGTCAGACTCATTAAGTTAAAATGTCAACTAAAAATATACTAGTGATTATACAGAAAGAAAAATTATGTGCAGTGTCAGCAATTGTATCTCTAAATACAGTAATTCTGATGTTCTATTACAGATCCTAAAATGACAAGCGTCCCATCTTTCAATCATAGTGTTACAGGTATTCTGCAACTTATAAAAATGGCTGCTAATTCTGTAAAATAACAAAATCCTCACAATTCACTTATTCTCGACCCTCTTCAATCCAGTTTCCGCTCTTTACACTCTACTGAAACTGCCCTCACTAAAGTCTCTAATGATCTACTAACTGCTAAATCTAATGGTCACTACTCCATGCTAATTCTCTTGGATCTCTCTGCAGCATTCGACACTGTGGATCATCAGCAAATCCTCACTATGCTACACGCCACCGGCCTCAAGGACACCGTTCTCTCCTGGTTCTCCTCCTATCTCTCTGACCGTTCCTTCACTGTATCTTTTGCTGGTTCCTCCTCCTCTCATCTTCCCCTTACTGTTGGGGTTCCTCAAGGATCAGTCCTAGGCCCCCTCCTCTTCTTTGTATACCGCCCCTATTGGACAAACAATCAGTAGACTTGGTTTCCAGTACCATCTCTATGCTGATGACATCCATTTACATACACTTCTTCTCCCGATATCACCAGTGATTTTCTTACTGTCTCTAACATCATGTCCACCCTCTATCTGAAACTGAACCTTTCAAAAACTGAACTCCTCGTGTTTCCTCCCTCTATTAACCTACCTTTGCCTGATATTGCTATCTCCGTGTGTGGTTCCACCATTACTCCCCAGCAACATACCCGCTGTCTTGGGGTCATACTTGATTCCGAGCTTTCATTCACTCCCCACATCCGATCACTGGCTCGCTCTTGTTATCTGCACCTCAAAAACATTTCTAGAAATCGACCTTTTCTTACTTTTAACTCTGCAAAAACTCTGACTGTTTCTCTTATTCATTCTCGTCTGGACTAGGGGAACTCTCTACTAATCGGTCTCCCTCTTACCAAAATCTCCCCTCTCCAATCTGGAATACTGCAGCTAGGATCATTTTCCTCACCAATCGTTATACCGATGCCTCTACCTTGTGCCAGTCAGTACACTGGCTACCCATCCACTCCAGAATCCAGTACAAACTTATTACCATCACCCACAAAGCTCTCCATGGCTCAGCACCACCCTACATCTCCCTTGTCTCAGCATACCATCCTACATGTGCCTGCCATTCTGCTAATGACCTGATGTTAGCATCCTCAATAATCAGAACCTCCCACTCCCGTCTCCAAGACTCTTCACGCGCTGCGCCAATTCTTTGGAATGCACTACCCAGGTTGATACGATTAATCCCCAATCACCAGTTTTAAGCGTGCCCTAAAAACACATTTGTTCAGACAGGCCTACCGCCTCAACACATTAACCTACAGTAATTATCCCTGTGTGGCCCATTCAAATTTTTTTTTACCATATTCAGGTTCCTCGCATCATGTTCTCACATGCTTTATGCATTTATTAGCCCTCTGGGTCTGTCCTGTTATATACTTAGGCTGTTAACCGGTTCATGCAGCAATTGTTACCACCCACCTTTCATGTCTCCCCTTCTCCCCTTTTTCCTCATTGATTGTAAGCTTGCGAGCAGGGCCCTCATTCCTCTTAGTATCTGTTTTGATCTGTGTTTATTGGTATGCTGTAATGTCTATTGTCTGTACAAGTCCCCGCTATAATGTAAAGTGCTGCGGAATATGTTGGCGCTATAGAAATAAAATTATTATTATTATTCTCTTAGGCCTCTTTCACACTTCAGTCTTTTGACGTCAGTCGAAATCCGCCCTTCTTTGAAAAAAATGGATCCGTCTTTTTTTTTTTTGCGGAATCCGTTTTTTTTCTCATAGACTTGCATTAGCGTTGGATTGCTACGGATGGTCGTCCATTGCATACAGTATTTGACGGATCCGTTGGAATTTCAGCATCTGCCATCTGGAGTAGACAGACATAGTAATGTTTATTCTCTGCTGGGGATCCGCTTTTTTACACTGAGCATGCCGAAAGAATTTCTATTCATTTCATTTAACCCTAAAAGCTGTTCTGGCACACAAAATCTCTCTCTCTCTCTTCTTTTCCAGAATGCTGTTCCTTTAAATTTCAGACACTGGCTGCTGCAACGGATCCGGTGAATCAGTTTTTTGCCAATCTGCAACGGATCCGTTTTTTCACACTTTGACGGTTTGGAACTGATGTCAAAATACTGAAGTGTGAAAGAGGCTTTACTCTGCAATCCAGCGCTGATCATCTTGGTAGCGTTTCTGGCGTTTGATAACAATGGAGCCTGGAGCCTATCAGTGGTTGTAATAGACCAGGAGCACTGCACGAGGGTCTGCAATGGATGCAGTGTGCAGCATATCTGGCCCATGTACCCCACATGTTATTGGTTATTAGATCACGGATAAACACAAGGTATTTTCTGTTTTTAAAGTTTGTATCGTGTCTGTGTGTTTATTTCTATTTTGAAAAAGAGTTTGTTGATACACATACTGCAGATTCTACAGCTGGGGGTCTTCATACCCATCACTGGAATAAAATGAGGATACATGATGGCACAAACTTAACATGTCCCGGGCTATCTAGTGAATGTGTGGCATTTGACATTCACGTGAACCCCTTCAACTCTCTACACGAGAATTGTGATGACACAGAAAGGTGATTTATTGCAGGTTTTAAAGTTACAGTTCTGTAATGAACAGCTAGTAGTGTAAAGATGACAGGAGTGATAATAATAATAATAATTTTTCAGTAAATCTGATGCAAAACTTTAAGAAGGAAATGAGAAAACGTCAATAACAACACAACATAATAAATACTGAATAAACTAGTAATTAACTTTCCGAACTGATTTCATGTATTGTAATTAATTTTCTTTGAATGATGACTATAAACAGTTTTATTCTTCCAAACACAGAGAGTCTGAATAAATAAAATTAGCTATAAACGCAAATCTTTTTTTTACTATTGCCATTCTGAATTTACACTGTTCATGTAGCTCAGAAACATGACACAGAGGGGCATGTTTGTAGAAAAAGTGAATAAATCAGGGAATCTGTCACATTATAGATGCAGTCCAAGCTTATCTTATAGAGCATGAGGCGTTTTGCGGTAAAGGCCCCTTTACATTTAGCGATCCACCAGCGATCCCGACCAGCGATATGACCCGGTCAGGAACGCTGGTGCATCGCTAAATGATCGCTAGTGAGCTTCCACACAGGAAGATCTCACAGCGATGCTGCAGCGATACAGTGGACGATACTTAACTTTGAGACGCGGCGTTCCTGACGTCCTCCGTCCGCGTCCACGCGTCGCTCGTCGGCGCCAGCAGGAAGCGCCCGACGAGAAATGGAGCTGCGCGATCTCGGGCGATCAGCAATGGGCAGTGGGGGAGCCGGTCGGAGGTAAGCATCACACATAGCGATATCGCTGCTGCGTCACCAAGTCAGTGATTCTTTAGCGATATTGTTAGCGATATCGCTATGTGTAAAACCCCCTTAAAAGACGTAATTTGCATTTTATAGTTCTAAATTGCTGCTCATTCAGGGCTTAGGAGACAAATGGGTGGTCTTATTGACAGCCTTAAGACCCTCATACATATTAGACCAACATCGACCAAATGAGCCGATATCGACAGGTTTGGCCAACAGTCTATTTAATTTGTATGGGGTGCTCCTGACTATCACTTGCTAGATTATGCGTCCTTACATATAGTACACTGAATATCATGTGTGAGATTCCACTTCAATAGCAATAGTATTACTAGATGCCCATGGAAAAATAATAATGTGGCCCCAGGCATAAAGACATGAGCACAAAAAGTCCCTTAAAATGTTATCAAATTTTCATACAAGAATAAACAAGTGATAAACGGACAATATGTCTCAATGAAATGGGACACTATATAGGCCAAACGTGCACAATTGATTTCACAGCATAACAGAGAAACATAAGTACGACCATAGTAAACCTCAAGTTATTGTAAAAAGGTAAAGATAACATATTATACATATAGAACGACTCAACCTATAAAACTGTCACACTTAAGTGAACACCGTAAAAAAAAAACAAGGCAAAAAACAATGCTTTATCATCATACTGCCAAACCAAAAGCGGAATAAAACATGATCAAAAATGGCGAATATGAATAAACATGGTATTGTTGAAAAGGTCATCTTGTCCCGCAAAAAACAAGCCAACATACAGCTCCATCAATGGAAAAATAAAAAAGTTATAGCTCTCAGAATCAGAATAAAGTGATGCAAAAATAATCTTTTTTGTATAAAATGGTTTTTATTGTGTAAAAGAGCCAAAACATAAAAAATAAATAAATGTGGCATCATTATAATCATACTGATCTGAAGAATAAAGCTGCCTCATCAATTTTACCACACACAGAATGGCATTAAAGAAATCAAAAAACAATTCCTGAATTGCTGTTTTTTTTTCATTCTACCGCCCAAAAATCGGAACAGAAAGCGATCAAAAACTGTCATGTGCCTGAAAATGGTATCAATAAAAATGTCAAATCGTCTCGCAAAAAAAAGCCCTCACGAGTCTGTCAGCTGAAATATAGAAAAATTATAGCTTCCAAAATGTGGTGATGCAAAAACTAGTTTTAACAATAAAAAGGGTCTTTTAGGCTGTGTGCCCGCGTTGCGTTTTTTTAAGCTTTTCCGCACCGCTTTTAGACTCGCGTTTCTGCTGCGGAAACGCTTAAGAAAAGCATCCCATGTAATCATAATTGAATCTGCACATGTTGTGCTAATGGTGCATTTTTTTTCGCTGCGGAAATGCTTAGCGGAAAAAAACGCAGCATGTTCATTAATTTAGAGGAAACGAGTGCGTTTCCGCATACATACAATTGTATTGCAAAAACGCATAGGAAAACGCATGCTAAAATGCTTAACAAAAGTGTAAAAAATGCTTACAAAAGTGCTTCTTAAAACGCATGCGTTTTCCCTGGAAGGGGGTGTGCGTTTCTGCTCAGGAATATTCTGCATCAAAAAAGCAACGTGGGCACATAGCCTTAGTGTGTGACAGCATCCGAACATAAAAACCCAATAAGTTTGGCATTGCAGTAATTGCACCGACCCAAAGAATAAAGTCACCTAATCAGTTATACTGCATGATGAACAGCGTAAAAAATAAATAAATAAAACCAATTCTTCACTTGCTGTTGATTTGTTCATTCTGCCTGCCAAAAATCGCAGTAAGGCTCGACGCCCATATACCTTACACTCTACGCTGTGAGCTTACACAGGGGTTTCAGTGTAAATTTCTGAAATATGTGATTCAGATGGAATCCCTGGCCGAAGATTCCCTATAATGAGGTAGATGGAGGCACTGTGGACACTGTATGGCCTCTATGATCTGGTGGTATCCGCCTTTTTAGGCATGCATACAAGTGCAGTCGGCCACCGTTTTGTGTACTTCTGAAAAGAAGAACATCGCTGAACAGAGGCCAGACTAAGCCCAGAGTAACTCTGCTGCCTCATTATAGTGAATGGATACCTCAGGGGTTTCATCTGAATCGCGATTTAGACGGAAACCCTAATGTAAGTGTTCAGCGTAGAGCGGAGGATAAATGTGATCTAAAACAAGTCCCCGCTCAGGTCCATCATCTGTCAATGAAAATATAGGGGACTTCCAAGTAACTGTTAGTACAAAGACTCTGAAAATGCAAAATGGCTCCTCACCCTCCAAAAGAAATTCAGCAAATTCTGCACTCCCAAATCCAAATGCCCCCCTCAATTCTGAGCCCCAGTGTGCCTAAACCACATATAGCGTCCACATGTTTGGCATTTCTGTAGCGATGATAGCCCGCCTAATTTACAGGTGTGTATCTCCAGAACTCAAAAGTCAAAATCGTCGCTACACCTGTACGTAAGTTCCCAATAGGTATCATTTCCAAAATGGAAATGGGGTTCTGTATATGGAGTCCGCAAACTATTAGGAAAATCTGCACTCCAGGAGCCATTTGGCAAAGTAGTACTGTACAGCCACATATGGGGTATTGCCACATTCAGTAGAAATTTTGAGACAAATTTTGGTGTCACTTTTACCCACTTCTTGTGTAAAAATGTAAAATCTGGGGCTAAAACAACATCTTGGGGGTAAAAATGTAATTATTTTTTCTTCACTGCAAAATGGTATAAAATTCTGTGACACACCCGTAGTGTCAATATTATTACTGCAGAGCTAGGTACATTGGTTGAGAGGTGTAGTTTGTAAAACGGGGTCACTTCTGGGTGGTTCTGCTGTGCTGACTCCTCAGGGGCTCTCACCATGGGTCATGGCACCCGCAAACCATGACAGTAAAATCTGCACTATAATACGCTGGTACCGCAGCGTTCCTTCTGGCCAGCCTAACTTTCTTCAAGAGTTCCCCTGTCTGTTTCACCCCAGACATAAGGGCATCAGACCACATAGCTGCCACATATTGAAGCTGCACTGCATTCCTGTACTGCTGTGACCTTCGGCCCACAGGCAATGGATGACTGGGCTCATTAATTAACGTTACGTAGCCAACCACCCTGTCCGGGCTCTAATGCCCTACTGACTCAAATGCCAGGAACTCGCTGGCTTACTCACAGCTGGCCCCTCCTAAATTAACGATTTGCTATCCTATGTGTGCTAACGTGTCCCCATCTAGTGGGCTAACTTACGTACTGCACTTTCCCTAGCTAATCATACATTATACATATGTACAATACACTACACAATAGTATATATAGCATACATTTTAGTCCTCTTAGCCTAAATAACACCACAGGTCACATTCCGTAATACATCAATGACAAAAAAATGGCAAAAAATAAATTAATGGCACAAGGAATGTAGAAAAAAGATAAGAAAATTTTATTTAAATTATCACATTACATAAAAATACATAAAGTGCCTCAAATTCTAGAAGTCGCAGGCATTAAACACACTGACTCAATAAAAAAGCTGCTTACTGATACATCAGATATCCGTATTGAATAGCCACTGACCTATCACAATCATTATCTATAGTCCATTAATAATAGCAATGCCTACAATGCATAATCTTCCTAAAGCAGTAGTGCCTGGACACCAGACCAATGAGAGGTAAAAGCAGTGAATCAAAATGATCACAATGCCAGCAAAAAGTGCAATGGATATATTACCAGAATGTGTGTTTGAATCTGCCACTGCGACCCACCCCGACGCGCGTTTCACCTGTTCTTCTTCCGGGGATGCCCCCCGGATATCCTACATCATAACATGAACATAAGGAAGGGGAGTAGAGCATCACGTAGTCTTGGTACACCCCTTAACTTGCAGCAAATTTTTGCGCTCAAAAAATCAAATGACAGTCCTTCCCTTCTGAGCTCTGCTGTGCACCCAAACAGTAGCTTTCTCCCTCATATGGGGTATTGACGCACTCTGGAGAAATTGCACAACAAATTGTACTGTGCTATTTCTCCTGTTACCTTTATGACAATGCAAAATTTGGGTCTAAAAACATTTTTGTGGAAAAAATGTGATTTTTTTTATTTTCTCCGACTCATCCTTATAAACTTCTGTGAAACTCCTGGGAGTTCAATGTGCTCACCATACATCTGGATAAGTTCCCTGAGGGGTCTAGTTTCCAAAATGGTGTCACTTATGAATTTTCTCTGTATGGTATAGTTATTTGTACATTGTATGGAAATTCTGTTTGGGGCCAGTATTGGAGGCATTAACAAAAAATCCTGAATAGGGGATATCTGAAAGTACAGGTGCAGCAGTGCATAAAATGGTGGAAGAGCTAAAAATGTATTAAAATGGTGATTTTCCGTAAAAGATATGTGGTTATCACTATTAAGTAATACGGCATCTGTAGCTAAAATCTAGAATTACCATGTGGAACATGTGAATTGTCACTTTCCAGGTGTGTTATCTCTCTTCTTCTGTAGTTCAATGCCTAGTATAACAAATATGTAATACAGTAAATCTCCAGCATATTTGTAATTAAAACACTTAAGCACCCTAAATAGCCCTTTTAAAGGAGAATTAAACAGTTCTCGCTTAAAGACATTGAATTGTATTAAATGGAGACAAAACGTAAGAGTGATAACTTTTTCTGTTCTTACAATGTTTGTTTAATTTTTCGTCTTATGCTAAGGTTTTGGTGAAAAAGTATATCTAATATATAATTGTCTTAAATTGTCCGTCATCCACTTACGTCTGGATGTCCTCGAATCCCATAAATCACCGCACCGACCGGAAGTACGCCGACCTTCATATTGGAATACTCAAGTGATGGGTATTCCAATATGGTACCCGGTGGTAGTACCAGGCCTTTCCGCAGTACTACCAGTGGGACACCCACACGGACCCCCCCTGCCGCCACTGGACCCGCCACCTGACCCGCCGCTGGACCCCCACCAGGACCCGCCGCCAGGACCTGCCGCCGCCTGACTACACACGCCCTCTGGTGGCGCCGCACCCCATCTCCAGCACAGGCCGCAAACCACCATCTTTCCTGCCGGCTGTGACTGCACGGAGGTGGGTGGGCAGGCAGTGGCGGGACACACACCTCCCTCCTGATGCGACAGCATAGGGCACACTACTAGTATATGTATAAAATGTGCTGCTTCATGTATGACACTTTTTATGTAATGGATGAGCGCTGAAAGTCTCCCTGTAGCCTGATGTATCGGAGACTTTCTATTTGCAGAGGACCAACAACACAGCTGCTGACTGGCTGTTATCGTTAGTGGCACTGCGCCTTTCATTCTCTCCTGCCTGTACTAGAATATATTTCATAGTCCTACAATTACTATGGCCCATTTTCTAAATATAGATGGATACTGTACATTTTTTCCACTGAAATCAGTGAAGCAGCTAATGGAATGTTAAAATGCTTCATTGAAGAGAAACCATGCTCAATGCACTGAAATGCCTCTTAAAATGAATTTTCAAAGACTGGAGTATTGATGAGCTATCCTTGTTATCATATCAGTGTGGGCCCCGATTCCCAACAAACAGTTGACTGAAGGGACCACCTCATTACTTTTGGTAATGACATTGCTTTCTACTGTGGCTCAGTCCTGATGAAGTGATGATCAGACACAGCTCTAAAAACAATACAGAGTTGGGCATGTTAAACAATGAACGTGAAGGTCACTCACTGGAGTGACATCTCATCTGTAATCAGCTGATCAGAAGGGGGTACACCATGGATCAGACCCTAAGGAAAGGTTATGAACGCTGTAGTCCCAGAAAACTACTTTAATAATTACCATTAAAAAGCTTTTCCATTTTTATGCAATAAATAACATTTTATAGATGTATGAAAAAAGTTCTGCTATCTCTAAGGCTAAGTGCACACGTAGCAGAAAATTTCTGCTGGAAAACCTGACTCCCTTCCCAGAAACCGTGTGTTTTTTTCGGCGCGTTTTCCGTGCGGTTTTTATGCATTTTTTTCCTCGCGTTTTCAAAACGCATAGAAACAGCCATAAACAGCCATAAACACGGAAAAATCCGCAAAATTAATGAGCGTTTTTTACCGCGTTGCGGTTTTTTTCGCACTAAGAAACGCATCAGTATGCACAAAAAGTGCAAAGTGCATAGAAATGACTGGGAATCTTATTTTTAGCGGTTTTATAGGCAAAACCGCTAAAAATACCGCTAGAAAACGCTGTGTGTGAACACAGCCTAACTGTTCTGATCATTTTCTACAATGGATCAGTGTAGGAAAAATTTATAATTCTGGCGTCCATAGCATTATGCTATTCTGTATGGGTTTTTAGACTTTGATTCACAAGAATGTTTTTAGACTTTGATAATAGTTTCTACAACTGAGACTGTACCCACACCCTTACCCGGCCAGCGGTTCCTTTAAAATTCTGCGGATCCGTCAAAATAAGGATCCTGTGCCATCCGTTCACATCAGTTAGAAACGGATCCGCTTTTCCGCCTTTTTGGCGGATTTTAACTGAAACAAAAAAATGAAGTGTGAAAGAGGCCTTAGGCTAGTTTCACACTTGCTTTTTTTTGCAGCGCGTTTTTCCCGCAAAAAAACGCATTGAAAAAACGCATACAAAAGCATACAACTGCTGCGTTTTTTTCAAGCATTTTTATGAGCATGCATGAAAAAAACGCAGCGTTTTTATGCGTTTGTATGCGTTTTTAGTGCGTTTTTACCGCGTTTGCGGTTTTTTCCAACATTAGGTGGCCCCTCACACTAACCCAAACCATGACTTTACTAACCCTAACCCTGACCCTAACCCTTAACCCTAACCCTGACCCTAACCCTAACCCTGACCCTAACCCTTCACCAAACCATACTTAACCCTAACCCAAACCCTAAACCCTAACTAACCCTAACCCTGACCTTAACCCTGACCCTAACCCTAACCCTAACCCTAACCCTGACCCTAACCCTAACCCTGACCCTAACCCTTAACCAAACCATACTTAACCCTAACCCAAACCCTAAACCCTAACTAACCCTAACCCTAACCCTAACCCTGACCCTAACCCTAACCCTAACCCTAACCCTGACCCTAACCCTAACCCTAACCCTGACCCTAACCCTTAACCAAACCATACTTAACCCTAACCCAAACCCTAACTAACCTTAACCCTGACCCTAACCCTGACCCTAACCCTTAACCAAACCATACTTAACCCTAACCCTGACCCTAACCCTAACCCTAACCCTGACCCTAACCCTTAACCAAACCATACTTAACCCTAACCCAAACCCTAACTAACCTTAACCCTGACCCTAACCCTAACCCTTAACCAAACCATACTTAACCCTAACCCTGACCCTAACCCCAACCCTAACCCTGACCCTAACCCTAACCCTAAACCCCCTTAACTAACCCTAACTCTAACCCAAACCCCTAAATTCCATGGTTAACAAAAAAAAACGCATGTGCAAAAAAACGCATACAAGAGCATGCCAGTGCGCACGTATGCGCATCCATAGGCTATAATGGCCATTTTTAGCGCAAAACGTGCGCATATGTGCGCATGCGCTTTTTTGCAGGGCCAAAAAATGCAACATGCTGCGTCTGGAAAATACAAACGCACACCCCAAAAAAACGCAGCGCATCAAAATCGCATACGTGCGCTTACCAGCACGCAGGTATGCGCACCCATGTTAAATATAGGGGAAAAAACGCATGCGCACGTATGCGTTTTTTTCCAGCGCAAAAAAACGCAAATGTGAAACCAGCCTTAGACGTATACAGGTGCGTGCTGTCCTATATTAGCGGCAAATCGCAGCATCCAGCAAATTTTTGTCGCATGAAGACTCTGCATTTGAGAATAATCTAGTCTGCACTGCTCCATAATATGCCATTGCTCCATATGAAACATGTGATAGCACAAGTCCGAGTTATACAATGGCTGTACACCAGTCTGAGGGAGCCCTTAGGGCAGAGGCACACTGGCGTATTTATCGTCCGAGAATCGCATCGTAAAACTCGCACTAGCTGTCGGCTCTCATGACCTTAGGGCAGAGACACACTGGCGTATTTCTCCTGCGATAATCGCATCGCACTGCACGGACTGGCCGGCACTTCTCCTGACCTGAGCATGACAGCATGATGGATTACTATGCAGCTGTCAAGTTCAGGTCATGAGAGCAGACAGCCAGTGCACTTTTTTACAATGCGATTCTTAGACGAAAAATATGGCAGTGTGTCTCTGCCCTTAGGCCGGAGTCACACTAGCAATTAAATCGGACGAATGCAATGCGATAAAAAAATCACATTGCATTCGTCCCTATGTTATTCTATGGTGCTGCTCCCATCATGCGTTTTTTTATCGGATCCGTTCCTCGGACCCAGACAATCGCAGCATGCGATTGTCACCGATTTTCGGATCGGATTAAACAATGCAAGTCTATGGGTGCGATTAAAAATCGCATTGAAAATGCACCACACGTGTGACTTGCGATTAAATCGCAAGACTTCTCCAGGTCACAGGAAAGAGCATCAGGCATTGGCATTGGATGTCAATTTGATGCTTAGATGCGAATAAAATCGGTTCATCGCCGGAAAATGGGATGACAGACGGATCCCTGGACAAGAATTCTTTGTGCGATTTCGTACTGTTAAAATCCGACCGATTTTTTTATTCGTTGTGTGTGACTCCAGCCTTAGAGTCAAAAAAGCAGGAGGAGGTTTCTCCTACGTTCTAGACAGACATCAAAGACCCTAAAGATGCCAGGTTCTCCTTCAATAGCTGTCAGCTGAATGCTCGTTCAGCTGACAGCTATTCAACTCCATCTCCCAGTGCACATGCACGCTCATATTTTTCAAAGGGAAGAGGCTGCCATACACATGTGGTGTCAGTTTATCTTCCCTATGAACAAAATGACTGGGCATTGTACTTTAACACGCCAGGCTTTTCCCACAACATGTTCTGGAGGAGAGTCAGAATAACCCCCTACACACAAGATCAAAATCATAAGGTTTGTTGAGGAATGGAATATGATCTCATCAATGAGAATGTGAGGTTTCTAGTTTTATTACAGGTCGTAAAAATACTTTACAACATAAATGTGAGTGCATATATGTCATTATTAGAGTTGAGCGAAACAGGTCGGTCAGATTCAAAAGTCGCTGAATTTCGCCAAAGTCGGGTTTCGCCGAGCGAAACCCGACCATAGCGTGAGGTCGACCATGCAGTCGTCGACCCAAGTGCCAAAGTTGGATTTCTCAGAATGCTTGCACGTGACTTTTTTCTCAGCTGTAGGGTTCAGCAGGTTCGCAGGATGCAGTGACGAGGCACGAGACTGAGTGTGGTTTGTGGAAACAACTTTTATAAACTGTAGCCGCTGGGGCTATATTGAGCAAACAAAAGGGGTTAACAATAACCAGTCCACGCAGGGACTCAACAAACCTAACAACACTTTCTTATTTCTTATAAGAATATGTGACTGGTGTAAAGCCAATAATCTTGTACTCAACACTAAAAAAACTGCCGAGATGGTTGTGGATTTTAGGAAAGATCAACATGAGATACTTCCAATCTACATCCATGACGAAGTGGTTCTTAGGGTCACAGAGACCAAATTCCTTGGTGTTATCATCTCTCATGATCTTAAATGGGGGAAAAAACATGGATGCTGTTATAAGAAAAGCACAACAGAGGATGTACTTCCTGTGTCAGCTGAAAAGATATGGTTTGTCTAAGAATCTGCTGATCTTATTCTTTAATGCTGTCATCAGATCTGTGATTTGTTCCTCTCTGATAGTCTGGTATGGGGGAGCCACTGCTCATGACAAACTCCACTTACAAAGGACTTTCAGAACAGCAGAGAGAATTATAGGTTCCCCCCTGCCTAAAATCCAGGATCTTTATGATAAGAGTATTCAATCCCACGCATTGAAAATTTCATTCGATCCCTCTCACCCGGGACACTCCTCATTCCAACTACTCCCTTCAGGACGTCGCTTCAGAGTCCCCAAATGCAGCACCAACCGCCATATGAACAGCTTCTATCCACTCTCTGTTCAACAATTAAATCGTCATGTGTAGACTATATACTGTATCTGTCTTGTTAGATGTTACTTGTTGTATCTGTTGTTATATATTATGCTGCCTCTTTGCCACAAAGAATTCCTTGTATATATGTAATATGTACTTGGCGATAATAAATTTGATTGATTATTATGGATGCGACTAACCCGGTTTGCCCCGGGTGCTATAGGCCACGTATGACCAAACTGGGGGTCCTTATCTACTATAATAAACTTATCCTTCCAGGGGTCTGTCAGGTTCACAGGCGTGGCGCGTAGAGCTTGCTGATGCGGCTGCCTTGACGCCTCGATACTCCAGGATGAAACTGGGCGCAACAGGCCCTGAAGAAACGATGCCGGTTGGGCGCAACAGGCCCTGAAGAAACGATGACGGTGGGGCGCAACAGGCCCTGAAGAAACGATGATGGTGGGGCGCAACAGGCCCTGAAGAAACGATGCCGTTGGGGCGCAACAGGTCCTGAAGGAACAATGCCGATGGGCGCAGTGATGACGCAGTCTCTAAATGTAACCGTTCAACAGTCTCTGCCCAGAGTCCCTCAGCAAACCGGACGGGGCCTCTACTGCCGCCTGTAGCGAGGTGGCGCCCCCTGGGGCCGGTGATGACAGGGCCGCAGCTGTGGGAGAAGGCAGGGGGGCAGTGTCCTGACCGCTGTAAAGGAATAGTCTCTAGTCGCAGCGGTCAGTGGAGGTCGTGGACCTGTCACAGCAGGATGGGAAACAGCGGGGGCAGCTGTATGTGACCGTATGAGGGGAGCGGCCGCTGGTGCAAGGCTCTCACGTGTCACTAGTCGGTAAGTCCGTAGCTTTCCTTTCACAGGGCCCTGTCGGTCTCTCCACAACAAACCATCCGCTCCCTCGGTCCTCTGTCTCACATGGCTTCCTGTCTGTTGTCCTGCTCTCTGTCAACTGCCACTTCAGCGTGCCCCCTGCTCCTTTTACCCTTGCCCCGCCCCCTGTTTCCCTGACAACTTCAGACAAGTCTCTCCCTTTACTGCTCTCCCAGTATCGTTCCCTCAGGAACCCTGATGGCAGTCCCCTGGGTACCTGCCCGGTCACTGTATGGGAGTCCTCCTCCCCACACTGCCCCACCCTGTAAGCTCGACAGTCCTCGGGCGAGGGCCTTAATCTATTGAGATCGGTCTGTAGGGGTTTCAATGTTTGTTGCCATATGAATTGATCTTGCTCATATCGCTCAGGGTGTTTGCTGGCTGTTGACCACTTGGAGCGTCTAAGTTCAACTGGGGTAGAGTCGTCTGGGGTGGTGGACATCGGTGGGCTGATTGGTGCGGGTGGGCTAATCGTGTCAGATGATTCATTACTGAGTGGAGGGCATCTGTGTCCTGGGAGACAATCTTCGTCGTCGTCCGGGTCGCAACATATGGAAGACGGCACGGATGTTGACGGGGTAGGCTCCGGTTGCTTTGGCTCGGAGGAAGTACATGGGCGTAACATATTATGATCCACAATACGAGTGGGCAATGTTTCATCCTTCTCAGGTCGTATCTCGTACACCGGTCCGTCTGGATGGATACGCGTAAGACCCGATAAGGACTTTCTTCCCAACGCGGCTCCAGTTTGTTCTGGGGGCGTTGATCTAGTATAAGCACCCGGTCACCGCTTTGGAGGTGAGGAGGTGGGGTTGCATTTTTCCCTGTGTGCTCCCTGTCTCGGAGCTTGGTGTGTACAATTCGGTGAAGATTTTGCAGCCGGTGATAATGATTTCGGACCCAAGACGACACTCCAGTCCAGGGCTGAGGCTCTTCAGGGTCTAACTCCACCTCCATGATCCCTTTACCTTCTCGTCCGAACAACAGGGAATAGGGGGTATAGCCACTCACTCGGTGTACCCTATTGTTATAGACCCAAACTAATTCAGAAACATATTCGGGCCAATGGGCCTTCTTGTCACTCTCCAGAGTGCACAACATCTGAATCAATGTCTGATTAAATCGTTCACAAGCCCTATTCCCTTGCGGGTTATACGGTGTGGTCCGGGATTTGTCAATTCCATAGAGGTGATGTAGTTCTTCCATGACTTTTCCCAAAAAACATGCTCCCTGATCAGAATGTATTAGTTGAGGAAAGCCGTATATTTGTATAAAGTTTCTACAAATTTCGGAGGCAGCTGACTCTGCGGTCTGATCCCGAGTGGGGGTGACCACAGCAAACTTGGTGAAATGATCCACCATGACGAGGCAGTGTTCGCATCCCTGGAATGCGGGACCAATGGTCAGGTAATCCACCATCAGGAGCTCAAGGGGTGCTGAAGTCACAATTGTCTGTGTTGCGGCTCGCTGATCGGGCGGTTTGGCCAATTCACATAAGCGGCACGTCCGGAAAACTTCGTCCACAACAGCCGGCAAGCGTGGGTGATAAGCTTTCTGTTGCAACCATTGCAAAGTCTTTTTAACTCCAAAGTGGGCCCCTTTTTCGTGAGCCTCTCGAGCCAGTTCGTGTAGTTGAGCTCCGGGCGTAACCACCTGCCAAACTGTCAATGAGGTTGTTTGCGATGTTACTTTATGGTACAATAATCCCTTTCGGATAACCAACCTCTCCCATTGTCGCAGCATAAGCAACAGGTCTTGAGTCAAATTTTGCCATTGAGAGTCAGTGGGTAATTGCCCAGCGGCGACCCAAGTCCTGAGAAGGCCAACCTCTTCGTCTTCTTATTGCTGTTGTATCCACTTATCCCGGTATTGTTCCAATATGCCCCTTGGGGTCTCAGAGGAAGATATTTTTTTATTGTCAGTTGTAAGCACGGCAGCAGTGAGAGCGAACGGTATTTCCTCTCCTTCTAATTCTTCGTCTCGATTCTGTCCTGGAGTTGTATGTCGAATCCTGGAGAGGGCGTCTGCATGGACATTCTCGGCCCCTCTTTTGTAGATAATCTTATAATTGTACTTCGCCATCCGGGCCACCCATCGCTGTTCCAGAGCCCCCAATTTGGCGCTTTCAAAAAGAGACAGCGGATTGTTGTCAGTTCGCACTACAACCTCCGAGCCCGCTAGGTACTCTGCGAATCTCTCTGTCATAGCCCACACCACTGCGAGGAGCTCGAGCTTAAAGGAGCTGTAATTGTCAGGGTTACGCTCGAAGTCATGTAGTGAGCGACTTCCATATGCGATCACCCTCTCCCGGCCATCCTGATCCTGTGACAACACAGCCCCCAGCCCGTGAAGACTCCCGTCAGTGTGCAAGATGAACGGTTGAGAGAAATCCGCGTAAGCCAGCACTGGGGCATCTGAGAGCGCAGCCTTGAGGTCTCGGAAGACCTGTTCCTCAGGGTGTTGCCACTGGATTTTTCGCCCATTGGCCCCAGCGGGAGCCCCCTTCAGCAGGTCGTGCAGGGCTCGAGCTCGACATGCAAAATTCTTTACGAAGCGACGGTATTATCCGGCTAACCCCAGAAAAGCCCACACATCTTTCACCGTCTCGGGGGTAGGCCATTCCTGGATAGCAGCCACCTTCTCCCAGGATGGCCTCACACCCTCTGCTGAAACGACATGACCCAGATACTCAGAGAGTGAAATAGGTGGTATTTCTGAGGCTTCACCTTCAACCCGTACTTTTGCAACCAGCTGAATACCTGTCCCAACCGCTTCAGGTGGTCCTCAAAGGTGGCGGCATAGACGATGATGTCGTGCAGATAGATCAATGTAGCCTCAAAATTGAGATCTCCCAGACACCGCTCCATCAATCGGTGAAAGGTCCCGGGGGCGTTGGCCAGCCCGAATGGCCTCCAATTAAACTCAAACAGTCCCATGGGCTATATGAACGCCGTCTTGGCTCTATCTTCTTCTGACATGGGCACCTGCCAGTACCCACTGGCCAAGTCCAGGATTGAAAAATATGTTGCTTTTCCCAAGGCTGACAGGGATTCTTCTATGCGGGGCAGTGGATATGAGTCCTTAATAGTGCAAGCATTCAGTTTACGATAATCCACACAGAATCGTAGTGTACCATCTTTCTTCCGGACCAACACGATTGGGGCTGCCCAGGGGCTTTGACTTTCCCATATCACCCCTTTTCACAGCATTTGGACCAGCAAAGTTTTCACCTCTTGATAGAGTTGTGGCGGAATCTGTCGATATCGTTCCCGGATAGGGGCCGCTCCTGCTGTGGGGATTTCATGAGTGATGGCGGTGGTACACCCAAAATCGTCCTCATGACTAGCAAATACTTCATGGTCCTGTCCCAGCAATGTTTTTATCTGTGAGAGTTGGGCTGCAGTTAATCCAGAAAGCTCAGCCCGCATCTGCTTCAAAATATTTTGGCCCTTCTCTTGTGCCGAGACTTCGCGGGCCTGTAAAGTTCGTATTGTTACTTCCCAAGGATCCTCGGGGTGTACTCGTAATTGAACTGCAGGAGCTGGCAGCACTTCTTCTAAAGGCTTTACTAGTTTGGCCAGCACAGTCTGTGCTTACAGAAGGGTGTCTTGGTCTTCAAGGTTAACGCAGCGCACCAGGACGGCTCCTTTTTGCACGGTAGCCAGGGAACGGGCCACCAGTATGCCAGGAGGTAAGCGCTCCGAGTGACGCGGCTCCACCTGCACCTCCACGCCCTCCAAGGGTATCGGGGCTCGAATGGGCAGGGCCACCACAGTCTGTCCAGGAGGTAACACAAGCAGGGGAGTCGCTGGCGTGATGACCTTACCCAGAGCCTCGCCTTCCTGGTGGTCCTGATGTACCTGTGCTCCCCGCACCAGCTGCTGGAATACCTGTCTCTGGGCTGTGCGAGAACCCCACTGCTTCAGAATCCTCTGTGTAGGGTCATTGAGCAGTAGGTTGCCGAACTCTCATAGAACATTCATGCCTAGTGTGACGGGGTGTTGCTTATCAGCTTCTCCTTGAGTCAGTACCACCCCTCTGCGACCAAGGGATTTACAGCACAGCGTCACTTGCACCCACACCACCCCGGCAACTGGGACCGGCAGTTGGTTGGCAGCTACTAGTCTGATCACGGGCCCCCACTGAGGCCTTGCTGCTTCCAGGAAGTTCTGTTGAAAATATGTTGTGGGCATAGTGGTTACTTGTGACCCCGTGTCCACCAGGCACCAGATGGCCCGGCCCTCCACTTCTGCCCAAACCACCGGGCATTTTGCTACCAAATCTTCGGGACTTCCACCACCCCTAGTTGTGGTTTTCGGCTCCGAGCGGCGTCCCCCCAGCCCGGAGCCCTTTAGTTTAATGGCGGCCGGGGTGGGAATCTCCCACGCTGCGGACACTCTCAGGCAAAGTGGCCTGGTTCTCCACACTCAAAACACCGGGCCTGTGTGGGTTGACCACCCCGCGGGGAGCGTGATCCCCAGAAGCCGGGGTTAAAGCTAGGTCGTCCAGTCCCGGTCTCGGTTCTTCTCTTTACTTCGGCCAACTCGCCCTTAATACTTTTCAGCTCTTGCTTCATCTCCTCCACCCACTGAGGCTCCTTGACTACATTCGCGGAGGCCTCCACACCTCGGACTTTCCCCACGGGGACCGCCATCCCCTGCTCCTGCTCTCGAGCACGTGCCTGACTCCCCACTTCTGAAAAATCTATTCGGGGATTCATTCTGATCTGTTCCCGCAGTGTCTGTTTGACTAATGGATCCCGCAAACCAGTCACCAGTAGGTCACGTAGGGTAATGTCAACAGGTCCTGCCTCTACCCCGTCCTTTCTTTCTATAGCTGTATGCAATTCCTGGAGGACATTCATATACTCTGTGATCGTCTCCCCCTCTACCTGCATCCGACTAAACAGACGGGTTCTTAACTCTCCCACATTAGTAGGGTCCCCATGGGTCTGTTCCACTATCTGTAACACTTTTTCAAAAGTGTTGCAGTGCCCCGGAGGTTTCAACATCACTGACCTCCGCACCACCCCGTCCAGTGCCATGAGTGCCACCTCGGCCTCCAGATCAGGGGTCTTTGGGTGCATCCGGAAGAGCCCCCGCATCCGCTCTGTCCAGCTCCATAACATAGTATTGGAGCCGGAAAATCTAGGCAGGTTGCTCAGCATGGCCCCCAATGATATGCTGGTACGGGGACCCTCATCATTTGTAGAGTTTACAGCTCTACCCTGATCTGGGGCACCACTGTCTGTGCTCGGAGACTGCATCCTGCCGACTACGCCAAGTGTAGGGTTCAGCAGGTTCGCAGGATGCAGTGACGAGGCACGAGACTGAGTGTGGTTTGTGGAAACAACTTTTATAAACTGTAGCCGCTGGAGCTATATTGAGCAAACAAAAGGGGTTAACAATAACCAGTCAACACAGGGACTCAACAAGCCTAACAACACTTTCTTATTATGAATGCGACTAACCCGGTTTGCCTGGGGTGCTATAGGCCACTTATGACCAAACTGGGGGTCCTTATCTACTATAATAAACTTATCCTTCCAGGGGTCTGTCAGGTTCACAGGCGTGGCCGCGTAGAGGTCGCTGATGCGGCTGCCTTGACGCCTCGATACTCCAGGATGAAACTGGGTACAACAAGCCCTGAAGAAACGATGCCGGTGGGGCGCAACAGGCCCTGAAGAAACGATGATGGTGGGGCGCAACAGGCCCTGAAGAAACGATGCCGGTGGGGCGCAACAGGCCCTGAAGAAACGATGCCGGTGGGGCGCAACAGGCCCTGAAGAAACGATAACGATGGGGCGCAACAGGCCCTGAAGAAACGGTGCCGGTGGGCGCGGTGATGACGCAGTCTCTAAATGTAACCGTTCACCAGTCTCTGCCCAGAGTCCCTCAGCAAACTGGACGGGGCCTTTACTACCGCCCGTAGCGAGGTGGCGCCCCCTGGGGCCGGTGATGACAGGGCCGCAGCTGTGGGAGAAGGCAGGGGGGCAGTGTCCTGACCGCTGTAAAGGAATAGTCTCTAATCGCAGCGGTCAGTGGAGGTCGTGGACCTGTCACAGCAGGATGGGAAACAGCGGGGGCAGCTGTATGTGACCGTATGAGGGGAGCGGCCGCCGGTGCAAGGCTCTCACATGTCACTAGTCGGTAAGTCCGTAGCTTTCCTTTCACAGGGACCTGTCGGTCTCTCCACAACACACCATCCGCTCCCTCGGTCCTTTCTGTAGTCCTGCTCTCTGTCAACTGCCACTTCAGCGTGCCCCCTGCTCCTTTTACCCTTGCTCCGCCCGCTGTGTCCCTGACAACTTCAGTCAAGTCTCTCCCTTTACTATTCTCCCAGTATCGTTCCCTCAGGAACCCTGATGGCGGTCCCCTGGGTACCTGCCCGATCACTGCATGGGAGTCCTCCTCCTCACACAGCCAATAAGCAAGGAAGTACACTGTGGGCAACGAGATGACGTGCAGCATCCGGGGAGAGAGAGATAGATTTTGCGCACCTTAAAAAAGCGGTCCGGCATGTAGGTGTCCTCCACTCCCTGCCGACTTTGCTTCCCCATCGACTTGCATTGGGTTTCGTGTTTCAGTCGGACCTCCGACTTTTCCTGATAGTTGGCCGATTTCGTTCGACTCGACTGTTGAGAAAGTCGGGTTTCATGAAACCCGACTCGACCCTAAAAAAGGCAAAGTCGCTCATCACGAGTCATTATCTGGAATATTGTGTCCAATTTTGGGCACCACATTTTAAAAAAGACATCAACAAACTGGAGCAAGTTCAGAAAAGAGCGACCAGAATGGTGACCGGTCTGCAAACCCTGTCTTATGAGGAAAGGTTGCAGGATTTGGGAATGTTTAGTTTGTAAAAGAGAAGACTGAGAGGAGACTTAATAGCTGTCTACAAATATCTAAAGGGCTGTCACATTGTAGAAGGATCAACTTTATTCTCATTTGCACAAGGAAAGACTAGAAGCAATGGGATGAAACTGAATGGGAGGAGACACAGATTAGATATTAGAAAAAACTTTTTGACAGAGTGATCAATGAGTGGAACAGGCTGCCACGAGAAGTGGTGAGTTCTCCTTCAATGGAAGTCTTCAAACAGAGGCTGGACAGACATCTGACTGGGATGATTTAGCGAATCCTGCTTTGAGCAGGGGGTTGGACCAGATGGCCCAGGAGGTCCCTTCCAACTCTACGATTCTATGATTCTATGATTCTATGATTATCACTGAAGATTATAAATGCTTTATATCATGTAAGAGCAGTTATCCCAGGACATATAGATCATTATTAACATACAGAAGAAGTGGTATCATTGGACTGATGTCATCTAGAGTTAATCTATGGCCAACTGCAAATTACATTATGGTGACAGGCAAAGCAGAATAAAGAATGAACACTGAACAGATCACGGATGACTCAGGGCAGATATCGCTCTTTGTTACTATTTCTGTAAGGACAGAGTCGGAGAGAAAGGTAAAGGTCTCTGCAAGAATAACAGACACAGCTAACCCAAAATGACTCGGAAACTAATTCACCCGAGTTATTTGTTTGGTTTAATATTCGATTCAGTTATTTCTGAGGGATTTTGGCTCCTGACATAAAACATGTCCTAAATGCAAACATTATAGATGACTGTCACCAGCCTTCCCACTGCATGATGCCTGTATCTGCTCTTATACAGAGTTATGATGTTGCTCCCTCTTAGGTATGTGCACACGATGCAGATTTGTCTGCAGAATTTTCTGCACATAATCTGCATCTCTTGCCAGAAAACGCAGGTAAAAATCGGCACGTTTTTCATGCGTTTTTTCCTGCGGATTTGTCTGCGTTTTTGTAAGCTAAATGAAGATACGTTATTTAACAAAAGAAATTGTGATGTCATTTCTTTGTCCAACCTCTTATTTTGCATACTCCATTACACACACAGACACATAGATAGATACATAGATCTATAGATAGAAAGAGAGAGAGATTGATCTATAGATAGTGAGATAGATTGATCTATAGATAGAGAGATTGATAGATCTATAAATAGAGAGATTGATAGATCTATAGATAGATATATAGATAGATATATCTATAGATAATATAATACTGTAAGTAATTATACTGTAAATAATTACTTGACCCTGAACATTCAAAATTATATGTTTTTTACTCTTATTATACGCTCTCTTGCTCTGGTTCAGATGTGCATGTTGCAAACTTACTGACACCCACTGGTGTCTGTTGTTCAAGATGTGCACGCTGTACACTTGCTGACACCTACAGGTGTCTTTTGCACTCGCACTTTACTTTTTCACATGGTTAGGGATTACATTGTAATTTCTATTTATACATGCATATTTAATTACTTAATTATTTATTTATTATTTTTTATCCACTCATTGTTTACATCAATGTGCAACTCATATGTGATTTTTTTTATCATATATCACTGAGATTTTAAGTTTTTTTTAGCACATCTTTGTACTGTGATTGTATATTCTGGATAGTAGTGCCTTTTATCTTTTATCTTATTTCTACTCTGTACATCCTTTTACTCTGTACATTGATTCTTTTTTTCATTATTAATTTCCTGCAATACTAATACATTTTGTTATCAGCGTGGACTTTTGGTTTGTTCTGGTTTTTGACTTGTTTTGTTAACTGGACTATGGCGGATAGGTAAGTATAGATTGGTTTATTATTTTTATTAGGAGATCAAGGACTTCAGGGACTAGGTGATTGGTGAGTATGTACTCTGTTATATGTTGTATGTACTGTCTGTAATGTATATGTACTGTATGTTATGTTTTTTTTTTTTTACACTTGACATGCATTGTCTGATGGGACTACGTTCCCATCAGACAGTGGCTGCACAGCAGATACGCACACACAGGGACACACAAACAAGCAAACACACAGCCCTGCAGACTCAAACAGCTCTGCAGACCCCGCACCCAGACACAGATTCACGCAGACACCGGCACACACATTCACACAGACCCCTCACACACATACAGGCACATAGCTCCACCTACACTCCGCCCACACACTTCCCTCCTCCCGATCTGCAGCATTTCTCGCACCCACATCCATAACAAATCCCCATATATTTTTTACATCTGCGGTTTTGCTGCGGATGTGCCTGACTCAATGGAAGTCAATAGGTGCAGAAATGCTGCAGATCCGCAAAAAGAATTGACATGCTGCGGAAAAAAAACGCTGCGTTTCTGAACCGATTTTTCTGCAGCATGTGCACAACAAATCTCCATTTCCCATAGGTTTACATTGGCTGTGCACTACACTGGGGATTTGATGCGAATCCATGCGGCCAAAAATGTTGCAGATCCGCAATAAAATCCGCAACGTGTCCACATAGCCTTAGGCTATGTCCCCACGATCAGGTATAGTAGCGTTTTGGACACAGCGTACTTTATTGCTCTTGTTTCTTAGTATATGCGGATTTGCCACATGTAATGACTTTTTTTGGTCAAAATATGCAGCATCTCCGCAACAGCAATTGACATGCTGCAGCTCGTAAACCACAGGGTGAGTTTCCACAGCATTAGGCTAGTTTCACAGCCGCCGCTAAGTCCCGCCCCCTGCCGCTCCTCCGCCGGTAGTTCCGCCTACGGACGAATGACGCTGCATGCGTCCTGCGTCCCCTATCTTTAGCACTGGGGACGCAGGCCATGCGCAGGTATGCGTTTGGCGGCGCATGCGTCCTTTTGACGCTGCGCCGAGTGCACCAAATTGAAACCTGTTGCGTTTGGTGCGCTCGGTGCAGCGTCAAAAGGACGCATGCGCAGCCAAACGCATACCTGCGCATGGCCTGCGTCCCCAGTGCTAAAGATAGGGGACGCCGGACGCATGCAGCGTCATGCATCCGTAGGCGGAGCTACCGGTGGAGACGCGGCAGGGGGTGGGGCTTAGCAGCGGCCGTGCGCAGCCCGACACTGCGGCCGTAAACGCTAATGTGAAACTAGCCTTAAGCAGAAGCACAGTGGGTATGGATCCACTGTGCTTGTAATGTAAAATGCTACTATTCCTGATCATGGTCACATACCCATACGGTTCTATCCAGGGGCGTAACTACCGAGGTCGGGGCCCCGAAGTGCTTATGGGCCCACCCAGTCCAGCAAAGAAGCAGCCACCTTCATGTGGGACCTGGGCTTCCATCACGTCCTTCGCCCCCTCCTCCAGCATGGACTTGGTTATTCCTCCCCCTGAGCTCTGCACTCCACCCCCCCAGTGTCTAAGGTGATGGAGAATGAGACCTGCTGCCATCACTCTCAGTGACCAGTGTGCAGGGGGAAGGCGTGCATTCAGGAGCGCACGATGGCTGTAATGTGCGCATAGGATCTGTGATGAGGTCACAGAAGGGGAGGAGACAGGGGTCACGATCAGGGGTCTCATTGTATGCAGGACTTTGCTGTGCTAGTCGTCATGGATGAGGGTACGTTTATGTGTGGGGTCAAGAGGGGTTTATAGGGTGGATGTAGCAGAGCCGTGGGTGTGCGAGGTGTACGGAGCGGAGCCGTGTATGTGTCAGGTGTACGGAGCGGAGCTAAGCGTGTACGAAGTGTACGGAGCAGAGCCGCGCGTGTACGAGGTGTACGGAGCTGAGCCGCGCGTGTACGAGGTGTACGGAGCTGAGCCGCGCGTGTACGAGGTGTACGGAGCTGAGCCGCGCGTGTACGAGGTGTACGGAGCTGAGCCGCGCGTGTACGAGGTGTACGGAGCTGAGCCGCGCGTGTACGGAGCGGAGATGTGCGTGTATTTTGGCATGTTGGGCCCCATTTGAAAGTTCGCATCGGGGCCCATAACTTTATAGTTACGCCACTGGTTCTATCCCTTGGTAATTTGAAGAGTCTGATCCAGAAAAGAGAAATGCAAAGTGTATACAGAAAGCTGTCAATCAGTGGTGTGGGCAGGATTATACAGAGATCAGCACTCAGAGAACTGCTTGATCTACAGCAGATAAAACAGAGATTTTATCAAAATTGCAGCAATTAGCCCAGTAAGTGATATATATTGCTGGAATCAGGGTCTGTGCCTCTATGTAATGCTGCTCTTAGATAGCAGGGAGGAAACTGTAATTAATAAAATAGAAATCAACAAGTTTATAGTTATGTAAAGAAAATCCCACTCAAATAATGTAACCTGCATATTCGTTGCAGATACCATTAAACAAATACTTGACTTGGTTAACTATAGACCTTCACCAACCCTGAATACAGGGCCAGCAGTCCCATATACAGTATAGATATACTGATGTAATGATTTGTACTCTGCAGCCTCTAGTACCTGAATTGGTGACTGATCGCCATCTAGTGGTGAAAAATGTTAAATTTCCTATTTAGATTTTGTTCCATATTTAAAGCCTAATTAACTGAAATCCTAAAAATACTGATATTATTCAGGTCCCCCTTGATTAACCCATTACACTCACATCTGTGTAAAAAAAAAAATCACTCCAATGTTGATCCAGAAAAGTCGGACGAGTGTCATGTGTATGTCATGGGAGTGCAATGTGATTTTTCTCACTAAGCATTCGTATGTAATCCGTATGCAATGCATTTTTAACATTATATTTTACATACTGTAATTATCTATGTAATTTAAAGCTATTTTGCAAAACCAATAAAGCAATGTTGTACACATATATAGATAGGTAGATAGATAGAATAGAATAGCTACAGTAGATGTCTAGTAGATATTTAATGTCACAAGTCCTCTACTTATAATAAACATGCACCCTTTAGTGCATTTCATGTTGCACTAAAGGGTGTTTAACCTTATTTAATCTATTAAATAAATAATTTAAAAAAATGACATGAGGTCCCCCCTATTTTTGATAGCAAGCAAAGGTAAAGCAGAAAACTGTGGTCTTATATTATCAGACAGCAAAGGTCCCTGATTATTGGACCCTTCCCAATCTAAAAATACCATCCGTCAGCCACCCCTGAATTAGAGCATTACATTGTGCTTTGCCCGACTCTACTTGATTGCCCTGGTGCGGTGGCAATTGGGGTAATGATAGTTGGGGTTGATGACAGATGTGATTTGTAAAAACTCACAGCTGACATCAAGCCCTGGGGTTAGTAATGGTGAGGTGTCTATCAGACACCCCCATTACTAACCCAGTAATAAAAAAATAAAAACACACACACAGAAAAAAAACTTTATTTGAATAGACTCCCCCACGCTATTCCTCACTCACCAATTTATTGTAAATAAACAAAACTTCTATGCAGATCCAATGTATTCCACCAAATACAATGTAGTCCAGAAATGGAAACCTGAAAACCCTGTATAGACAGATATAAAAACAAGAAACAGTGCCTGATTCAATAATTTATTAAAAAAAGAATTGCCCACGAAGCTCCTTAGTTGTCCACGTTCCACAATTTTGGCTCCGGCGACAGTGACCAGCAGTAAAGTGACTGCTATTCACAGGCACCAGGTATTGACGACAACGCTCATTAGCGTCACTGCTTCAGCGGGACCCAGCGGCTCTGATGAGTTTTGTCCCTCTGCTCTCCAATTGGCGAGGGTTTAACCATTGCCATGTTGACCCGAGGTCATCATGACAGGATCAACAGGCTGTGGCAAGCTTGTTAGACCTAATTAGTGCTCCTGCATTGCAATGCTTTACAAAAGCGATCAGAGTGCTAAAAGTGAAAGTCCCATAGAAAGGTTAAGTAAAAAAAAAGTCAAAAAGATTATATATAAAAATATTTTTAAAAAAATCACAATATAATAATATATATATATATATATATATATATAGTGCCCATAAATAAGTATTTTTATACTAAAAAACAAGCACATATTCAGCATTGGCGCCTGGAATGATCCAATTTATAAAACTATCACACTATTAGTAGACACAGTAAAAAAATAAATACAAAGCAAGGCAAAAAAAATGATGCTTTTTATCATATCACTGAACAAAAGTGGAATAAAACATGATCAAAAAGACAAATAAAAATGGCATAGATGAAAACGTCATGCTGCAAACATGGTATCGCTGAAAAATGTCATCTTGTCCGGCAAAAAACTAGATGCCATACAGCTCCATCAATGGAAAAATAAAAAAGCTATAGTCTCAGGAAAAAAAGAGATGCAAAAATAATTATTTTTTCTATAAAATAGTTTTTATTGTATAAAAGCGGCAAAACATAATAATAATAAATGTGGTATAACACTGATCTGAAGAATAAAGCTGCGTTACTAATTTTATGAGACTTGCCAAAGTATGAAAAAGTTTAAAAAAAAAACACCTGAAAAAAAACACCTGAATTGCTGGTTTTTGTTAGTCCTGCCTCCCACAAATTGGAATAGAAAGCGATCAAAAAATGTTATGCGCCTCAAAATGGTACCAACAAAAACAAACGTCAACTTGTCCCGCAAACTACAAACACACACTCAAAATTTTGCGTTTCCATTCGGTCGTCGCACACATCAAATCGCCGCATGTGGACGAATCCACATACAACGCATGTCCCTGTGTACCCAATGTTAAAGATAGGTACGCAGGGAAACGCTGGGCGCATGCGGCAGTAGGCGGAGAGTGGGCAGAGCTTCACGGAGGAAGAAAGGAGGAAATAGGATGCCATCCACAGCCCTCCTGAACGCTAGTGTGAAACTAGCCTTAGCCTGCCTGGCTTAGAGTCCAGCTTTTTAGTACTTTAGTAAGGGCACTCAATTCAGGAGATCTGAAACCTCCATACACCGACATGTGTAAGATAAACAGTTGTCATTTTACAAAGTGAATCACACCAAGGGATGGATATATGATGAGCATAATCTCTCCTAACTCTTCAGATGCTCACAATCAACCTGTCATGGCCAGTTAGTCTCATATGTACTAAAGCATTACTCCAGGTTTATCTCCCATCCACTAGGTGTCCTGTAAGGTTCAGCCAGGACCATAGTCATGGCTGAGGAGACCTGGGCATTAGTGTTCTGGCCTCCCCTCACATAAAAATAATGTCCACTATTCAACATACCTGTGTCTTATGGTCCGGCTCCTTCAGGATCGTCCTTATGCCGCAGGGGACCCTTTCCGGATAAATTTGCATTAACTGAGACACAGTCCATTCCAACTTTAACAAGAACATCTTTACTGGGTTCTCTACACAGCACATCCAAAGTCTTCACAACATTAATAACAGGCTTCACACTGTGTTGTTCCTTCTCTCTCCCTGCACTTCTTTCACGGTTGCACAGTGTGCACCCAGGTCGGACCATCCCAGACGAGCCCTCAGTATCTTCCCTGTTCAGCTCTGCTATGAGTAGACATTTACCTGTCTGTTTCACCCCAGACATAAGAACATCAGCTCCTGCAGTCAGTTGCCAGATGGCGAGCGACCTGCCCCTCTGTACTGTCCCTTGCGATGACACAGCATCCTCCTGGGTCAAACTCACTGTTTCTGGAAGTTCCCTCAGCTGTTCCTAATTCACGGTGATCTTCTGTACTGGCCTGCTGCTGTCCTGGCTTAGTGGGTTAATCTAACAAAGGGTTAATGTCACCATTCGATTGTAAGGTGACATTAACCCTTTGTTAGATTAACCCATTCACCACCGCTAAAGGGCAATGGGAAGCCCACACATTTTTTTAACCACGAATTAACCCCTTAAAATAACAACTACAACTCCCAAATTTTGCACACAAACCCTCATCTAATTATTAGTCAGGGACATATTAAAAAACATGAAATGAAATGCTTTACTGAATGTAAACCATGTGTCATTTCATGTCGGGTTGGGGAATGATTTGATAGAAGCCGGCAATTTAATTAGCGGCTATTCTGCTATGAAGAACTCTGTGAAATATAAATATATATATATATGTTTGTCTCAATGACTTGTGTGTATATATATGCATTCTATGTGTCTATATTTATTATTTCGTTTCTGTTAGAAACCCTGTCATAGGGCTCCATTATATGTCCATTTTGCAAGGCGGCGAGAAAATCTCGCCATACAGATTGCATACGGATGCCATACGGATTACAAACGGATGCAGACATGCACAAAATACGCAACCACACCTTGTTTACAGATGACATATGGAGCACTATTTGGGGGTCATTCATCCGTATTACGCATGTAAACTACGGACCGTATTTTGCGTCGGTTAGTGTGCAGAAGAGCAGAGGCATAATATATCATACCCCCTACAGTCCTACAGCCACCTTATAATATATATATAATATATATATATACACACACACAATGCGAAACATAGATGTGCACACCCCTTTTGAAAAGCAAGATTCTAATCAATATCTCACTGAACAATTTCCAAACTTTTGACAAGACTCAGTTTCGCAGTTTCATACATTTTTTTCACTCATACCATGGAAGTAAGGTTAATAGTATACATTTCATTGCAAATTAGTTGATGCAAAATTGAACACACCCACATAAAGCCATAATTTTTTAAGGACAGCACCATATCTTCTAGGCATGGAATTTAACAGTTTGACGACATATTCCAATATATTGTTCCATCCAAGAACAACCTCTTTTAGAGCCTGGATGATTAATGGAGAGTGATGATCAACTTGTAACTTCAAAATTCCCCATAGGTGTTCGATTGGGAATAGATCAGGAGACATACCTGGCCACTGAATCACTTTCACCTTGTTCTTTAAAAATGCAACAGTGGCTTTGGATGAGTGTTTTGGATCTTTGTCATATTGGATAAGTGCTTGTCTACCAAGAGCATGGAGTGATGGCAGCATCATCTCTTTTCATTATAGAGCATTACATCTCTGAATTCATGACACCTTCAATGAAATGTAGCTTTCTGACACCAGCAGCACTCATGCAGCCTCACATAAGGACACTGCCACCACCATGTTTCACTGAAGTCACCATACATTTTTCGTTGTACTCCCTACCTTTACAATGTCATGCAGTTTTGAAGTCATTATTCTTGGTCTCGTCAGTCCACAGTATAGAGTCCCAGTAGTTTGCATATTTTACAGCATGGGCCCTTGCAAATTGTAGGTAAGCTTTTTCGTGCTTGAGCTTTAGGAGAGGCTTCCTTTATGGATGACACCCATGAATGACCTGTTTGGGTGCTAATTTCTGTGGTCGGCCTGGATGTATCTGTGAGATAGGTGCAGTTTCATCTTTGTTAAAAGCTTTATTTATTTTCTTTCTCAGGTCTTGTAACACTTCTCTTCAATGTGGTGCCATTGCTGATAGCATGAAATGGGAAGGTGTTTTTGTTAAATAACGCTCTTTTATAGTCAAGTGTCAAGTGTCTGCTGTACACCTGTCTAATACATACCGTATAAGCTGACATGAGTATAAGCCGAGGCACCTAATTTTACCACAAAAACTGGGAAAACTTATAATGCTCCATAAAGTTCATGATGGGCCCTATAAGATGCCCATATAATGCTCAATGCAGTTTATGCTGATTCCCATTTACCGTATATTGCTGATTCAAAAAAATGAAATACCTCTCGCCGCTGACCACTGCTCCTCAGCGTCGCCGCCTCTCTGCACTGTGACTGTTCAGGCAGAGGGTGCACACTAATCACATCATCGCACCCTCTGACCTGAATGTCACAGTCAGAGGACGCGGAAGACACTGCAGCGGTGGAATGGGGAGTGGTGAATATTGCAAGTACCGGGGGCCTAAACAAGTGGTGGCACAGGCACAAGGCCCCCATAGTGCACCAGTGTCCCCACCCACTCAGGACCCCAGCACTTGCCCAGGTGCTAACGCCGACCGTCGGCACTGTCAGCAGTCACCGGAACACTTGCAGAGGCTGCAGACGAGCGCAGATGAGCTGGAGAGACCGGGGAACACCCACACTGCAGCAAGGAACAAGTAATTGGGACCATGACTCATGTATAAGCCTAGGGGGGGACTTTTTCAGCAAAAAAAGTGCTGAAAAACACGACTTATACACTTGTATATACGGTAATTAGATTTAGCTTTAGCAGAATTCTTTTTATGTAGAATTTTGTAATCTAAATTTTAACTTTGATCCAACACTTTAATTTGGGTGCGCTCATTTTTTTCAACACAGTCTTGAATTAATTTGTTAGGAAAATTTACTTTTTGGGTGTGAAAAATAACAAATCTTGTTTGCAATCAATTACCCACATTTGTGGGTATGGTATCTCAAAGAAAATGTTAAAATATGAAAGGAAATCTGTTAACGTATATATACAGTGGGGCAAAAAAGTATTTAGTCAGTCAGCAATAGTGCAAGTTCCACCACTTAAAAAGATGAGAGGCGTCTGTAATTTACATCATAGGTAGACCTCAACTATGGGAGACAAACTGAGAAAAAAAAATCCAGAAAATCACATTGTCTGGTTTTTTTTTCATTTTATTTGCATATTATGGTGGAAAATAAGTATTTGGTCAGAAACAAAATTTCATCTCAATACTTTGTGATATATCCTTTGTTGGCAATGACAGAGGTCAAACGTTTTCTGTAAGTATTCACAAGGTTGCCACACACTGTTGTTGGTATGTTGGCCCATTCCTCCATGCAGATCTCCTCTAGAGCAGTGATGTTTTTGGCTTTTCGCTTGGCAACACGGACTTTCAACTCCCTCCAAAGGTTTTCTATAGGGTTGAGATCTGGAGACTGGCTAGGCCTCTCCAGGACCTTGAAATGCTTCTTACGAAGCCACTCCTTCGTTGCCCTGGCGGTGTGCTTTGGATCATTGTCATGTTGAAAGACCCAGCCACGTTTCATCTTCAATGCCCTTGCTGATGGAAGGAGGTTTTCACTCAAAATCTCACAATACATGGCCCCATTCATTCTTTCATGTACCCGGATCAGTCGTCCTGGCCCCTTTGCAGAGAAACAGCCCCAAAGCATGATGTTTCCAAAACCATGCTTTACAGTAGGTATGGTGTTTGATGGATGCAACTCAGTATTCTTTTTCCTCCAAACACGACAAGTTGTGTTTCTACCAAACAGTTCCAGTTTGGTTTCTTCAGACCATAGGACATTCTCCCAAAACTCCTCTGGATCATCCAAATGCTCTCTAGCAAACTTCAGACGGGCCCGGACATGTACAGGCTTAAGCAGTGGGACACGGCTGGCACTGCAGGATCTGAGTCCATGGTGGCGTAGTGTGTTACTTATGGTAGGCCTTGTTACATTAGTCCCAGCTCTCTGCAGTTCATTCACTAGGTCCCCCCGCGTGGTTCTGGGATTTTTGCTCACCGTTCTTGTGATCATTCTGACCCCACGGGGTGGGATTTTGCGTGGAGCACCAGATCGAGGGAGATTATCAGTGGTCTTGTATGTCTTCCATTTTCTAATTATTGCTCCCACAGTTGATTTCTTCACTCCAAGCTGGTTGGCTATTGCAGATTCAGTCTTCCCAGCCTGGTGCAGGGCTACAATTTTGTTTCTGGTGTCCTTTGACAGCTCTTTGGTCTTCACCATAGTGGAGTTTGGAGTCAGACTGTTTGAGGGTGTGCACAGGTGTCTTTTTATACTGATAACAAGTTTAAACAGGTGCCACTTGTACTACAGGTAATGAGTGGAGGAAAAAGGAGACTCTTAAAGAAGAAGTTACAGGTCTGTGAGAGCCAGAAATCTTGATTGCTTGTTTCTGACCAAATACTTATTTTCCACCATAATATGCAAATAAAATGAAAAAAAAACAGACAATGTGATTTTCTGGATTTTTTTTTCTCAGTTTGTCTCCCATAGTTGAGGTCTACCTATGATGTAAATTACAGACGCCTCTCATCTTTTTAAGTGGTGGAACTTGCACTATTGCTGACTGACTAAATACTTTTTTGCCCCACTGTATCTCACTTAATATTCTTTTTCACAGCAAAAACTAACAAATTATACCAAAATTGTAGCTGCCAATAAATTATATAACTTCCCTTTATGGAGTATAGCATATTATTTCCTGGAAAGCAGCACTAGTCACTGTGTCCAGGAAGGTTTAGTGCTGGGGACAGCCGTTAAAAGCATGTGGAATTTCTCTGCACAATTAGATGTACTGTATTAAAAGCGATTGCATAATATTCTGAATATGAAAGTCTCAGCACAGTGTGATCCTATGTTCTAAAGCTTAGGTGTCAACAGAAGACGTTTAGGGCGATGGAATTTCTGTTTGTCGTATAAATGATATTGCATGTGTAATAATATTTCAATTCTTTTTCCAGCGCTTCTGTATACGTGTTCAGTAAGTGGAAGCTGATTATCTCCTTCTCTAAGGGTGTTTGCACACGTTGCAGATTTTGCTGCGGATTCGCAGCGGTTTTGGTCCTGCGGATCCGCAGCAGTTTCTGCTGCGTTGTACAGTGCCATTTTAGTCTATGTAAAAAGAAAAACGCAGTGCACACGTTGCGGATTTTTCCCATGGATTTGCTGCGGTTTCAAAACCACAGCATGTCAATTTTTTGTGCGGATTCCGCAGTGGTTTGGTACCTGCTCCATGACAGGTGTCAAACCGCAGGGGAAAACCGCAGGCTAAACCGCACTAAATCCACAGATAAACTGCAGGTCTTTTGACCTGCAGATTTGGACAAATCTGCGCGGACAAATCTGCAGCAGAATCCGCAACGTGTGCACACACCCTTAAACTGAGCATTGATAAAGATGAATTGAAGCCCACTTGATGTGTCAAAACTTTAACCCTTTCACACAGGTGCAATTTTCCATTTTTGTATTTTTGTTTTTTGTTCCCCTTCTTCTCACAGCCATAGCTTTTTGTATTTTTCCGTCAATATACCCGTATGTGGGCTTGTTTTTTGTGATTTTACCATATAGTGTACTGGAAAATGGGAAAACAATCCAAGTGTGGTGAAATTGCAATTCCACAATTGCTTTTGTTTTTTTTTATTTATCATGTTCACTAAATGCTAAAACTAACCTGCCAATATTTGCATAATCAGCCCGATTCCCTTGGATCAGAGAATGTATGGCCATCTGCACCTAGCCTAACCTTGTACAGTTTGTGTCACAAGTTTACCTTTACCTCCAATACTCAATGTGGTCTCGATTTTGTCTTCTATGAGTCTATAGTGATTTTTCTGGCCATTGCTATAAGTTTTTGAGGTGGGAGAAAATTTGCAAAAAATGTGCAAATTTGAAAAGGTTTTAACACTTTGAATTTATACCAAAAATTATCATAAAGACTTTTGTAAATATGGGCTATGGTCTATTAGCTGTTTTTCGATTGATGGATGCAGGATAAATGGAATAGCAGGAATATGTTGTTTCTCATTGTCCTATGAGCCTACCATTGCTTTAGGGTGAGTGCACACAGTGCGGGTTGAGCTGCGAATTTTTTCATGCGGATTTGCAGGTAGAACTGCAGGTAAAGTGACCTGTGTTTTACCTGCGGATTTGCCAGCGGTTTTCCCCTGCGGTTTGACACCTGGACAATGGAACAGGTGTCAAACCGCTGCGGAATCCGAAGAAAGAATTGACATGCTGTGGATTTAAAATCGCAGCAAATCCGCGGGGAAAAATCCGCAGCATGTGCACTGCGGTTTTTAAAACGCATAGATTTGCATTGTACTGTAGAATGCCTGCCGATTATTGTGTTAGAATTTTTCTGACCCTGTAATCCCCCAGTCGCTCCAATTCTTATGTCTGTCCATATTTCCAGCATCTAACAAATTAACTTCAAGATCTGACTATTTACTTGCTGCTTATTATTTCCCACCCTGGACAGCATTTTGTCAAAAGATATTCAATGTTATCCAGTTCCCGTGTTATGGTTGATTTGTGTTTATGGTCAATGATTTTTCTAGACATATGGACTTTCAGACGTTTTTCACATACGCAAAAAAAAAAAATCAGAGTTTCATCAGTGTTTTGGACCAGATTGCTGTTTTTACCGGGTACTGTGGTTGTCCTATTACTTAAAGGCCACACTGGTCAACCTCTTTAATAAGTACTGTAAGTACTTATTAAAGTCCATATTCTGGACCAAAGTTTTAAATGAGGAATACAAGGTATTGGTGGTACAATATACTGTAAGGCTATGTGCACACGCTGCGGATTTGACCTGCGGTTTTCCTGCGGATTGGCCTGCGGTTTTCCTTGCGGTTTGCCACCTGGACAATGGAATAGGTGGCAAACTGCAGCAGAATCCGCAGAAAGAATTGACATGTCAATTCTTTCTGCGGATTCAAAACCGCAGCTTTTCCGCAGTTGAAAAACCGCAGCATGTGCACAGCGGATTGTAAGTCACATAGACTTACATTGTACTGTACATTGTCTGCAGAACTGCTGTGGATCCGCAGAGGCCAAATCCGCACCAGAATCCGTAGCGTGTGCACATAGCGTAAGAGATTTTCTTGCTTGAAAGAATGTGTAAAGCATCGGAAAACTCAATATGGCAGGTAAAATGAATAAAATATTGTGCTTCTTAGGTTAAAACCTCATTCCGATGTCTATTTTTTCCATCAATGTGGCATTCAATTTTTCTCTCGTATCAACAAAAAAAAAGGGCAACAAATCAAAAAACAGTAAAATGAATAGCACTCATGACACATGGATGACATCTACTGTATGTGCTCTCCATTTTCTTCATGAACCCATCGATTTGAATTGGTTAGTTTTATCCGTGAGTAGTAGTCGTATAACAAAATGTCTCCTTTGTCCTCAAAAGAACACTGACAGGTGAAAAGCCCCATAGGCTATAAGGGGAACATGTCCTAGCTATGTCAGTTGAAAAATGGATTGCTGAATGAGGCCTAAGTAAAGAAATGAAAGTTGAAGAATGAATGAAATTAGAGGGGTATTCTCATGTTATTAACTTAGCTCTTCCATGAAGATTGTTTTTGTTAATAAATCTGTGTGTATATATATAAGTAATGTAGTGTGAGTGTATTAATATACTCAACTACCTCTGCTCTCTCTGGAGTCCAGCGCCATTCTGCTCCTCTTCTCAGTGCCACCACTCTTCAGACTAGCTGGCTCACTCTATATTCTCTGTGTGAGCCAGAGGTCTCTTCTACAATGTAAGTTTATGGAGCCTTATTCTGACCCTAGAGATTTTTCAGTGTAAAAGTCAATTCTAGGTCACTCAGAGCTCAGTATGACCCAAAGAGTCTGCAGAGGGATGACCATTACTCAGAAAGGGAGCTGAGCAGCGCTGGATCTCGGAGAAAGTAGTTAAGTATATTAACACATATTCACTACATTACATACACAAACACACAGGTTTATTTAAAACAATCTTCATGGGAAGACTTCTTTAAATTGCTGTAGTTAGTTAAGCAGCCTGGAAATAAGAATCTTTGTAGATTTTCTACCTACTTCATTCCCCTGGATTGACAGCTTTTCTCATACATAGTGTACAGCTTGTTTCCATGGAGCTTGTCCACGAGAGCCTGGCCAAGTGTGCAAGCAACCTGGAAGTAAAAAGGCTGTGAGGAGACTGCAGAGCTATGAGCTGCTCAAGAGACAACTTAACAATACCCCTGTAAGTAATCCCAGCAAAAAAGTACAATTCGTGAAAGGGTTACAGCTAATAAGAGAAATGTAAGCCTGCGCTGAATCCTCCACTTACTGTATATCAGCTAATTTGTCTATATTTTATGTTGGTGATCTCAGATAACCTGCTTTGGATTCCTTCCCTTTGAAACATAGGTAGGAATAAACCCTTAGCGCATAGATTTGTGCTGATATCAGGAAAAGTAATGCTGAATGCAGAGAACGTGATGTACACTTTGTCTTCAGTACACAGAGGGGAACTTTAACACTAAAGCAATAAATAACATTTTATAGAATGTGTAGTAAACAGAAAACTGAACATTCCATCCAGGTAAGGTTTCAGAAGACACACAAAGGTATGATTAACGACAGTGCCACAACGGGGTGCGCAGGGACCACCAATAAAATTCACATTGGAGACCAATCCTTTAGTTACATTCAGATGTTTATTTTCGGACCACTGACTATTTTTATTATTGATACCATATGGGTGTATACACCATTAATTAGTTCACTTTTTCCTTATTATTTTGAGAAGGGGTTGGGAGGGAAAAATATAGTACAAGTTACTAATCATATTTACCATTATCTATCTATCTATCTATCTATCTATCTATCTATCTATCTATCTATCTATCTATCTATCTATCTATCCCATATCTATCTATCTATCTATCCCATATCTATCTATCATTACATAATTATTTGTAAAAAAAAACTATATAGAAAAAAAGCCTGATAATGCAGTATTCCTGGCAATTATCAGTAGACATGGCATAACCTTTCATATAGAAATGTGCATAGCAGGACTAACCCTTTAACCCCTTCACTCTGCATGTCGTATCTCTCCCTTTGATGTGGGCTCTCAGCGTTGGATCCCACATCTTTCCCAGCACATGTCAGCTGTTTTGAACAGCTGATATGTGCCCCTAACAGCCGCGGGTGGGATCGCGATCCGTCCGTGGCGGTTAACCTGTTAAATGCCGCTGTGAATCTCTGACAGTGGCATTTAATGTCATCGCTCTGGAAGTACGTCACTAATCTCACCCATCGGCGCCCATGTCACATGACCACGGATCACCGATGGGTTGGCAGCAGATCCCTGTGGTTGTCATTGCCAGATTACTATGAGCGCTACCCAGCGGTTGGCGCTAACAGCAAGTGCGCATTTCAGCTACACACAGGCGATCTGATCATTGCCTGTGTGTAGCGTAGGTGATCAGAAGGTTGCAGCTTCTAGTCTCACGTGGAGACTATTGAAGCAAGTGAAAAGTAAAAAATTTTTTTAACAATATTAAAAAAATAAAAAATATAAAAGTTCAAATCACTCCCCATTCACCCCATTCAAAATGAAACAATGAAAAAATTACACATATTTGGTATTGCCATGTTAATAAATGCCCGATCTATTAAGATATAAAAATAATTAATCCGATTGGTAAACGGCGTAGCAAAAGAAAAGTCAAAACGTTAGAATTAAATTTTTTTGGTCACCGCAACATTGCAATAAAATGCAATAACGGGAGATCAAAAGATTGTATCAACACCAAATAGCATCATTAAAAACATCAGCTCGGCATGCAAAAAATAAGCCTTCATTCAGCGCCAGATCACGAAAAATGGAGACGCTATGGCTGTCGGAAAATGACGCAATTTTTTTCTTTAACAAATTTTGGATTTTTTGTCACCACTTAAATAAAAAAGAACCTAATACATGTTTGGTATCTACGAACTCATAATGACCTGGAGAATCATAACAGCAGGTCACTTTTAGCATTGGGTGAACATGGTAAAAAAAAACAAAAACAAAGAAAAACAGTTGTGAAATTGCACTTTTTTTGCAATTTCACCGCACATGGATTTTTTTTCCCCGTTTTCCAATACATCATATGGTAAAAACAAGTCCTCACATGGCCATATTAACGGAAAAATAAAAAAAGTTATGGCTCTGGGAAGGAGGGGAGCAAAAAAGCAAAAAACAAACGCTATAACAAAAAGGGGCTGCGGCGTGAAAGGGTTAAGATACTTATACTTTTTCTTCATTGAAGTGGAGAGAAATGTTTTCCAATTTAATTCTCTTTTTAGTGTCCTTTTTGATGTTTGTATATGTGTATTTGATGAATAAAAAAAGAGATGGCATACCCTAGTAATATGTCACCAATGTATAAGATTTACATAATCTTTAAATATCAGCTTCCCGTTATTCTATCTCATGGAAGACATTAATTTGTGATCCTTCTAATATAGAGGGATAATCAAAGAGAATCAGAATGCCGTCTTCTCTGTGGAGTAGTGTGAGATTTTATTTTATTTTTATCTTGGACATGTAAAGGGCATGAGCTCTGTCTTCTTTCTTTTCCATCTTTTAGTATTGGATCAACTTTTGCCGCCTACTGCAGTCCACTTTTATGATATATTAAATTATCTTTGCCTATAGGAAGCATAATTACCGAATGGGGCCAAAGTTCACTTTTTTACTCTAGTTTTCATTTTTTTCACTTTAGCCTTTTAACCTCCTTTCATCAACACCTGCATAATCAATGCTCATTATTTATTGACCAAGACTATTATTTGATTGGCAAATGCCCGATTCTATTCCATAACTCCAGAAATCAGAAACGTTTTCGTATTGATTTTATGATAGTGCAATCACATGATTCGTTCTTGAAAAGAAAAGAACACGAATTTATCTGAGTATCTTATGTGCTGAACACTTTTCCTGATGCCAGGCATCAGGCACCTACTTATAAACCAAGCAAGAAAGAAAATTTGAATATCAACAGAAATCTGTCACTTATTCTCTGAGTTTATTCCATTATACTTTGGAGTTTATGAGATTGAATTGCTTTACGACCTCCATTCCTGCCTCCATATTTCTGTGTCATTTTATCCTGTGAATTATGCCTCAATTTAGTAACTATTTGTCTTCCCTACCTCCCTCTGAACTGTATAGTGACCCCAGATAAATGTATTAAACTGACCTCACTTGACTTGGACTGGAATGAAATATAGTTGCTGGTTTCATATTACTTCATCAGATATTGCATTATGGAGGTAGTGAGATTTCCACTCCTAGAAGCAATGCTTCCCTGGAGAATACCTTCATACACATGAAATTCATGAGTTCAGAGTCTTACAGAATTGCAGTAAGTATTACAGCTCCATACAACTCCATTCATCTTATAAATTATCCAGATTTGTAATACAGCTTTGTTCACGAGTAGGGATGAGCGAGCATACTTGTGAGGATTCGGTACTCGGCGAGTAATGCGGTACTCGCGGTACTCGAATCCTCGCGAGTATTTCACTACTTGCCTCGCAATATTCGCAACAGCCCACACAGTCCCTGCACAGCCCTGCACAGTCCCGCACAGCATGGCACAGTCCCCGCACAGCCCAGCACGGCCCACCACAGTCCCACACAGCCCAGCACAGTCCTGCACAGTACCTGCAAAGCCCTGCACAGTCCCGCACAGCACGGCACAGGCCAGCACAGTCTTCGCACAGGCCAGCACAGTCTTCGCACATGCCAGCACAGTCCCGCATAGCCTGGCACAGTCTTCGCACAGTCCCCGCCCAGTCCATCACAGTCCCCGCCCATTAATCGCATTTCCCATAGACCTACATTGGAATTGGTACTCGTTACGAGTACCCGAATATTAGGAGGTACTCGTAACGAGTACAGCGAGTCCGAATACTACAGTGCTCGCTTATCCCTATTCACGAGCTAAGGGAAAATGTACTTGTGAGTAGAAGGAGAAGGAACCCTGGACCACCCGGTCCTCCACTTCTCCTCCCTGTTGCAACATACTGTAAGTGAATATTTATTTAGTATTTGTCAACAAAAGTATCTATACTTTTATGCAGTGAATCATTTCTTTATTTTCTAGCTAAGAGTTGCCAAAGGCTTATCAGGATTTCTTTTCTTGGCTGAAAAGTAGTGCTTCTGTGGAAAGTATTTGGCTAAAGACTGAGAATACTGTCACACTTAGCGATGTACCAGCGATCCCGACCAGCGATATGACGCGGTCAGGATCGCTGGTACATCTCTAAGTGGTCGCTAGTGAGCTGCCACACAGACAGATCTCACCAGCGACATCGCTGGGGACGGGGGTCGCTACTTACCTGTCACACCAGGCGATCCTGCGTCCTCCCACCCGGCTCCACGCGTTGCTCGTCCTCACAGCAGGAAGCACCGCAGGAAGCTGACGACGAGAAACGGTCCTGGACGTTCTCGCGCGATCAGCGATAACCAGCGGGGGAGCCGGTCGTAGGTAAGTATCACACACAGAGATATCGCTAGCAATATCGCTGCTACGTCACTAGTTATAGCGATATTGCTAGCGATATCTCTTAGTGTGACATGCCCTTGAGAGCATGTATTCAGTTAACCTTTCCGTAGGCACAACAAGCATGCGACACTTGACATTACTGCATTAAATGTGAGCAGTGATTTAATATTATGAAGAATATCTTGTCTAATAGATATTTATTAGGGCTCATTCTACTATGGGCCCAAACATGTTTGGAATCTGAGTTGTATATTAGCTGCAATTTTTGCATTTTCACAAGGGGTAGTATGTGAAAATGGATCCCAAAATTTATTATGTAACTTCTCCCAAATTTGGTGATATCCATTTGACATCAGAAATTATTGTTTGGCCACACGGCAGGACTCAGAAGATAGGTGCACTACAGTTGTGGCCAAAAGTATTGACACCCCTGCAATTTTGTCAGATAATACTCAGCTTCTTCCTGAAAATTATTGCAAACACAAATTCTTTGTTAGTATTATCTTCATTTAATTTGTCTTAAATGAAAAAATGCAAAAAGAATTGTCCTAAAGCCAAATTGGATATAATTCCACACCGAACATTAAAAAAGAGGGTGGACAAAAGTATTGGCACTGTTCAAAATAGCATGTGATGCTTCTCTAATTTGTGTAATTAACAGCACCTGTAACTTACCTGTGGCATCTAACAGGTGTTGGCAATAACTAAATCACACTTGCAGCCAGTTGATATGGATTAAAGTTGACTCAACCTCTGTCCTGTGTCCTTGTGTGTAACACATTGAGCATGGAGAAAAGAAAGAAGACCAAAGAACTGTCTGAGGACTTGAGAAACCAAATTGTGAGGAAGCATGAGCAATCCCAAGGCTACAAGTCCATCTCCAAAGACCTGAATGTTCATGTGTCTACCGTGCACAGTGTCATCAAGAAGTTTAAAGCCCATGGCACTGGGGCTTACCTCCCTAGATGTGGACGGAAAAGAGAAATTGACAAGAGATTTCAACGCAAGATTGTGCGGATGTTGGATAAAGAACCTCAACTAACATCCAAACAAGTTCAAGCTGCCCTGCAGTCCGAGGGTACAACAGTGTCAACCCGTACTATCCATCAGCGTCTGAATGAAAAGGGACTGTATGGTAGGAGACCCAGGAAGACCCCACTTCTTACCCCGAGACATAAAAAAGCCAGGCTGGAGTTTGCCAAAACTTACCTGAAAAAGCCTAAAACGTTTTGGAAGAATGTTCTCTGGTCAGATGAGACAAAAGTAGAGCTTTTTGGGCACAGGCATCAACATAGAGTTTACAGGAGAAAAAAAGAGGCATTCAAAGAAAAAAACACGGTCCCTACAGTCAAACATCGCGGAGGTTCCCTGATGTTTTGGGGTTGCTTTGCTGCCTCTGGCACTGGACTGCTTGACCGTGTGCATGACATTATGAAGTCTGAAGACTACCAACAATTTTGGCAGCATAATGTAGGGCCCAGTGTGAGAAAGCTGGGTCTCCCTCAGAGGTCATGGGTCTTGCAGCAGGACAATGACCCAAAACACACTTCAAAAAGCACTTGAAAATGACTTGAGAGAAAGCACTGGAGACTTCTAAGGTGGCCAGCAATGAGTCCAGACCTGAATCCCATAGAACACCTGTGGAGAGATCTAAAATTGGCAGTTTGGAGAAGGCACCCTTCTAATATCAGGGACCTGGAGCAGTTTGCCAAAGAAGAATGGTCTAAAATTCCAGCAGAGCATTGTAAGAAACTCATAGATGGTTACCGGAAGCGGTTAGTCGCAGTTATTTTGGCTAAAGGTTGCGTAACCAAGTATTAGGCTGAGGGTGCCAATACTTTTGTCTGGGCCATTTTTGGAGTTTTGTGTGAAATGATCAATGTTTTGATTTTTGCTTCATTCTCTTTTGTGTTTTTTCATTTAAGACAAATTAAATGAAGATAATACCAAATAATTTGTGTTTGCAATCATTTTCAGGAAGAAACTGAGTATTATCTGACAAAATTGCAGGGGTGTCAATACTTTTGGCCACAACTGTATTTTACTGCCTCATTATAGTGAATGGTTTCACTGGGTATTTCATCTAAATTGTATTTTTTGTGGATTTAGGCATAACCCCCAGATAAAGGCTCAACATAGAGCACAAGATACATGTAAATGAAGCCCTTTAGGTTTTTCTCTTTTTGCTCTCAAAAACTATTTTTTTAATCAAAAATAGTTTTTCTTTGGCATATACTGAGAGCTATATCTTTATTATCTGATAAAGCTGTATGAAGGATTACTGTATCTATGGTGGCACGGTCCCTAAGCTGCAGAACATGGCAGTCTGTCATGCCAACTGCACTTGTATGGCAGGTATCATAGGATACATGCATAGCATGCTCTTCAGTCGCTCACCTAGTCCCACAATAGTAGATTGCTTCCCGTAAACTTCAGAAGGTTGCTAAGCATAGCCTCCAGGGAATGTGCCTCCTGGAAGGCTCGGTTACTGACTGATCCACCATTCCTGCAATGGAATGTTGCATCCTGCTGACTATGCCAAATGTAAGCAGGCGACCAGATGCAACACACAGATAAACACAAAGTGGAAGTAACCAAATAAATTATTTATTTCCCTGATGTGGCAGGAAATTGCGGTAACTATATCAATGGTAAATAATGCAAAACAGGGTAATCACAGCATGGAATATAGAATCTAAGATATACAATAAATCCTCAGGTCTACTCATGGAAATTCGGTGGTTGACCTACACTGGACGTCTCTCATACCTGGTGAGATGATCGCTGGTACTCTTCTCTTGACTGACGTAGTTAGGACTCCAGGTCTTGACCTGCGCAGGTCTGGTCTTTGGGCTTTAACTGGTGTATTCTGTGCTCAGGAACTTGCCTGGTGTAGATTGGTTCTTTGGGCCTTCGCCAGCATCATCTGGATTCTAGAACTTGTCTGGTGCTGCCTAGGTTCTGCTTCCAAATGCTCTACAACTCACTGCCTTGGGCTTTCTGTCACGGCCTGTTGCTTCAGCATCTCCCTTAACACACGTCCTGTCCGTTCCTTTACTTGGTGCAAAATTTGCTCCCATCTTGGCGGTTTTCCTTTTTTTATTGGGAAACTGGTCTTCAAAGTCATCTGACCCGGTGCTCAATTCAAACTCCTCTTTCCTGAAACTCTTCCTCTTCCAGTCGGTTCCACAGGGTCTCACTTGGAGAGTAGATGGCAGTCTTCTTGCAAAAATGCTGCATAGTGCTTTTTATGGCACAATTTCTTACACAATCATGGCAATGAAATATGAATGATATTTGCACACATATTTGTGCATGTGTTCTGGTAACTGTGGGGCTTGCCCAGTGAGAGTTACGGGTTGGATAAGTTCTTGGAAAGCAAGGAGTCTAGAAGTGTATATGAGAGAGTTTGAGCAGAGCAGAATGCTTAGGGTTAGCATTCTAACAAGCACCATTAGAAATTAAGAGGGGTATTTAGATGCTGGTTTTCCAAGAAAGTTCAATATGTTTTGACCTGTTAGCAATTTTCTAATATTACTTTAACTTTGTATAGTGGAGCACAGCAAGACCTTCCCTGTCCCCCTTAGCTATCCCTAGTTGCAGCTCCTGGTTCAGAGAGTGAAACATTTCAATGTTACCTAGACAAGTCGGAGCCACATTTCTTCACACGTAACACAACTGTTTTTTGGACATGACTTTCAATTTTCCTCTCTAAAAGTTACAAAATAAAGCTTTGATTTCCCCAAATAACAGCTTAGTATGTCACTACGGACGCAGCAAGGGAGTGAAGTGGCCACTACTGCCCGAGACTTAGGTGCCTCATTATGAATTAGTCAGCGGCAGTAAATAGTGGCTTTCATTCCAGAACATGCTTTACATTCCAGCCACCACTGTAAACAAGAGGAGAGCCCCCTTCATAAACTTTACTTACCTAAGATATCACATAAGTCATAAACACTACACATACAGCTCAGATACATGCACAAATTCTATGTAGATAGTCCAAGCATTTAGACTCGGGGGTACGTATCATTATTGTTTGTTTACTATTTTTACTAAATGGTTTAACATTGTGGCTGTTTTCCCAAAAAATGACAAAACATTTGGAGTAATAAATTGAACAGACACAACCTCATTCTTAGAGTTGAGAGAAACGGGTCGGTCATATTCAAAAGTCGCCGACTTTCGCTGAAGTCGGGTTTCATGAAACGAAACCCGACCATAGCGTGAGGTCGGCCACGAGGTCGGCGACCAGAGTGCCAAAGTCGCGTTTCAAAAGATGCTTCCAGCGCCCTTTTTCAGCCAATGATGGAGGACGCACACTGTGGGCAACGCGATGACATAGGCATCGGTCACCACCATCTTTGAGAAGGGCACGCAAGTGATTGGCTGGCTTTGTGTGGCGTCACATGGGCTATAAAAGGGCATGCACTCCGACCGTCATCTTACTTCTGCCAATCTTAGCATTAGGGAGAGGTTGCTGCTCCTGATTCTGAATAAGGGAGAGCGTTAGGAAGGGAAGAAGAACCAAAAAACTGCTTCTGCTGTTAGCGATTTCCACTGTACAACACAACAGTTTGTGTGCAGTGACAGGGGAGGCTCTATTTTTGTGCATCAGCTCTGTTGGTTATTAGGCTGCCTTATAAGGCTCCCTGATAGCTGCATTGCTGTTTGCACACTGCTATGCAAACTGCTTTTTTAAAAGCAAAAATACTTTTCTTCCTCTTTTCTATGCAGTTACCAAGCGTTCATTTTTCCACCCTTTTGTGTGTGCACTATGCAGCAGTCCTGCTTATTAGGCTGCCTACATCCATACTTGGACTGAGAGCATCATTGTCAGCGTCCTCAAATCTCTAGTGAGATCCAAATTCTCACCAATCCTATAGACACCCTCCACCTTGTCATACACCATCCAATTTCAGTCTGTTACATTGAGGTGTAATCTCTCCTGGGCCAGAGACAATAGTTCTGCGTCCTCAAATCTAAAGTGAGATTCAAAATCTCACCAATCCTATAGACACCCTCCACCTTGTCATTCACCATCCAATTTCAACCTGTTACATTGAGGTGTAATCTCTACTGGGCCAGAGACAATAGTTCAGCATCCTCAAATCTATAGTGAGATTCAAATTCTAACCAATCCTATAGACACCCTACACCTTGTCATACACCATCCAATTTCAGCCTGTTACATTGAGGTGTAATCTCTACTGGGCCAGAGACAATAGTTCAGCATCCTCAAATCTCTAGTGAGATTCAAATTCTCACCAATAGTAGATACACCTTCTACCTTGTTTCAAAGTACCATATAGCTGGTGGTATTTTGGGTACATTTTTACAAAAATGAGCAAGTTTGGTGGAAGACGCCATGGAAGTGGGCGGGGGTTGCCAGCTGGTCCCGATGGTGGTGGTGTTGCATCTGTTGGTAATGGCAAAAGCATAATAGCACCTAAGGCAGGAGGTGTTGAGCCTGCGTCATCATCTGGCTCCGAAAGGCCTCAGAGGCTCTCTTTTCTGGGAGTAGGTAAACCACTTTTAAAGCCAGAGTTTCAGGAACAAGTTTTGGCTTACATTGCTGACACAGCCTCCAACTCTCTCGCCTCCTCTTCTGAAGTTTCAAAAAATAAAAGCACTGAGTCGTCATTGGAGGCTCCTGGTCAGGAACAACACCTTTCCTTGTGTCCTTCACCCCTACCAAAAGTGAAGGATGCGGCAGGCCACACTACCGATTACTACATGGAGCTCTTTTCACATACCATGCCTGAGTTAGCAAGTCAAATCGTGAATTCCCTAGTCCAAGATGAATCTAACATGGAGTGCACTGATGCACAGCCACTGCTAGATTTTTCTGCTGGTGCATTCACTCAGAGCACTACATTGTCCTCGCAGTGTACTTAGGCAGAATCAGACCCTGATGAAACTCAGGTGCCCCTTCCCGCATACTATACCACCTTACACGGTGACACAGAGGAAGGTGCACATGAAATTGAAGAGGAGGTGATGGATGACCCAGTTGTTGACCCAGATTGGCATCCATTGGGGGAAGAGGGTGCCGCTGCCAATAGCTCAGAAGAGGAGGAGGAGGATCCGCAGCAGGCAACGACATCGCTAACAGCTGTTATCTGGCAGGACCGTAGCAGTCCAAAAACGTCTTACAAAAAACAAAAGAGTTGCAGGACAGCTTGGCTAGACGATCAAATTAGCACAGCGTGCAAGGTCTCAAAATGTCTTCCATAGTAGTAAGAGTGCAGTGTGGCACTTTTTTGAACAAAATCCTAATGATCAGGCAAAGGTTATCTGTAAGAAGTGCGCAAAGACCTTTAGCCGAGGGAAAAATCTGAGAAATTTGAATACCAGTTGCATGCATGCACCACCATGCACTTGCAAGCGTGGACGGACTGCCAAACTCACGTACCACATGTGCACCTGCTCCGAATGAAGGTAGTCAGCAACGCTACATCGCTTCCCCCACTGTAAGCCCACTGGTTAGCACACCACCAGCAGCAAATGTCGAGGTGTCGCAAGGGCAAAGCAGTCATGGAATCACAATGTTATTGCTATGAAAGACTGAATCTAGGCCATCAGCAACACCACCAACACCATCACCATCACCAACCCTCTTTCAGTCCGCCATGTCCACCGCTAGTTCCACCATATGCAGCTCTCAAGTCCAGCTCACCCTACCAGAGACTCTGAGTAGGACAAGAAAGTACTCATCTTCTCATCCACGTACACTGGCTTTGAACGCCCACATTGCCAAACTAATCTCGTTAGAGATGATGCCCTGCCGGTTGGTTGAAAGCAAAACTTTCCGCAAGCTCATGGCCTATGCAGTACCACACTATGACCTACCCAGTCGGCACTTCTTTTCGCGAAAAGCCATCCCAGCCCTCCACGTGCATGTGAAAGACCGCATTGTCCATGCACTCAAGCAATCAGTGAGTGGAAAGGTGCACCTCATAACAGATGCATGGTCCAGTAGGCATGGCCAGGGCCATTACATGTCCATCACTGCACACTGGGTTAATGTGGTGGATGCAGGGTCCACAGGGGACAGTGGCGGTGGGACAGTGCTGCCTAGCCCATGGTATAGGAAACAGTTGGCTGTAGGCGTTCCACCCTCCTCCTCCAGAAGCGAAAGCTCGTCCACAGAGCGAAGTCACACGAGCACTCTATCCGCAGCTGCCAGTGTTGCACACGAGGTGTCCCACTATCGAACAGCTAGTGGAAAGCGTCAGCAGGCTGTGTTGGAGATGATGTGTTTGGGCGACAACAGACACACTGCGGAGGTACTGGCCGACTACTTGCAGCGACAAACTGAGTCATGGCTGGGCAGTCTACATCTTGAGGCAGGCAAGGTAGTTAGTGATAGTGGCTTGAATTTTATGGCAGCCATAGCCCTTTCAAAACTCAGACACATACCTTGTCTGGCTCACACCTTGAACCTGGTGGTGCAGTGCTTCCTCAATAATTATCCGGAGTTAACACCCCTGCTCCATAAGGTGCGAAGACTGTGCTCACACATCCGCCGGTGGCGCGCACTCCAGTCGTATGCAGAAGCTGCAGCGATTGCTCCACCTTCCCAAGCACCGCCTAATTATCGACGTTGCAACAAGGTGGAACTCTACCCTGCACATGGTTCAGAGGCTGTGCGAACAGAGGCAGGCTCTAATTCTTTTGTGGGAGGATACATAGGCAGGCAGTTTGCAGGCAGACATGGAGTTGTCTGGTGTGAAGTGGTCGAAGCTGAAAGACCTCTGTAAAGTCCTTCAGTGTTTTGAGGAATGCACATGGCTGGTAAGCGCAGACGACGCCATCATAAGCATGAGCATCCCACTTATGCGTCTGCTCATGCAAACTTTGACGCACATTAAGGAGTAGGCGTCTGCAGCTGAGGAGGAAGAGGAGGAGGGAAGCCTTGATGACAGTCAGCCATTGCCTGCTCAGGAAAGTCTCGTGGACGAGGTGGAGGAAGAGGAGGAGGAGGAGGATGAAGGGGATGATTATTTTGGGGAGGAGGATGCTTCTCAGGGGGCAAGAAAAAATGTTGGCGTGGCAAGGTCAGGTACAGGGTTTGTGTGTGACTGGAGGGATGTGGATTTGCCAGAAAGTGCTCCTCCACCCAGCACTCGCAGTGCATCATTGACACCTGGAACATTGGCCCACATGTCTGATTATGCCTTGCAGATCCTAAAAAGGGACCCCCGCATTGCCAAAATGATGAACGATGACGACTACTGGTTGGCCAGCATCCTGGATCCACGCTATAAAGGCAAATTCCAAAACATCATGCCACAGGAGAACCTAGAGCTAATATTGGCTAACAAACAAGCAACTCTGGTAAACCGTTTGTTTGAGGCATGCCCAGCACACAGCGGCGGTGATGTTTTTCCAACGAGCCGTAGGGGGCAACGTGGAAGAGGTGTTCGTGGTGAACACAGCTGAAGTGGCGTTGGACACAGGGGTTTCATGACCATGTTGTTGACTGATTTTTCAAGTACCGCTCACACGACTGGTAATACTGTATCGATCGAAAGTGACAGGAGACAGCAGTTGTCAACTATGGTAACAAACTACTTCTCCTCCCATATCGATGTTCTACCTCACAGGTCATTCCCCTTTGACTATTGGGCCAGTAAACTTGACACCTGGCCTGAACTGGCACAATATGCCTTACAGGAGCTCGCTTGCCCCGCTGCTAGTGTGTTATCTGAACGAGTCTTCAGTGCTGCTGGATCGATCCTGACAGAAAAAGGGACCCGTCTGTCAACCCAAAATGTTGATGATCTAACCTTCATTAAAATGAACCATGCATGGGTTTCAAAGGATTTTGTCCCACCCTCCCCTGCTGACACGTAGGTTGCCAGAAAAATGGCTTGCTTTTGTCCTCCTCTTCCGCGGACTTCTCCAATTACTCCATTTGCAGCTGCTAAATGTCCAATATCAACATATGCCAATTTTTCCACCTCCCTAACTGGGCTGGCTCCCCCCACAGGGCTAGGGTCACCACCTGGCGCACGCACCCGTGCGAGTGCCGTTGCCCTGGACAGGTGGGTGGGCACACTCTTTGGCAACGGCACTGGCACAAGGTCCCTCATAGTAGAATCAAGTATCTCTGACGGTGGGGGTGCACACCCGCCGTCAGACACACCGATGTACTATGAGGGGCCCTGTGCCAGTGCCATCGCCAATGAGTGGGTCCCCCCTGCTTGCTCAGGATCATAGCACTTGCAAAGTTGAAATACTTTCCTCTCCCTGCTCCACCGCCGTGACGTCTTCCGCATTTCCTGACAGTGACATTCTGGTCAGAGAGCACGATGACATCACGTCTGTACGCCCTCTGCCTAAACAGTCCAAGTGCAGTGAGATGGAAGATGGGGACGACGAGGAGTCCAGACTAGTACAGGGATTCCCTAGCGAGGAGACTTATTTAGTTGTTTTCAATGTTGGGACAGCTATTTTTGGGGAGCACTATACTCTGGAGAATGATATATGAGGCCCACCATACACTGGAGCATTCCAAAGGTGGACATCAGACACTGGAGCAGCATTTACAGGGCCCATTATGCACTGGAGCATTAGAAATGGGGCCCATTATATATGGAGCTTTATTTGGGCCCATAACACAGTGGAGCTTCATCCATGGGGACCAACATATACTGTAGCATTATGTGGAGCTCATCATATACTGTTTCAAACATTATATGGGACCAATGATTCTGTATGGAGAAATATATGGGCCTTATTACTCTGTATAGTGCACTATGCGGTGGCCATAATACTGTATGGAGTAATATACTGTCCGTTTTTGGAGCTATTGGAGAATTTAAAATGGATATCAGTCATGAGATGTAAGAAGTGAAGTATTTTTCTTTGTACTATACCGCTATTTCTCTGCCGTATCAGAGGATCATGAATTGTGGCATGTGTTAAAAGAGCCCAGTGACACTCTTTGGCCCTGGGCCCACGAAAATCTGGAGCCAGCCCTACCCCCCCACAACTTTAGCCAAATAACCACCAGTTTTCAATGCCTAACTATTATTATAAAGTAAATTAAGGTTGACAAGCTTAAGTAATAAGAATTGATGTTTTTGGCATTCAAATGGGCATTGTAGGTGAGTTTCCTGTCCTCCACTCCTTGCCGACCTTGGTTCCCCATTGACTTGCATTGGGTTTTGTGTTTCAGTCGGCCTTCGACTTTTCACGATAATCAGCCGATTTCGTTCGACCTGACTTTTGAGAAAGTCGGGTTTCATGAAACCCGACTCGACCCGAAAAAAGGCAAAGTCGCTCATCTCTACTCATTCCCCATCTTTTGGTGCTAGAGTTACTGTTTAGTTTTGGCAATGGCATCCATGAGTGCAGAGGTATTTTGGGATCTGGTATCGCAGGGTATGAGGAACATATTTATTTTCACCGAAAATTCTGGCAATTGTATTTTTCACCATAAGGGCTCTTGCAGATGACGTATTTTCAGTTACAGTGCAATCTGATAAACCATTGGATCGCACTTGGACCGATGTCATTCTATGGCGCCGTGCTCATGTCCGATTTTCCTGCGGACATAGGCTGTCCAAGGAAAAAGTCTTGATTTACATTTGATATTCGGATTTCACTTGACCATGCAGGTGAGTCCGTCGAAAACACCGGGATGCACTTGGATGAAATTTGAGTGTAGTCAGATTTTCATAGAATGACAGAATGGCAAAGATGGAGATATTATTTTTTGATCTCCTCATCGGAGCACACTAAAGCCCCCATTACACACAGCGAGATCGCTAGCAATATCGCTGTAATGTCACTGGTTTTCTGACGTAGCAGCGATATTGCTAGCGATATCGCTATGTCTGATACTTACCTCCAACCGGCTCCCCCGCTGATTATCACGAGAACGTCCTGGACCATTTCTCGTCGGGCACTTCCTGCTGGACTTCCTGTGGCACCGACGAGCGACGCGTGGACGCGGGCGGGAGGACGCAGGATCGCCTCGTCTGACTGGTAAGTAGCGACCCCCGACCCCTGCTATGTCGCTGGTGAGATCTGCCTGTGTGGCAGCTCACTAGCGACCACTTAGCGATGCACCAGCGATTCATATTGTCGGGATCGCTGGTGCATCGCTTAGTGTAACGGTACCCTAAGATCACGCTCTGATCAGAGTTTGATCAGAGTGATTAGCATAATCCTCCTGTTTCTTTCAGATTAGAGAAATTACTGTTGTGTGACCCTAGCCTGAGGCCAGATTCACACCGCAGCTTTTTTTTTGTATATGTGCTATCAGTTTAAACGTGGACTCATTATAATCAATGTACCTTTTCACATTTGCTTTTTTTTTCTGCAGATCAATTGTCCACATAAAAAGGCAGACTGTTCTACTTTGATTTATGTGGCAGATTAAACTTGCCAAGCTAAGGTTTTTTTTTTTCATATGAGAAAAACAGATGCAAATAGGATTGTAAAAACTGGGGCACGGACCAAAAAATGGAACCAGCACACAGACAAAGATGTGGACTGTTTTTCAATTACTGTATAAGAAAAGGTGTGAAATAGTGCAAACTTAAGTCCAGGTATGCATTGTAGATTGTCACTGTAAGAGCAAGTCCTGATTTTCTGCAAAGGATTTGTGTATGTTTAGAAACATATTATATATATATATATATATATATATATATATATATATATATATATATATTATAAATATTATATTATAGTATGTTTAACCCTCTCTCATAATGACAATTCTGCTTCACATCACTTGTCTTTTCTATTGCATTATTTCTGTGCTGTTTTGTGTATATGTGATTCTTCAAATGTTGTATTAGTCTAGCCTGATGAGGAGACCTGAGTAGTCTCGGAAGCTTGCAATGTGTTACCATCTTTTCAGTTAGGGTACCGTTACACTTAGCGATGCACCAGCGATCCCGACAACGATATGGATCGCTGGTGCATCGCAAAGTGGTCGCTAGTGAGCTGCCACACAGGCAGATCTCACCAGCGACATAGCAGGGGTCGGGGGTCGCTACTTACCTGTCAGACGCGGCGATCCTGACGTCCTCCCGCCCGCGTCCACGCGTAGCTCGTCGGCGCCACAGGAAGCGCCCGACGAGAAATGATCCAGGACCTTCTCGCGCGACCTTCGATAATCAGCGGGGGAGCCGGTAGCAGGTGAGTATCACATGTAGCGATATCGCTAGCAATATCGCTGCTACGTCACAAAATCGGTGACTTTACAGCGATATTGCTAGCGATATCGCAGTGTGTAACGGGGGCTTTAGCCATTAAAAAGTATCAACCACTCAGGACTCTCAATTCTAAATATTCTTTTGTTTAGAAACTAGTAATTTGGATTTTTACAATGGATTTCACTATTTAGAAAGAATGAGTGAAATCTCTTTCAAATTCACATTATTTCTATAACTCAATCTGCTTCAGATTTCTCACATATGAACGTACCTTTAATTCTGTTTCATAAAGGTCTTCTGAACTTTTGGAGAATGTTTTGGGAAAGGCACATTCTTATAAAAACTGAATTAATTGATTGCAAATCATAAACCTCAAACAATAAGAGAAGAGGTAAATGTAAACTTTTTGGCGATTGTGCAGGCTTTATGATATTAATGACCTATTCACATATTAGGTGATCAATATCTGGAAAGCTGCCAGCTCCCTATATTGCTTGCTTGCCACTGACAAGTACTGACCCTTATCTCCTATTCACATTAATGGGAGATCAATAGAATACTCAGCAACAGCCACTAAACAATGTGTAGGGCTGCTGTGTTCTTCCTCACACATCACTGGTTTCCAGCCGCAGGTATCAGCTTATCCATAGGGGTGCCAGATGTCAGACCACCACCAATCTCATATGGATGACATATCCTACAGATAATTTTCCCCATAAGGAAAATAAACATGTTACTTTCATTATAAAAGACTTTTCACTCCTCATGCAAAAATCAAAATTCTCAAGGTTTTAAACACTTCTAGATACATAAAAGAGAGATGACTGAAATTCCTGTCTGTCATTATTTTTTGGTGCCCTCAGGCATCACTGTTCCTCAGAAATCAGAAGGGATCGGTTCATAAGAGCAGAATGTTCCCCTAAGCATCTCTTCCAGGTGGAGGATACAGCTCTTTCAATATGTTATGACAATACTTACGTATTGGACTCATATTCACCGTTACATACCTTTCCGGGGTATCCTTGGCTCCATGCAGGGTTTTGCACAGAGTGGATAAATTACATAATCTCCCTATACCTCTTTAAGGCCCATTTAGACACACACCTGTGTCTTGGGTTTGAGACTGTAGTCCACACATATCAAACTCTGGACCATGAGTCAAGTCTGGCCTGCAGGGTGAATATATTTGGCTTGTGACGCTGGGTGGATTCCTTGCCTGGCATCATACTTTCAGCTGCATCCTATATGCATATACAGTTGAAAGCAATTATGGAAGAAGGAGCGTCACCTAACGATGATGTCATTAGAACGCGCCCACTGTTCCGAGCAGTGCAGAGGATCAGATGATGCGCTGCAGGGACTGGAGCAGCAGGAGAATGAGGGGAGGTGAGTACTTATTTTATTTATGTGGGGCCATTATACTGAATGGAACACTATTAGCCAGATATGCAAAGCACACATTATAAAACTATGAGGTTGGGAATTTATTCAGAGTACTACCATTCCCCCATTATAGAAAAAATGCGAGAGTGGAGTACTCCTAAACATTAATACCAAAGAAAAAAAATGGAGTAACCATAAGCCACAAAGAGTGAAGAGGTAGAAGTGAGAGGAGATACTGATAACAGCATGGATTTAGGTGATATCCAGTTAGGCTAGGCACAGTTGTGGTGCCCAGACTCCCACGTGTCCCAAAAAAACACTAGTCATACAACATAAGTAAAGTCTGCCACTTACCCATATTTTTAGTAAAGATGGAATTTCCCACATAGCCCTGACGCTCATTTTGCTACCACTTTTTCATGGAGTACCTTGTTCTCTATCTCGTAACCTATTGTTTGGTATTCGATATTCTATGTAATTTTTCAATAAAATTTCATCTTTTATCTCACTCTCTGTGGTTTATGGTTACTCCATTTTTTCTCTTTGGTATGTTTAGAACACTATGTTAGACCATTATACTGTATGGAGTACTATGTTGGTCCATTATTCTGTATTGGGGACTATGTGGGGCCATTTTATTGTATGGAAAGCAATGTAGGGGTCATGCTATAAGAATCTTTAGTAGTGAAGGGGGCTTCAAACTGTCCTTAGAACCGGAACCCTTACAATCCCTGTCCTGTGGGTACTCTTGATGGTAGAGAGGCCCAAGTCTCTGACCTTACTATGCTCCTTATATTCCCTAAGCTGTCCACTCCCCTAGGAGGCCAGGGACACATATGCTATTGTATAATCACGTAGAACAAACAAGGATAACAAAAAGCAACTTGCCTATAAAAACACTCACCAAAAGTAGGAAGTAGGAATATAGGGATGGATAGGTATGTACAAACAAAATGGGAATAGGATAATACAGAGAGCATACACCCAAAAACAGCATGCAAAAATCTCCAGCAGCAACTAAGTATGCCAACATCAGCACATCAACTCCAGCAAGCCAGGATTTAAACTTTCACAGGCAGGGATGATAAGGTCTGGCCAGGTTTTATAGAGTGAGAAAATGAGCAGGTCAGGAGCAGCTGTGAGATGGAGCTGCATGTCTCCAATCAGTATGCAATGATTCAGTAACCTCTTCAGCGTCAAAAGAAAAGAAGTCCATTTAATATGTGGATTAAAACACACAAGTTCAATGGAAGAACTGTGATTCCAAATGCGTAATGAACGCTGAACGCTTAACTCCAGATCTCCCAGGATGACGTGACACACTCTTGACAGTAGGGCCCATTGTACTGTATGGAACACTATGTGGGACCTTTATACTGTATGGAAGGCAATGCAGGGATTAGTATACTGTATAGAGGACTATTTGGGTCCATTATACTGTGTCATGTGCTACGTAGGAACATTATATTGTGTGGAGCACAATGTGGGGCCATTATACTGTATGGTAGGCAATGCACAAACCATTATACTGTATGGAAAGCAATGCAGGGCTCATTATACCATATGAAGGACTATGATATGGAGCACCATTTGTGGCCATAATACTGTATATTGCATAGAGCACTATGTGAGGCCCATTGTACTGAATGAAAGGCAATGTAGGGCCTTGTTATACCCATTATATGGAGTATTATTTGGGGACATTATACTGTATGGAGCACTATGAGGTGCTATTATACTTTATGGAAGGCAATACAGAGCCCATTATACTGTATGGGGGACTATGTGGGGCCATTATAGTGTATGGAGGGCAATGCAGGGCCCATTATACTGTATGGGGGACTATGTGGGGCCATTATAGTGTATGGAGGGCAATGCAGGGCCCATTATACTGTATGGAGGGCTATTTGAGGCCATTATACTGTATGTAAGGCAATACAGGACACATACTGTATGGAAGATTATGTGGGCACCACTGTACTGTATAGTAGGCAATGCAGGGCTCATCATAATGTATGGAGGACTATGTGGGGCCATTATACTGTACGGAAAGCAATGCAGGGCTCATTATACTGTATGGAGCACTATATGAGGCCATTTACTATATGAATGACTGTGCGGACATTATACTGAATGGAAGGCAGTGAAGGGCCCATTATACTGTATGGAGGTCTATGTGGGGCCATTACACTGTACGCAAAACTATTTGAGGCCATAATACTGTATGTAAGGCAGAGGCCATAATACTGTATGTAAGGCAATGCAGGGCACATTTTACTGTATGGAGCACTATGAAGTGCCATTATATTGTATGAAAGGCAATACAGGGCCCATTATACTGTATGCAGAACTATGTGGGGCCTTTACACTGTATGGAGGACAGCTCAGGGCTCCCAATACTGTATGGAGGACTATGTGGGGTCCATTATACTGTGTGGAGGGCTGAGAGGGGATAACAGTTGGGGAATCATATTGTCATGGAATCACCATACTTTTCCAAGGTGGTTGAGAGGGGTACAGTAGGGTCATCATACTGTACATGAAGAGGGTACTGTTTAGTAATTAACTGTGAGGTGTCTTACGGTGTTTAGGGGCACTTTTGTTGGCATCACACTTTATTATCTGCATTATTCAAGGTATTTTATCTTTTGTTATCACTTAAGTTAGGCCATTGGGCCATATGCTTTTTACTGCTCCCTGCACCAGCGCGCTGGTAACTAAGGTACACATCGGGTTTCTAAGCGCTGAGCGCCGCTTAGAAACCCGGTGTGTACCTTAGTTACCAGCGCAAGCTCGCTGATCGCTGGTCTCCCGCCTGTCACACGCAGCGATGCGTGCTGGCCAGCGGGAGACCAGTGATCAAAAAAATGTCCTGGCCATTCCAGGACGAAAAGCGATACCTGGCAGGGGGGCTGGTCACTGGTAAGTGTCACACACAAGCGTCACAAAACTTGTGACTCAGCAGCGATCTCGCTAGCGAGATCGCTGTGTGTGACGGGGGCTTTACTCCTGTGTTTACTATCTCTGTACTGTATTTATCTCTGTACTGTGAAATCACCCTGTTTATTATACCTGTATTATTACATCACTGCTTTATTACATCTATACTGTAACATCATTGTGTTTATTAAACCATTACTGTGACAGCACAGTTTATTATCTATAATTTATAAACTCACTATGTTTATTACTCACTAGTTGGAGGCCCGATGCTATCGCATCAGGAGGGCGGTAATGTCACGGTGGAGGTAGGCTTTACAGCGTTGAGAATCTCTTTCCTCCATGTGCTCACCCACCTATTCACTCTCTTTCCCCATGTGCTGACTTCTCCCGTCTGTGCTCTCTTCTTTGACCTGTCTACCCCATGTGCTATCCCCCTTGTCTGCTGTCTCTCTCCTTCCTGCGCTGTGTTCTCCCCTCATGTGCTGTCCCATTTGAGCTGTCTCCCCCCTGTGCTCTGTCTCTCTCACCCCTGTGTGCTTTCTCTCTTCCCCATCTGCTGTCTTCTCCTCTCATGTCTTTTCTTCTTTGACCTGTGTACCTCATGTGCTCTCTCCCTTGTCTGTTCCCTCTCTCTCCACCACTGTGCTGTCTTCTTCCCTCATGTGTTCTCTCGTTTGAGCTGTCTCCCCCTGTGTGTCCTCTTTCCTATGTGCACTCACCCCTCCCTCTGCGCATCTGCCGCCGGAATCAGCCGAATGATTCACTGCACCTGCGCGGAATTTACTCAGACGCACTAAATCAGGCCGCCGCCATCTTTGTGCAGACAGATAGCGGCGGTCACATTAAAACTGCACATGCGCTCTTCCTGTACAAAGATGGTGGCGGTCAGTGAATCATTCCACTGATCCCGGCGGCGGCGTGTTTGCGATAGTGTTCTTCTTGTGGTACCATGCAAGAGGCTGCGTACGGCATATACAGTGTGTGTGTGTGTGTGTGGTGCATATGGCATATACACAGTGTATGTGTATGTGTGTGGTGCGTACTGTGAATACAGTTAGTGTGTGTGGTGCGTACGGCATATACAGTGTGTGTGTGTGTGTGGCAACGGTGTTTCGCTGGTGGTACTGCACAAGAAGGCTGGTACCACCAGCAGTTTCCATATTGAGACACCCATAACTTGGAATTCTGGGATTATGTTATCCGGACACATCTGGATGGAACAGGATGTGAATACATTACAAGGTAAGTATATATTAAAATGTCCTAGTAAAGGGGTTGTCCATTACTTGGACCATGGGCGGACATACCGCTGGTTCAACCGGTGCGTTGCATCGGGGCCCAGAGGCTCCAGGGGGCCCCTGCAGGGCAGCTAATGAGGAGTGCAATCTGGCCATTTTTTCCCGGCCCAAGGCTCCGGGGGCCCCTGGCCAGATTGCCCTCATGTGCAGCAGTCTTGCAGCGAGGGGCAGGGAGCGATCCAAGCAGCTCCGCTGCCTGCACGAGAAAATTACAGGAGCGGAGCTGCAAGCATCCATCCATCCTGCTTCCTGCCCGCTGTCTCTGACACAGAGGAGTGTGCCGCTGAATGACGTCATCATTCAGCGGCCACTGGCTGTAGCAGAGCGAGGAAGCGCGGCCGTGGGCGATGCAGACAGGTGAGAGCGGAGAGAGGTGGCGTGGTGTCTGTGTGAGTGTATGAGTGTGTGTGTGTGTCAGTCAGTATGTGTGTGTGTGTGTGTGTGTGATGGGGTGATGGGAGAAGGCCATGATGGGATGATGGAGAAAAGACATTAAAGGGATCATGGGAGTGACGGTGAGAAGGCAATTATGGGAGTGATGGAGAAGGCCATGATGGGGTGATGGGGAGAGGGGAGTGATGGGGAGAGGGCTAATGATGGGGTGATGGGGAAGGCAATGATGGGAGTGATTTGGAGAATGCAATGATGGGAGTGATGGGGAGAAGGCAATGATGGGGTTATGGGAGAAGGCCATGATGGGGTGATGGGGAGAAAGCCATGATGGGAGTGATGGAGAGGAGGCCATGATGGGGTGATGGGGAGGAGACCATGATGAGGTGATGGGGTGGAGGCCGTGATGGGGAGAAAGCCATGATGGGGTGATGGGGAGAAGGCCATGATGGGGAGGAGGCCATGATGGGGAGAAGGCCATGATGGGGTGATGGGGTGAAGGCCATGATGGGGAGCAGGCCATGATGGGGTGATGGGGAGGAGGCTATCATGGGGAGAAGGCCATGATGGGGTGATGAGAGAAGGCCATGATGGGGAGAAGGCAATGATGGAGGTGATGGAGAGGGCAATGATGGGGTGGTGGAGGAAAAATAAATGATGATGGGGTGGGGGAGAATGCAATGATGATGGTGGTAGAAAGGGTGGTGGAGGAGGAGGAAATGATGGAGGTGGTGGAATGGGCAATGATGGGATGGTGGGGGAGAAAGCAAAGATAGTAGTGGGGGAGAAGAAAATGATGGAGGTGGTGAAGAGAGCAATGATGAGGTGGGGGAGAGGACAATAATGTGATGCGAGGGGAGGAGGACAATGAGGGGTGTGGGGGATTGTGATGGGAGGAAAGGGGACTTATAATGGCCTTAGGAATAGGGGAAGGTGGGAGGAAGTCATTATTATCGCTTATTATGTCTAACACAGTCCCTTAGTATATAGTGTACGTACTTATTATATATAACAAAAGTCCCTTAGTATATAGTGTACGCACTAATTCTGTATAACATCATCTTTAGTTACATAGTTTCCTCTTTTATCATGTATAACACGGTCCCTTATTATGTACCATCCTCTCTAGTTATATATGGTGCCGTCCCTTATTATATAGCTTCCTCTGCTGTTATGCATAGTGCTGTCACTTACATAGTGTATTCTTGTTAATTTTGTTATTTACAGTGCCCTCTTTAATTACATAGTCCCCTCTCTTTTTAGATATAAAATGACTGCTGATCGAGGAGCCGGTGACCAAACTACCAGTCCATTAGCTCCTCCATTAGAAAGGATGCTTTCCCATGCTCCATCAGCCATCATTGCATTATACAGCTAACAAGACAGGACAGTATGTAATAAAAAACAGGGCTCTATATAATCCAATATGTAAGGGATGGTACTGTACGTGACAAGAGAGGGCACTGTATAATAGGGGAGACTATGTAATATATATACATGTATGTGTGTGTGTGGCTATATAATATATATATACTGTGTATATATATATACACACACACACACACACGTAGCTTTGACGCCATGAAAGGAGGGGGCCCAGACACAGTTCTTGCACAGGGGCCCCAAGCTGTCAGTGTCCGCCCCTAACTCGGACAACCCCTCCTCAATTTTAACATTCCCCCCACATAGAATACAAACCCTTTGAATTCACCTCAGGTGCTGGCGCTGTTTTAGCGTCATCAATTCCAGGTATCCTGGGGTTCACTTGATGTTATGTCATGTGAGCCCTGCAGCCAATGAGACACCTCTAATGACCATTTTATTCTCACTTCCTTCAGACAAAACTGACATCTGGAAGAAATTAGATCTATTTCAGCTTTCTGACTTCCGCTAGATGTTAGTCATATCTGGAAGAAGAGCCAAGTGGCCAATTAGTAGCCACTAATTGGCTGCAGGGCTCATATGACATAACGACATCACTTGAGCCATCTGTCTTGTTCCCGATTATCATCCTGTCCAAACATGACAGCAATCACTTGATGAATGAGCAAAACACTCATTTGTCTGGTGAGTAGTGTTGAGCATTCCGATACCGCAAGTATCGGGTATCGGCCGATATTAGCGGTATCGGAATTCCAATACTGACTTCCGATACTTTTGTCATATCGGATTCCGGAATCGGAATCGGAAGTTCCCATCATGCTATGAGCCTGCTTGCTTTGATTAAGCCAATGGGAATCCTCCGAAGTGTGGGCACATCCTGTTAGGCATGTAGGCATGTTAACTATTGGCATGGCTGTGATTGGCTGCCGAAATGATGTCATGATGCACTATAAAAGCCACCGCAGCCGCCATTTCTGGTTCACTCTGCTGTGAATTCAGTTAGGGACAGGCTGCTGTAGAAGACTGTGAGGGACAGTTAGAAATAGCGATTCCACCAAACTTCTAGTGCTTTACCCAGGCTACATAAACCACCACTGTAGCCTTCTTTGCCCTAGCAGCAGTGTTCACAGCTGTCTGCAAGGGCTGTGTGAGTGCAGCTCACGCTGTGGAGTGGGTCCTGCAGCCACGTCAGGCTGTAGGCCACCCAGTGTGATCACTGCTGCCTCATACATCTTTTAATTTTTGAGCTGCATTTTTTACATAATTTCAATCTAGTGTGCTTCCATCCGTATCCATATACGTTGGTTGCAAACACTAGTAGTAGACAGCGGAGCCTTTCTGCAGCCTTTCAGTGCTAGTGTCCACTTTGCTGCACTGTTCACGGCTGTCTGAGAGGTCTCTGACTGTGTGTGAGTGCAGCTCACGCTGAGTAGTGTGTCCTGCAGCTACGTCTGGTTGTAGGACGCTCAGCGTGTCACTGCCTCACACATTTTTCTTTTATTGCAGCTCATTTTTTCTTCTATTAGTGTGCATCCATCCGTCTCCATCTACGGTGGTTGCAAACACTATATAGGAGTACACAGCGGAGCCTTTCTGCAGCCTGTCAGTGCCAGTGCCCACTTAGCTGCACTGTTCACGGCTGTCTGAGAGGTCTCTTGACTGTGTGTGAGTGCAGTTCATGCAGAGTAGAGTGTCCTGCAGCTACGTCTGGTTGTAGGACGCTCAACGTGCGTCACTGCCTCACACATATTTGTCTTTGAGTGCAGCTCATTTTTTCTTCTCCTATTAGTGTGCATCCATCCGTATCCATCAACATTGGTTGGCTGCAAACACTATATAGGAGTAGATAGAGGAGCCTTTTTTTCTGGCTTGTGCCCTGCCGGCGCAGCCAGATTAGTATTACCCAATTTTTTTGGAGCCTCATCTTTTGCATTGTAGGTTACCTGCCTGCATTGTAATAGCTCCAAAAAGTTGGTGATACTATCAGTTTCAATTCTTTGTTCACATACTTTGAGTTTGTTTCCAACAAAGAAACCACAAAAAAAGTTCACCAAACACTACATTTGGAACTTGTGTAGGCCACATCAGCTCCTATTAAAGTGTAGTCCACACACACACACTTCATAAAATTAGTGCTTCTTGCACCTGTAACCAGCTGTTCAGGAATAAGCACACTAAGGCCCCCCTTTGTACTTTTCTGCCTATCTTAAGCAGTCTGGCAAGATGAAGAAGGCAGGGAGTAAGGCGCGTGGGCGTGGGCGTGGAGTTTCAGCAGGGAGAGGACGTGGGGATTCTGCAGGGAGAGGACGTGGGGATTCTGCAGGTAGAGGACGTGGGGATTCTGGGCCTGCTGCGGGCACCAGTGGATCAGCATCCCCCAGTTTTAGCAGGCAACAGTCCTTTATGCGCAGCTTTGTAGGACCTCAACGTACCCCACTGCTGCGGGAGGAACAAATTGAAGCCGTTGTCGGATGGATGGCAGCTAACGCATCGACTTCAATTACTTCCGCATCCTCTCAGGACCAGAGCACCGAAGAGCAACCATCTGTCTCTTCACCACCAAAGTGCCCAGGCCGTCAGAGAGACATGGACAGGAGCCATCACAGTCTCTACTTCTGTTCTCGGAATCTGTTGGCTTGGAAAGAGGGGGCCAGCCAAGCAGCATTCCTGAATGTGAAGAAGAGGGAGCATGCAGTGATGCGCAACTTCTTTGTCCCTCTGAATCTGAAGAGGCGAGTGGGCCAGTGCCTATGGTCAGCACACCTCAGTACGCATCAGATGATGACGAGACTCAGTTGACACTTTCTGGTGCGTACGGTGCTGGCGAGACAACCCCGGAGAAGCAGCTGTTTGAAGAGGGGAGGGAAGATGATGAGGTCCTTGACCCATCATGGCGTGAGGAACAGGAAGGTGGTGGGAGCAGCTCGGAGGAAGAGATTCCCCTACCGGCTAAAACAGGAGGCAGAGAGAGGGGGAAGACTTGGTTGCCTGTACCCTCCACTTCGGCACCCGTTAGGAGCATTCCTCATTCCAAAGGCAAAACGGGCGCTCCCAAGAGTTGCAGTGCGTGGTCCTTTTTTGACACAGTTGCAGATGACATTTGCTTTGTCAAATGCAAGCTGTGTCATCAGATAGTCAAAAGAGGGAGAAATGTCAGCAACCTCAATACCACAAATATGTGGAAACATGTGCGCACCAAGCACGAGTTGGAGTTGCAGAGACACCCTGAAGACGTAGGCCAACGTACAGCACCACCTACCACCTCTTCAGTTCGTGTTGGGGCCTCTTCCTCCAGCTCACGCACTGCTGGTTCGGCTTCCTCACAGGATCGCCAAGGAAGACCCTCTGCCACTGTTGTCCGGAGACCCTGTCAGATTCCACCCATAGCAGCACGTTCCCATCCATCACAGCCATCGGTAGCACAGGCATGGGATAAAAGGCGCCCTTACTCGGCAAACCATCCCCGAGCACAGTCTCTGAATGCTGGCATTGCCAAACTTCTGGCAGTTGAAATGCTGTCATTCAGGCTGGTGGACACTGACACCTTCCAGGACTTAATGGCATTGGCAGTCCCCCAATACAACGTGCCCAGCCGCTTTTATTTCAGCAGGCGAGCCGTCCCTGCCCTGCAGAAACACGTTGAGGGCAAAATAAAACATGTGCTACTAAACGCCGTTAGTAGCAAGGTCCACCTGACCACCGATGCGTGGACCAGTAACCATGGACAGGGACGATACCTTTCCCTCACTGTCCACTGGGTCAATGTTGTGGAGCCGGGTACAGATCTGGAGAGTGGCGCTGTACGTGTTCTTCCAACGCCACAGATTGCAGGGCTCCAGTCTGTACACATAGACTCCTCCTCCTACTCAAGTTCCTCAGAAACAGCAGAGCAGGAGCCTGTTACGACCGATATGAGCACAGCCGTGGCCAAACGTCAACAGGCTGTACTCAAATTAATTTCTTTGGGGAATCGAAGCCACACAGCGCAGGAGCTCTGGAATGCTATCAAGCTGGAGAGCGATATGTGGTTTGGGCCAGCGAATCTCCAGCCGGGCTTGGTAGTGTGTGACAATGGCCGAAATCTGGTGGCAGCTCTTGGCCTAGGCAACCTCACACACATCCCATGTCTGGCACATGTGCTTAACTTGGTCGTGCAGAGCTTTCTGAGGGACTATCCGGATCTTGATGCACTGTTGCACAAGGTCCGCATAAAGTGCGCTCACTTGCGGCGTTCCAGCACGGCAAGATCGCGCCTCGCTGCTCTGCAGCGACGATTTGGCCTTCCGGAACATCGCATCATATGTGACCTACCCACCCGGTGGAATTCAACGTTACATATGTTGGAGCGGTTGTGTGAGCAGCAGGCAGCAGTCATGGAGTACCAGCTGCATCAGGCGCAAAAAAGTCACACTGTGCGCCGTTCACACTTCAGCACCATTGAGTGGGCCTCTATGAAGGACATCTGCCTCGTTTTGCGTGCCTTCGATGAATCCACGCGGATGGCGAGTGCAGATGATGCACTAGTCAGCATGACTGTCCCCCTTATCTGCCTGCTTCAACAAACACTGCAAGCACTAAAGGATGAGGTTTCGGAAGAGGTGGAGGATGAGGAGTCCCAAATGCCATCTGCTTCTGGACAGTCTGCGCTACGTGTTTCCTCACAAAGGCCTAGGCAGGGGACACTTTGTGAGGAGGATGAGGAGGAGTCGATGGAGGAGGAAGACATCTCTCCAGAGGAGGGAGGTACACAAACCTCTACTCAGTATGTACAGCGAGGGTGGGGTGATGCAGAGCAGGCCGAGGTCACGCCTCAAACAGGGGACAGCGGTTCTTTGGCAGTTGGGAGTCTGGAGCACATGGTTGATTTCATGCTGCAGTGCCTGAGAAACGACCGCCGCATCGCCCACATTCTCGTCTCGGCTGATTATTGGGTGTACACCCTCCTAGATCCTCGCTACCGGGACAGCGTACAAAGGCTCATACCAACGTTGAACCGGGAGCGTAAACTGCGGGAGTACGAAGAGTCACTGGTGCAGTCCATAATGTTTTCCATTCCACCCGACAGCATTGTTGCTAGTGCTTTACAAAGCAGCTCTGTGCGTCGAGGCAGTGGAGGAAACTCTGCACAAAGAGGGAGCAGAGGCAGCGCCGCAGCACAAGGCAAGACCACTATGGCCCAAATGTGGCAAAGTTTTGTGTGTCCACCACAATTGTCTACACCATCAGCGACGCCTCGAGTCAGCAGGAGGCAACGCTTCCGTCAGATGGTGTCAGACTACATGTCTTGCCCTGTCACTGTACTCCCAGATGGCTCTTCCCCCTTCAAGTTTTGGGTCTCTAAGCTGGATACATGGCCAGAGCTTAGCCAGTATGCATTGGAGGTGCTGGCTTGCCCTGCTGCCAGTGTATTATCGGAACGTGTCTTTAGTGCCGCAGGTGGTGTACTAACAGACCGTCGCACGCGACTATCTTCCGATAATGTTGACCGGCTGACTTTTCTGAAAATGAACAAGGCCTGGATCTCCAAAGACTTTGCCATTCCTCTTACACACTAAATTAGTGGTTGGCAACTGTATCCAGGTCTGCTGGTGTGTTCATTTTTCTACCACCTGAACTATAATCCCTGTGCTTCAACACAGCCAGTTGTCGCTCAGATGTGTCGTCTGCACAGAGAAACACACTAGCTCCTGTGTTAGTGGGGTTCAGTAACGCCAGCTGATCCCCTGCTGTGTGGACGGCAAAGTCACCAGCTCCATCAACATTCAAACCACTACTGATTTTTAACCGTGCCCAACTTAGGTCTCTGGCTCCACTGTCTCTACTATTTCTCCTGACCTCCAACCCCGCCATCTACATCTCTGAAGTGGCGTCAGCACAATCTACACTTGTTCCTGTGTTCCTGTGGCTCAGTCCCATCAGTTTATCCCCTGATGTGTGTCCGGCAAGGTCTCCTGCTCTGTCCACATTCCCATAACCAGTAGTGGGAATGAGGACAGAGCTGGCGAACTTGCCGGACAAACATCAGGGGATCAACTGACGGGACTGAGCACCAGTAACACAGGAACAAGTGTAGATTGTGCTGACGCCACTTCAGAGATGTAGCTGGCGGGGTTGGAGGCCAGGGTAAATAGTAGAGACAGTGGAGCCAGAGGCCTAAGTGGAGCATGGTTAGAATCAGTAGTAGTCAACAACCTCCATAAAAACCGCTGCCCATTGGCCTCTGCATGAGGCATGCGTAATCCTGGGCTCCAACAGTGTCAGTTGGTGTTCAGAAGTTTCGTCTCCACAGAGCCAAACACATTCGTTCAAGTGTTAGTGGGGTTCAGCACTGCCAGCTGTTCCCCTGCTGTGGAGATGGCAAGTCTCCTGCTGCCTTCACCTGCCAAAATCCAGTAGGCCCCAGCCTGCTCCACGCCTAATCCTGGGCTCCAACAGCGTCAGTTGGTGTTCAGAAGTGTCGTCTCCACAGAGCCAAACACATTCGTTCAAGTGTTAGTGGGGTTCAGCACTGCCAGCTGTTCCCCTGCTGTGGAGATGGCAAGTCTCCTGCTGCCTTCACTTGCCAAAATCCAGTAGGCCCCAGCCTGCTCCACGCCTAATCCTGGGCTCCAACAGCGTCAGTTGGTGTTCAGAAGTATCGTCTCCACAGAGCCAAACACATTCGTTCGAGTGTTAGTGGGGTTCAGCACTGCCAGCTGTTCCCCTGCTGTGGAGATGGCAAGTCTCCTGCTGCCTTCACCTGCCAAAAGCAACAGGCCCCAGCCTGCTCCTCGCCTAATCCTGGGATCCAACAGCGTCAGTTGGTGTTCAGAAGTGTCGTCTCCACAGAGCCAAACACATTCGTTCAAGTGTTAGTGGGGTTCAGCACTGCCAGCTGTTCCCCTGCTGTGGAGATGGCAAGTCTCCTGCTGCCTTCACCTGCCAAAATCCAGTAGGCCCCAGCCTGCTCCACGCCTAATCCTGGGCTCCAACAGCGTCAGTTGGTGTTCAGAAGTGTCATCTCCACAGAGCCAAACACATTCGTTTGAGTGTTAGTGGGGTTCAGCACTGCCAGCTGTTCCCCTGCTGTGGAGATGGCAAGTCTCCTGCTGCCTTCACCTGCCAAAATCCAGTAGGCCCCAGCCTGCTCCACGCCTAATCCTGGGCTCCAACAGCATCAGTTGGTGTTCAGAAGTGTCGTCTCCACAGAGCCAAACACATTCGTTCAAGTGTTAGTGGGGTTCAGCACTGCCAGCTGTTCCCCTGCTGTGGAGATGGCAAGTCTCCTGCTGCCTTCACCTGCCAAAATCCAGTAGGCCCCAGCCTGCTCCACGCCTAATCCTGGGATCCAACAGCGTCAGTTGGTGTTCAGAAGTGTCGTCTCCACAGAGCCAAACACATTTGTTCAAGTGTTAGTGGGGTTCAGCACTGCCAGCTGTTCCCCTGCTGTGGAGATGGCAAGTCTCCTGCTGCCTTCACCTGCCAAAAGCAACAGGCCCCAGCCTGCTCCTCGCCTAATCCTGGGCTCCAACAGCGTCAGTTGGTGTTCAGAAGTGTTGTCTCCACAGAGCCAAACACATTCGTTTGAGTGTTAGTGGGGTTCAGCACTGCCAGCTGTTCCCCTGCTGTGGAGATGGCAAGTCTCCTGCTGCCTTCACCTGCCAAAATCCAGTAGGCCCCAGCCTGCTCCACGCCTAATCCTGGGCTCCAACAGCATCAGTTGGTGTTCAGAAGTGTCGTCTCCACAGAGCCAAACACATTCGTTCAAGTGTTAGTGGGGTTCAGCACTGCCAGCTGTTCCCCTGCTGTGGAGATGGCAAGTCTCCTGCTGCCTTCACCTGCCAAAATCCAGTAGGCCCCAGCCTGCTCCACGCCTAATCCTGGGCTCCAACAGCGTCAGTTGGTGTTCAGAAGTGTCGTCTCCACAGAGCCAAACACATTTGCTCAAGTGTTAGTGGGGTTCAGCACTGCCAGCTGTTCCCCTGTTGTGGAGATGGCAAGTCTCCTGCTGCCTTCACCTGCCAAAAGCAACAGGCCCCAGCCTGCTCCTCGCCTAATCCTGGGCTCCAACAGCGTCAGTTGGTGTTCAGAAGTGTCGTCTCCACAGAGCCAAACACATTCGTTCGAGTGTTAGTGGGGTTCAGCACTGCCAGCTGTTCCCCTGCTGTGGAGATGGCAAGTCTCCTGCTGCCTACACAGTCCTACTACTACTGATTTTTAACCGTGCTCCACTTAGGCCTGTGGCTTCACTGATTTTCGTATTTCCCCTGTCCTCCAACCCCGCCAGTTATAGCTCCGAAGTGGCGTCTGCACAATCCACACTTGTTCCTGTGTTCCAGGTGTTCAGTCCGGTCAGTTAATCCCCTGATGTGTGTCCGGCAATGCCGCCTGCTCTGTCCACATTCCCATAACTAGTTATGATCTTAAAATTGATCTTAAAATTAACTGATCTTAAAATTAAAATACGAGTATCACTGATATTTGTATTTCCCCTGTCCTCCAACCCCGCCAGTTACAGCTCCGAAGTGGCGTCTGCACAATCCACACTTGTTCCTGTGTTACAGGTGTTCAGTCCGGTCAGTTAATCCCCTGATGTGTGTCCGGCAATGTCGCCTGCTCTGTCCACATTCCCATAACTAGTTATGGGAATGTGGACAGAGCAGGCGACATTGCCGGACACACATCAGGGGATTAACTGACCGGACTGAACACCTGGAACACAGGAACAAGTGTGGATTGTGCAGACGCCACTTCGGAGCTGTAACTGGCGGGGTTGGAGGACAGGGGAAATACGAAAATCAGTGAAGCCACAGGCCTAAGTGGAGCTTGGTTAAAATTAGTAGAAGTCTACAACCGATCTTAATATTTCTTCAATGCAGCCTCAGCTTGCTCCGTGCTTGTCCCTGGGCTTCAACACAGCCAGTTGTTGCTCGGAAGTGCCGTCTTCACAGAGTAAAACACTAGCTCCTGTGTTTGTGGGGTTCAGTAACGTCAGCTGTTCCCCTGCTGTTTTGATGGCAATCTGTCCTGCTGCCTCCCAATTGACAGCACATCAGGCCTCAGCCTGCTAAGTGCTTGTCCCTGGGCTCCAACATCGCCAGTTGCTGCTCATAACTGACTTTGGCACGGGTACTCCCTCCTGCCCAGCTTGGTTCCAGCCCTGCCTGCTGTTTCCGGGAAGTGTCAATGTCAGTTTGCCACCCCAAGTTGCCATGTCGTGTTGCGGTTGGGTTAGCCGAGGCTAGGGTGCCAGCAGTTTAGGTGCTTCCTATGTGGACTGCGGGTTCTGGTAAGAAAGGCTTGTTCCGTAGTGCCAGTAGGACAAGCACCCCCTGTAGGACTGTGTGATTCGGTAACTGCGGCCAGCTTGCGGCATGCCAAATTTGCTTTTCAGGGGTAACTTCTGCTACCCCTCCGGGTTCCAGCACCGTCAGCTGGTTCTCGTCAGAGCCTTTGGCCTAGGTGCCTCCATCTCGGTATCCAAGTTCCGGCAACGTCTGCTGGTCCTTGGTAGTGCTTTGTAGCACAGGTACCTCCTGCTTAGTAACCGGGTTCCAGCACCGTCAGCTGGTCCTCAGTTGTGCCATTGGCTCTTATTCCTTCTGCTGCCCCTCCGGGTGCCAGCACTGTCAGCTGGTCCTCGCTATTTCCATTTGCTCTTGCAGCTTCTGCTACCCCTCCGGGTTCCAGCACCGTCAGCTGGTTCTCGCCAGAGCCTTTGGCCTAGGTGCCTCCATCTCGGTATCCGAGTTCCGGCAACGTCTGCTGGTCCTTGGTAGTGCTTTGTAGCACAGGTACCTCCTGCTTAGTAACCGGGTTCCAGCACCGTCAGCTGGTCCTCGGTAGTGCCATTGGCTCTTGTTCCTTCTGCTGCCCCTCCGGGTGCCAGTACCGTCAGCTGGTTCAAGAGGACAAAGAACAGGAAGACAACCACCAAGATGCAGAACAACAAGAGAGAGAAGACAAAGAAGCATAAAAAAACAAAGCAGAAGAACATTAAGCATAAGACTAATACTCTGAGCAAATGATATTATCTTATTTATAAGCAGAAGAAGACTAAGCAGTGTATGGGGGTGAGTCCGTTCCTCCTCGTGGTGCCCCTGGAAAAGGCCTGCTGCTGCAGGCCAAACTGAACGCGGACAAATCTTGTTGTAAATCTTTTGTGACAGGCAGAACGGAAGGTGTAAACTTCTAACTTTTCTAGATAACAACTACAGGAATGCCTGACACAAACAAGAATATGATGAAGAAGAATAGGAAGAAGATGAAGAAGTTGAATATGTAGAATAATAATTGTTGAATAAGAAGAATATGAAGAATGTAAGAAAAGGAAGAAGAAGAATGTAAAAAAAGGAAGTAGAAGAATTTAAAAAAAGGAAGAAGAAGAAGAATGTAAAAAAAGGAATAAGAAGAAGAATATAAAAAAAGGAAGTAGAAGAATGTAAAAAAAGGAAGAAGAAGAAGAAGAATGTAAAAAAAGGAATAAGAAGAAGAAGAAGAAGGTAAAAAAAGGAAGAAGAATAAGAAAGAAGAAGAAAGAAGAAAGAAGAAGAAGACATACATGTCTGGCAAAATATAAATGAGGCTAACATAGTCAATATCTTTGTAACTCCTAACGTCTTTAAAAAAAAAGTTTAATTCCTGCTATTCCATTTGATTGGGCTAAACCTCTATGGCTTTAATGTCTCCTCCACCTCCCACAATACATTCTACATTATTCTTAGTTGTTTTTCTTCATGTAGAATTAACCTACAAGGAAAGAAAGGGTTTTTTTTAATTCCGATATTTTGTCCCCATTGACTTGCATTGGTTCCCGGTATCGGAATCGGCGATACCGATACTTTTTTTTAAGATCGGCCGATCCATTCCGATCCGATATTTTCAAGTATCGGCTGGTATCGCTCAACTCTACTGGTGAGATGATTTTAAAGCTTGATTAAAAATCCTCGTCCTCAGCTGTACATCATCCTGTGTAAACAGGGGATGTGTTACTGAAAAAATGATGTTCTATGCACACAGAACGATGGTTCAGTCAGTATAGTAGTGCAGTTGGTCTGTCTAAACTGGCTATTAAATGACCGATTATTGGCTGCAGTAGACGTGTGTAAATGTTTCCTATCATCACTGTGTTTTATTATTGTTCTGTGACATCTGGTACTACTGTGTTTTTTTTATCCAGGTGCTGTGCACTACTGTGTTTATTGTACTTGTACAGTGTATTATTCCTGTGTTTGTCCACAAGTGGTGCAACATGTGCAGCCCACAGGGGTCCCAATGGGTAGAGTCCATTTCCGCCTCCACTACATCCGTCACAGACACATGTAGGTGTGCATTATGATATGATAATGGACTGCAAAGGGACAATATACCATTATTGCACAAGGCTCTCTTCCATCTACTGTACATCCACCCGTGTGTACAGCTGAATGCATTGGTGGAACGGGGGCCATCTCTTGCTACACTGATACACCTGGATTTGTAGCGAGCTAATTTCAGATAGGAGTCCGGGAAGATAACAAACCCACTCGCGTGGCTGGGCTCAGGCCGTCAGTGAGAACGTGGAGAAACGCGTTCTAACCTCAGGCATTGCTCGCTCTGTGCAAGCGAGAGCTGTAAATTAGAAGTGAGTGACGTCCCCTAAACCTTTGGCAATATAAAGGGGAGAAGCTTAGCCCTTGTTTGTAATTGAATTTACAAGAGTTATTTTTTCAGGAACTGTACCACTAAAATGTACAGTGCTAGTAGGATTTTTGTAGGTGCCAGTTCCTTTATATCACTGTACATATGCATTTTGGGGATTGACAGATTGCCTTTACCTATTATGGATTTGCCATATGGCCTTAGTGAATTCCTGCTGTCTCATGTAAGGAAACCTATAGTTGTGCGCACAGAACAAAATCAGAAATAGCTTTGGTCTCTGGGAAGAAATAAAATGTTTTTCTCCCTGATATCAAGCATCTTGGTGAGAAATTGTGAAGATTTGAGATACAAGGATGTTGGAAAATTGCATTACTTTTGATCACCCATGGCTTAAGCTTTAAACGTCGTGACTTACAAGACCTAGGACCTAAATTTCAACTTGTAACAGTTTCAAAAGTATATTTACAAGCTATACATTTGTGGGTGCTATAAAGCAAAAGCCTGAATATCTCCAGGAAAATAAGAAACAATATTACAAGCTTGAATCACAAAAGTTTTGTGCATACCAACATGTTTGCTATCTAGATGCCCTACGGAGTCATCAGCGCCACTTTCATGGTTAAAAATGTGAAAAACTTCCATCCAGATGATAAGATTACCAGGGAAAAGTTCAACAGCTGTATTTAACAATCAGAACAGATTTTCCATTAGGGTCCATGGTCTTCAAGTTTCACTTTTAAGGTAACGGTCATATCAATCCATATAATTCAGACATATGCAAACTAACTTAGTTTATTTTTTGTAACAACTTCAGGTGTGAACGTTAAACAGTGAGAAAAAATTAAAAGGGTTTTCAGGTCTCAACATACATTTCTACAGTCACTCTATGTGACTGCATAGTGGCAAAACCTTGCATTGTGCAACATGGTTACTGTCAAGATTACCCTCTACTTCTAGCTTGAGCAGGCGATCATAGCAGCAAATATGTGATTTGCATACTTGCTGTTAGCGTGGCTGGTCTGGAGCTAGAATCTCCAGGAGTGTACCCTCTGGGTCATGGCACCGAGGGGCCCCGGGCGAGCTGCCAGGTGGAACCGACCCCTATACAGGGACCGTTAGGAGCAGGCCCAGGGGTTCAAGTACCAAGAGGGGCGGCTCAGGATGGACTGGAATAGAAGTGTGGGACTGAAGTGTAGATGACAGGACAGAGCTGGAACCCAGGAGACAGGAGTGGAATGAGGCTGTAGACTGGAACGTGGAGGGACTGAAGGGTAGATGACAGGACAGAGCCGGAACACAGGAGACAGAAGTGGAGTAAGACAGTAGACTGGAACGTAGAGGGATGGCTGGAGCAGGAATACAGGAGACAGGACGAGAGGAGGACGGAAGGACTGGAACAGGATGGAACTGGAACACCGGAGGCAAGACTGGAGTAGGATGGAAGGACTGGAGCAGGATGGAACAGGAACACCGGAGGCAGGACTGGAGTAGGACGGCAGGACTGGAGCAGGGTGGAACAGGAACACCGGAGGCAGGATTGGAGTAGGACGGCAGGACTGGAGCAGGATGGAACAGGAACACCGGAGGCAGGACTGGAGTCGGACTGCAGAGTACATCAGGGGACACGGATAGCAGGACTGCGAGGCTGCTGCAGGGAGCACACGAGAACGGGACAGTGAGACTGCCGAGAGCACACGAAGAAGCGAGGCCCAGTGTGCTAGTAAACACAATGATCAGGTGCCTCCCTCAGGGGGAAGCGGCCTGATATGCCCGTCTAATCTGCCATTGGTCAGGAGGTGCTTCCGGGACAGGGCATAGCCGGAGCGCAAGAAGCAGAAGGGAGGCGCGGCCGTGGCCTATGGCGCATGCGCATTGCATGCAGAGATGCCGTCGGCTTCCCGCCTGTCAGAGGTGACCGCCGTGACTGTCAGGTGGCGAGGGGCTGCGGCGTGGGAGCGATGGCCGGGTGAGTATGCAGAGACGCCGTGGGAGCGGAGGCCGGGTGAGTAAGTCGGCACGGCGTGACACTTGCGTTCATGTGCCAGCTAGGTTCAAATCTGCTTATCTTAATAGAACATTTAGAGCAGCAGCAAAGTTGTAAAGCCACCTTCACATGTCTGTTTTTTGCTTCTGTATGTGGCCCGTTTTTAAGGGCCGCCAATATGGAAACACATACCCATTAGATTCAATGGTGGTGCACATGTCAAGGCTTTCACACCAATCTTGTGTTCGTGTGAAAAACCCACAGATGTACATTTTTATCAGCAGCACGGACAAAATCTGTGCTGCACACTGACACATGGATTACATCCATGTGTCATCAGCATCACACGTACCGCGCCTGGAAAGAAGCAGTACAGTTTGCGCTATTCCTAGGCATCAGCTGCTGAACACAGCTCTCATCATTGTCACCTGCTTTCCTTATGGTCAGCATGACCAGGCGACAATGATGGGAGTTGTATTCAGCACCTGCTGTGCACATTCTGTGTAAAATAAAGATTTAAATTAGAAAATGGCTTGGGCTCCCACATAATTTTCATAACCAGCAGAGGGAAAGCCTACAGCTCGGGACTGATGTTAATAATCTGAAAAATGGGACAATATCTCAAAAGGTTCCAGGGCTATTAGTAACAGCCCACAGCTGTTTTCTTAGCTTTTACTGGTGAATCTATGGTAGACCCCAGAAAAGAAAAGATGTAGGGTCCCGATATAAATTCCACCCAGCAAAAGCTAAACAGACAGCTTTGGGTTGATATTAATAGTCTTGTTATGGGCCAGATATATTGCGCTCCCCCACAGTGTACCAACATCAGCCCTCAGCTGCATCAGAAATGAGGCATCCATAAGATGAGAATTTTTTCACGGTGCTTGTGGTGATCTCAATGAGTTCACCGCAGTTCATCGGTTCGTTCACAGTGAACTGCACAGGGAAACCACAGCTTCATGGACTGTCTGTAACCTCTATGATGTCACCGCTCGTCACTGAAGGTGCGCTCGCAGCAGCTCATTTTATCCTGGTTTTCAGCATGAACGGTAGCATCATGGCACCATTCATTTTGAAAATCAGAAGTTGCAGAGATGGATTATGGCGTGGAACAGTATGGATTATCTTCACGTCTAACAAGTGATGTATATGGTTGTTTATTTTTGTTTTCTTACAGGGGACATGGGTTTCAATGGATTAGTCGTAAAGTGAGTATAACTTTGCTTTTTTATTTCAAATAAAGGAGTCAGTGCCTTTACTTCAGATGAAAGATTTTATTATTGCTGTGTGTCTATTTCAAAACTTACTATGGGGTTAGTAATGAAGGAGGGTCTTATAGACCCTTCTCCATTACTAACCCCACGGCTTGATGTCAGCTGCCAATACAAAGCTGACTTCAACCCCACAAATATTACCCCACTTGCCACCACACTAGGGCAAGGGGGAAGAGGGGCTAAGAGCCAGATTTGGTGCATCTTATGGATGCGCCATGTCTGGGGCGGCTGATTGCTGATGTTGGTAGTATTGGGGGGAGTATCTCTGGCCTTTTCGCAGGCTATTAATATCAATCCCACAGCTCTCTATTTTCCCTTTTCTGGTATGAATTTATAAGGGTGTCTACTTCATTTTTTTCTGGAGCTGAGGTACTCTGTAAATTCACCCATAAAGGCTAAGCAAACAGCAAGAACCTTTTGGGATATTGTCCCTTTTTCAAGATTATTAACATCAGGCTCCAGTCATGGACTTTCCTTCTGCTGGTTATTAAAATTATGTGGGAGCCCACGCCATTTTTTAAATTTAATTCTTTATTTTACATATTTTACATTTTTAATAGAGATGAGTGAACCTTTGAAGGTTCGGTTTGGATATGTTCAATGAACGTCCCGATATTCACCAAATATGGTCACTGAGCAGTTCGCCGAACATAGCTGAACACCATTCAATTCAATGTGAGGCAGAACCAAACACATAGACAACACCTTTAGGGGGGTTCAAAAGTTGCCAAAAGAGTTCAAAATAGGGGCAGACACCTGGAAAAGTGTCATCAATTGACCCATCAATTGTGCTATAAATAAATAATTTAACAAACAAATGATGTGACTTACCCTGTATTCTTGATAATCAGCCAAGCAAAACTGACAGCTGCGGGAAAATGGCTAATTGTGAAGGTACTGCAATCATCACCTGAGTAATACTAAAGAAATCCTGAAAACATGACCTGTTGGTGACTCTTAAAGACTTGACTTGGAGAACACTGGCCTAGGCTATACGATTACCCATACCCTGAAACTGAGCTGCAGCATGGTCACCAAGTCCATACATAACAAGACAGGTGCCACACAGAACATGCATCGCCAAGGTCGACCAAAAAAGTTGAGTGCACGTGCATAACCAGAGGTTATCTTTTCAAAATAGACATACTGTATGAGTGCTGTCAGCATTGCTGCAGTGGTTAAAAGGAATCCGTCACCCCTGGGATGTATATCACCTATTAATATGTGCATACTGGTGATAGAAATGTTAGACTGGGCTTACCTGTATGCCTCTTATTAGCGGATTTGTTGTTGAGAAATCTTATATTCTTTCCTTATGCTAATGATTTCTTCCAGGCTTTGGGGCATACGGTAGCTGGAAAAAAATCACTGCCTCCTGTCTTCATTATAATGCTATCTCGTTCCCATAAACGTCAGTTGTGGTGCTGGAAGTTTGCGCCCTGCATTCCCTCTACACGCCGTACCTTTTCTTCCATTCTATTGGCAGTGCATTCAGAGATCTTCTTTCACTGAGCCCCTACTATCATGTGAGGATGCCATCAATAGTGCATCTACCAGTATGCGATTGTATTCCTGCAGTTTGCAATCACACTCTAGTGATGTAAGTAAGCTGCTCAGAGACAACCACAAGCTGTCCTCGATAAGAGGTGTATGGTCTGGGCTCTCTGTATCCCCCGATCCATGCTCCGGTGATGGTCGTGAGTTGATTCGAGTTCAAACCTGTTGTGAATACAGTTCATCCTCCCTCATCATCCTCCACCACCTCCTCCTCGTCCACCAAAACTGTCCCCTGGCTGGACATTTGTCTACCTGGCCGCTGTTGGTACAGGAAACCATACTCCAAGATGTGTGTGGATGCCTGGCCTGATAATGGTGTGAATTGTCCCTGTTCCTCTTCCTCCTGTGCCACCATCTCCTCTATTATTGCCTAAAGCTTTGTTTTTATAGGAGGAATAGTAGTGGGATAGTAACACTGATGATGTCGTCATCAGTGCTGGCCATGCTAATAGGTACTCAAAGCAGCACAACATGACTCACATGCCTCGCATAGAGGCCTACTCGTTGGTTGTGAAGTGGTGTTGTCACCAGTGCGTGCCGCAGTTCAACCTCCAGTACTGCGGGATGCTGCTCGCGGTCTCTCCAGTGAATACATATGCACATGCCAATTTTTATTTATTTGACCCTATAAATTTAATTTATGCCTATATTTTTCTCATTTGACTTTACCAGCTTTAGTACTGATGCATCACATACAAATCGGATTACAAAAATATTTAAACACAGGTTGATATGTAACAAAATAGGTAAAAAGCCAAGGGGTAAGAATTAGTGTTGAGCATTCCGATACCGCAAGTATCGGGTATCGGCCGATACTTGCTGTATCGGAATTCCGATACCGACTTCCGATATTTTTTCAATATCGGAATTCGGCATCGGAATCGGAAGTTCAGTTGATTGACGGCCTGACGTCATCATGATGCGCGGTGTGTGCGCATCATGATGCGCCGTCATTTCGGGCCTTCCGGGGGTCTCTGCCGGCCTGCCGGGGGGCTGTGCCGGCCTGCCGGGGGGCTGTGTGGACTGCCCGGGGTCTCTGCCGGCCTGCCGGGGGGCTGTGCCGGCCTGCCGGGGGGCTGTGCACCCTGTGGGGGTCTGTACCGGCCTGCCGGGGGGCTGTGCCGGCCTGCCGGGGGGCTGTGCTGATGTCCGGGGGTCTGTGCAAGCATCGTCCGATGGGACTACAAGTCCCATCGGGCGATGCCTGCTACCATGACAGTGATTGACACATTAGCCAATGATGGGACAGTAGTAGTCCCATCATCCGGCTAATGTGTTAAATGTTAAAAAAAAAAAAAAAATACTACATACATACTACATGCTACATACATACTACATATATACTACATACATACTACATACATACTACATACATACTACATGCATGCTACATACATACTACATATATACTACATACATACTACATACATACTGCATGCTACATACATACTACATACATACTACATACATACTACATGCATGCTACATATATACTACATGCTACATACATACCACATACATACTACATGCATGCTACATATATACTACATGCATGCTACATACATACTACATATATACTACATGCATGCTACATACATACTACATGCTACATGCATGCTACATACATACTACATACATGCTACATATATACTACATACATACTACATATATACTACATGCATGCTACATATATACTACATACATACTACATATATACTACATGCATGCTACATATATACTACATACATACTACATATATACTACATACATGCTACATATATACTACATACATACTACATATATACTACATACATGCTACATACATACTACATACATACTACATATATACTACATGCATGCTACATATATACTACATGCTACATACATACCACATACATACTACATACATGCTACATATATACTACATGCATGCTACATACATACTACATATATACTACATGCATGCTACATACATACTACATGCTACATGCATGCTACATACATACTACATACATACTACATGCTACATACATACCACATATATACTACATACATACAATACATTCATACAATACATACATAGACATACAGTACATATAACATAGAGTAACATACTTACCAATACTTGTCACATTGTTCCCCGAAGCCATTGTCTTTCCGGAATAAATATTAACATAACAAACCACAAAAATACTCACCCACGATCCGAAGCAGTCCACGAGTGTGTCCCACGACGATCTTGGGTAGAGAACTGCAGCATCAGATGATGCTGCCGTTCTCTACGGGCTGCAGGAATCCAATGACGGAAGGTAGGTATCCTTCCGCACTGTATTCCTCCGCCACTTAAAAAAAAAAAAGTCCCTAGTCTCACTTTATGCCATTGCTGTGTGGGAAATTCCCACACAGCAATGGCATAAAGTGAGACTAGGGACTTTTTTTTTTTTTAAGTGGCGGAGGAATACAGTGCGGAAGGATACCTACCTTCCGTCATTGGATTCCTGCAGCCCGTAGAGAACGGCAGCATCAGCTGATGCTGCAGTTCTCTACCCAAGATCGTCGTGGGACACACTCGTGGACTGCTTCGGATCGTGGGTGAGTATTTTTGTGGTTTGTTATGTTAATATTTATTCCGTAGACGACAATGGCTTCGGGGAACAATGTGACAAGTATTGGTAAGTATGTTACTCTATGTTATATGTACTGTATGTCTATGTATGTATTGTATGAATGTATTGTATGTATGTAGTATATATGTGGTATGTATGTAGCATGTAGTATGTATGTAGCATGCATGTAGCATGTAGTATGTATGTAGCATGCATGTAGTATATATGTAGTATGTATGTAGCATGCATGTAGTATATATGTAGCATGCATGTAGTATGTATGTGGTATGTATGTAGTATATATGTAGTATGTATGTAGTATATATGTAGCATGTATGTAGTATGTATGTAGCATGCATGTAGCATGTAGTATGTATGTAGCATGCATGTAGTATATATGTAGTATGTATGTAGCATGCATGTAGTATATATGTAGTATGTATGTAGTATATATGTAGCATGTATGTAGTATATATGTAGCATGCATGTAGCATGTAGTATGTATGTAGCATGCATGTAGTATATATGTAGTATGTATGTAGCATGCATGTAGTATATATGTAGCATGCATGTAGTATATATGTAGTATGTATGTAGTATATATGTAGCATGTATGTAGTATGTATGTAGCATGCATGTAGCATGTAGTATGTATGTAGCATGCATGTAGCATGTAGTATGTATGTAGCATGCATGTAGTATATATGTAGTATGTATGTAGCATGCATGTAGTATATATGTAGTATGTATCATGTAGTATGTATGTAGCATGCATGTAGTATATATGTAGCATGCATGTAGTATATATGTAGTATGTATGTTGCATGTAGTATGAATGTAGCATGTATGTAGTATGTAGTATGAATGTAGCATGTATGTAGTATGTAGTATGAATGTAGCATGTAATTTTTTTTTTTATTTTTTTTTACATTTAACACATTAGCCGGATGATGGGACTACTACTGTCCCATCATTGGCTAATGTGTCAATCACTGTCATGGTAGCAGGCATCGCCAGATGGGACTTGTAGTCCCATCGGACGATGCCTGCACAGACCCCCGGAGCCTGCACAGACCACCGGCAGGCCGGCACAGCCCCCCGGCAGGCCGGCACAGCCCCCCGGCAGGCCGGCACAGCCCCCCGGAGCCTGCACAGACCACCGGCAGGCCGGCACAGACCACCGGAGCCTGCACAGACCCCCTGGCAGGCCGGCACAGCCCCCCGGCAGGCCGGCACAGCCCCCCGGAGCCTGCACAGACCACCGGCAAGCCGGCACAGACCACCGGAGCCTGCACAGACCCCCTGGCAGGCCGGCACAGCCCCCCGAAAGGCCCGTACAGACCCCAGAGAGGCTGTACAAGGGCAGGAAAGGGTTTTTCTTATTCCGATACCGGAAGTCCCATAGACTTGAATGGGACTTCCGGTATCGGAATCGGCGATACCGATACTTTTTTTAAAGATCGGCCGATACCATCCGATACGATACTTTGAAGTATCGGATGGTATCGCTCAACTCTAGTAAGAATACTTTTGCAAGCCACTATATGTGTTTCTAAGAACATCAAACCCAGGTTCCAAAGAAGGAAAACCTGATGTGTGCCCAGCATCCCATGCAATTAGGCTCGGAATGTCAATACTCCTCCATCACTCCGACAACTACAAACAGGATCTCACATACATTTCTTTACATGAATGGTGAAATACACAAACTTTATGGAGATTTTACCCTTTAATGGTGATGACGCACCCCAGAGGCCGTGAGATACTCGGTACTGGGCCGGTCGTCTTAAAGGGATGTGTCACAGTGGAAGTGACCCGGTCCCTGGCCCCAGGCGGTCATGTAAAAGGGAAGTATTGATTAGGGATAAAGTTTATGTAGTGATTTGTGACGTCAGTTGGAGTGTTCAACTGTAGTATAGCCGGCACTGCAGATGATCCCTGGGGGAGTAGATGGTGATGGCAGTGCAGATGTTTAACCCTCTCCAACCAGGGCTGACCCCCAGAGATTGTGATGGAAAAAGAAGGCACGGAGTAATAAGGCAGGAGACAAGGAAAGTCACTTTATCATTTACTGTAGTTCAGAGGAGATATTACAACTCTCACCAGGTTGCAGTCTGCCCTGCAGAATGGGAGTTATCCTTCACTCTGCTGTGACTCGGTGTAAGCTTCCTGCTAATCTAATCCCTTCTGGGACCAAGGCTTCTCGGAGTTTAGAACTTTCCAGTATAGCGACTACTCACTGTGTTTTACTCCACTGGCAACTTGCAGCTTGGATCCTGTGTGAAGCTTGAGATCCTTCTTGCACAATCCTCACTGATCCTAGTTTGCGGCAGTCTTCCCGGGGACAACACTTTGCTGTTGGTTGTATAAACTCACACAGTTTCTCAGCTTACCACCCTGCTCTGAAAGCATGGATGGCCTAGGGGCTGACTCCCTGATGCTTCTTAGCTTTACTCCTGGAGGGAGCACATGGCATGGCTTCCAAGAGCGTTCGCTATCTTTCCTCCACCTTCTTCTCCACTGAAAACAACAACTTGACTCCTCCCTCTCCCAGTTAGGGTATGTCTGCAAAGCTCTAAGCTTTAGACAAGTAAGGGAGTGAGGTAAATTGTGTGTGTGTTGTGGTCTCTAGCAGAGAAAGCATAACTCCCATTGCTCACAAAACACATACAAAACAGTACATATTTAATCCTTTTGTGGTGGTAAAGACGCAGGGCGCCACAGTGACATCTCCTCTGTTTGTTTAATTGAGCAAGATTTTCTTCCATCTAACCCAATTCTTTGAGCATTCAACCAGGAGCAGCGATACCAAAACATTATTTGAAGAGGAAATCCACTAAAAAGTCATCTGATGAATAAAAGAAACATGAACTGATCACTGTAGTCTTTACAGACTATTAGAGGATTTCTCCAAAAGAAAGTTGAAGAAAAGGGCCTCTCAAGTCAATGGAAGTTGCTTTACAGATTTCCAGCAGCAAAAAAACCTCTTGTGAAGCTAAAGATGTTACTCACAAAAGGAGCGCCACAAAAATGTTTAGGCACCAGCAGTTTTATATTTGCGAGTGTTTCTGACACGTTAGAACACGATTTTGGAGAGATACTTCTGCATAGTTCTCTTGACTATGGATTTGTAAGACCAGATAGTTGTGGGACAAGGATACCTTTAAAAACTGAAAGGTTATTTAGGGATAGTGAAGACAATATAAGATCCAAAAGCCGTCATGCATCTATCCTGGTTATGGAATTGCTTATTTAGCAATGTGCCATATCGAAATATGACTTTTGTCAATTGGACATTTTGCATGATGTACTGACATGTTTTCATTAAGTGACATGCGTTCTCCGTGGGCCAGTGTAAGTCCTGTACACCTGAAGCCCTGAAGTCGTAAAGCCCTTGCCTTACTCCATAAAATATATGATTAGTCCACTTATGTGAAAATGATTATGTTCTATAACAAACCCTAAACAAAAGCAGATGGGAAAACCTCACAACTGTGAAATCCTGCAGGCAGACACCAATCTTCATACTCTACAGATTTATCACGCTCCGCACTATTCTATGCAATTTCAATCTCAAACCTAGAAGTCTAATTCCACAGAATTGCTATTCTTAAAACATGAAACTATGTCAACTCTTAAGGGCTTGTTCACCTATTGCAGTTTTGTCACTTTTTTCTTCACATGTTCAAATTCAATGTTTTATAGTACCAGCAAAGTGAATGAGATTTCTCATGCATATGCTGATTATTTTTTTCCTGCAAATTTAAACCATTAAAGTGTTTTGTTTTTTTTCAAATTTGCAGCTTTTAACTTTTTTCAGCATTTTTGCAAAGTTTCTCACCCATTCATGATTGGGAAAAATATGCAAATAAAAATGCACATAAAAATTAGTCAAAAACGCGTGTTTTTTATGCAGTGTTTTCCCTGCCAACATTTTTAGTATTGGAAAAATCTGTAGGAAATACTCAATGTGTTTGATTCATCAAAGCTTTCTTACCACAATTGAGGTGTAAAAGCTTTGAAAAATCGCAGAGTTGCACCTAAATTTTGAGACTTTTGACATTTTCATGCCAGTTTCTCATAGCCGTGCCAAAATGGGCGGAGGCGAGGCTGGATGTGGCAAGGGCATTTCTTACGCCAGAAAACTTACTCCAGTCCCTTACTGGAAGGAGATTTCTGGTGTAATGCATAAAGGCGCACACCTCTCGTCTGATGCTTCAGATTTATGAAGAGGTTGGCATCATTCAGGAATCAGGAGTTCCTGACTCCAACATGCCCCTTATGAACACTTGTAGACAATGCCAGTCTTGATGAATCGGGTCCAATCTGTGTATATACCCTTCTTTTGCTGTTTTCAGGTCCTGTGATTGTTTTCTGTTTAGCATACTATACAGAGGATATTAAAGGGAACTTGACTGCTGATACATGCCACCCAATAAACAGGCAGCATTTATCAGACACTGACTGTATGATTTCAGCTAGGTATGTTTGACTCTGAAATGCTGCACCGTTTCAAATAAAAAATTATTTAATAGCTGTCAGGGATCGAGTTACCCAAGAGACTAATCAAACAAGTGGGTCCCCTGTGGTTTTTTCCCCCTAACTGCTCTGGAGTGACAGGTTTCTCTTTCTGCATCTGTGTAAAAAGAGAAACCTGTCACTCCATGGCAGTGGGAAGAGAGATGCCGGGGACTCGCCTGGCCGACTAGTCTCCTGTGCAGTTCAGTCCCTGTCTTCTATTACATTATATTTTTCTCTGAAACGCTGCAGACAAATCATGCAGCCATGGCCTGATACATGCGGCCTGTAGGTTGGGCAGCATATATCAGCTGTCAGATTCCCATTAAGGAGTGACGTATCCTCTGTGCCCCAATGTCACATTACAGACACTGTCATAAATATGCTTACCTGGCACAAATGTTACAGTCTTGATATATATATGATAGTGTGTTAATTTCCTCCCCCCCCGTGGACTTAGCCTCATAAATGTCACATGACCCATCCTCTTTCTCTAGTTATCACCTCATATCACTTCTCCCTTATGCCTCAAAACTACTGGAACAACATGTCCATTTCAAACTGTCCTCCTGTGGCGCCCCTGAGGCTCAGTCGCCACAGAGGTACTGCACCTTCTCCTAAGGTGTAGTGCCTCACCATCCAGGTAAGGTGGGAACTCCTTTCCACACTCCAACACTCACCCCACACAACAGGGTAGTTCTGCACAACCACATTGCGGCTCAGTGCTTAGAGAGTAGCAGAGCACCTTTGGTGGTTCCCTGCTTGGAACACTGGACGTGCTGGGAGGTGGGTGGAGTTAGGATACACAAAAGAGTGGGAAAGTGTAGGATGACAGGTCAGTCTGACAGAAGGTCAGTCGGGTAGGAAGTCACTCAGACAGAAGTGAGGATCCCTGGAAGAAGGGATGGAGGAAGGAGTGCTGCAGCTGCCTCAGTGATCTGAGCCAGCTGGCACAGGAAAGGAACAGAGGGAGAGAGACGTAGAACTGAAACCTAAGCTTCCATAAGAAAGAGAGACAAGTACGGAATGAAGGAGTAGAGAGAACAGAGAGGACGTGGGTTGAAAGAGGAATCCTGCCTATAGGTTCTCAGCGTAAGGCCGGGGCAGCAGACACCGGTGGAGTAGTTGGCTGTAAATGCACTACTCCCATCTAAGACTTGGGGTACAACAGCAATCGGATAGAGAGCCGGGACTCAGGAGAAGGGAGTCCCCGAAGTAGGCTACAGCTGTCTGCTGTGCAAGTAGAGTTCTTGGGAACATCTGTAAAGAGGAACTCCAGAGTACCACGGTACTGGAGATCTTCACACTTAAAGGCGCAATAGAGGAGACGTTCAGGAAAGGTACATGTTGGCGGAGTGTTGGAGGGGAGCTTTCCATCTTGCCTGGAGGTTGACTGGGTCCCTCACCCGGAGGACACGGCACAGAAGTGGGCACTACTGACTGTGAGTAAAGCGTTGGATCTACATGCCCTGGTGTCCTCCATTCCTTCCTGCGTCCGTCTGCCTTGCACTGCTACATCCCCTGCGCTGGACACTACACCACCTAAGTGTCCCCACATCTACACTGCCCTGGGACAACAGCCCTGCCTGTGGAGGGCTATACCATCATTGCTGCACCATACCATCAGTCCCAGCGGATCTGTCTGCAGCGTCGGCTTAACACCTCCCTTGCCGAACACCACAGGTGGTGTCTCGAACTATTCCATTACATTATAAACTCCCTTTGATTACTTGGGAACCCAGGGCCACGGACCGGGTCACTGCCACTGTGACACGTTCCCCTGACACCGGCCCGGTACCGAGTACCCCACGGCCCTGGGAGGACGACCCACTCCCACCTCTCTTCTTGCTTCCTTTTTGACCTCTTACAATCTGACTTCCGACCGCATCACTTCACCGAAACTGCCTTAGCTAAAGTCACCAATGACCTACTAATTGACAAAGCCAAGCGACACTACTCTGTCCTCCTCCTCCTGGACCTGTCCTCTGCTTTTGACACAGTGGATCACTCCCTATTACTACAGACCCTCTCATCTCTTGGCATCACAGACTTGGCCCTATCTTGGATCGCGTCATACCTAACAGACCGGACAATAAGTGTCTTCCACTCACGCATCAACTCATCACCTCGCCCCCTATCTGTCGGAGTCCGGCAAGGTTCAGTCCTAGGGCCCCTGCTCTTCTCCATTTACACCTTCCGACTGGGACAGCTCATTGAATCTCATGGCCTGCAGTGTCACCGGTAGGCTGATGACACACAGATCTACATCTCTGGACCAGATATTACCTCCCTACTAAACAAAATCCCACAATGTCTGTCCGATACTTCATCCTTCTTCTCCACTAGATTTCTAAAACTTAACGTGGACAAAACAGAATTCATGATCTTTCCCCCATCTCACTCAACTCCCCCAACAGACCTATCCATTAAAGTAAATGGCTGCTCACTCTCCCCAGTCCCACAAACTTGCTGCCTTGGGGTAATTCTTTACTCTGATCTCTCCTTCAAACCACACATCCAAGCCCTTTCTACTTCCTGGCAACTTCAACTCTAACCTTCTCGCGCCCCTCCAATCTATCCTAAACTCTGTTGCCCGACTAATCCACCTGTCCCCCCACTATTCCCCCGGCCTCTCCTCTCTGTCAATCCCTTCACTGGCTCCCCATTACCCAGAGGCTCCAGTTCAAAGCCCTAACCATGGCATACAAAGCCATCCACAAACTTTCTCCTCCATACATCTGTGACCTAGTCTCCCGGGTACTTCTCTGCACGCAACCTCTGATCCTCACAAGATCTCCTTCTCTACTCCCCTCTTATCTCCTTTTCCCACTACCGCATACAAGCTTTCTCCCACGCATCCTACCTACTCTGGAACTCTCTACCACAACATATCAGACTCTTGCTTACTGTGGAAACCTTCAAAAACTATTTGGTCACTATGTTTGACGAGTGTGACCAACCTGTCAATCAGTTTACCAAGTGATTCTCCAGATCGCTTGGAAAACGCTAGTATTCTGCAAGCTAATTACGCTTGCAAATCGCTAGTGTTTCCGCGGGAAATAGGCGGAAATTAAAATGCGATTTGCTCGCATATTTCCCGTGGAATGGAATTCAGGAATTCTGCAACGTTTGCACATAGCCTTATAATAAAGAGATATTTGTCCCTGCATTTTTATTGCTACAAATAATGCAGTAGGTTAAGCCCCCATACACATTAAAGTCAGAAGAACACACTGATATCGGGGGGATTGGTTGGCAGTCTAATGTGTATGGAGAGCTTCAGACTCCCTCCAGAGAGATGATATTGGGGAAGAGATGCATCTGGCATGCTGGATTTCCAATGTTGGTTTTCCAACAGTTGATCCTTTTGTTGCTTATAAGCCACTGTTAAGGGAGTCTGGCAGCAGATCTTTCATAGAGAACACAGATGAGTCCAGCCTATGTTCCTATTTATGGAGAAATTGGTTGAAATAGTTGTCAGCTGTCTAATGGTTATGGGGAGCTGCAATGAAGACTATGTCAGACCATATTAAAAGTACAGATCAACAAACTAGACTAGATTAAGAATCTAGGTCATGAGCTTAGTTTGTCTTCTGCTCCAGTCCTGAAAGGCCAGACACAACACACACTTCTCTGCCTTACAAGCTCAGGTACCGACATGACATAGCATATAAAAGCTTTCTTTGTGTATATTTAGTATGTAAATGAAATTTCTTTGCAAAATATGCATAAACTTTTCAAGACTCATGATACATTTTTTTAATAATAACTACATGGACTTATCTCTTAAACATTAGATTGACCACTGATTCCACCAAAATTAGTACGCTCAGCCAATATTTATTTATTTAATGTGTGTGGCCAAATTTAGCCACAAATTCCAAATTTTATGCTATTTAAACCAAAGACTCCTTTTGTTTTTCACTAGCTTATTGATGTTTATTTGAAAACATTTAACTTTCCAACACATCATGATTATGCATTTTCCTTAATCCTCTGTGAATTTCTTCAGCCACATGTATGTAAGGTAACAAGCAGGAACGCAGGATGCAGTGACGGGACGCAGGCAGAGCAGGGGTTAACAGGTTTATTTACAGTGGAATACTTCACGCAGGGAGGTAAAAGGTTAAATATAAATGACAAGGGATTTTGCAAGGTGAGGTACAACGGTACAGTTAATGGCAGTTCGGTAGCAAGCGTGTTAGGAAGTCCTAAGCTCCGGCTGCGTACTCAATTGCGCCAACAGCGGCTGGCACCATGTCCTTTCCAGTGGGGCCAAGTAAATGACAATACCCCATCTTCTGGTGACAGTTGTCAGTCTCTGGTGCCTTCCACTGTCCCTAGTCTATATACTGTAAAAGGGGGGGGGGGGGCGAACAAACAAAAATGCGATTACAAAGTCCATATAATGCACCAAATATACGTTATTAATTAATAAAGTATATTTGGTGCATTATATGGACTTTTTGATTGCATTTTTGTTGGTCCCCCCCCTTTTTATGGTTACTAGCAAGATGTCCATTACTAGTCCTATATGTTGTCTGGGATAAGCCATGGCCATCTATATGTATGTAATTCTGTGATGTATATTTATTCTTGGATATCATATATTTATATAATTTTTGGGCCAATGACACCCCAGACACCCTAATGTCTTTCATCTATTACCTAGTCCATATACATATAAGGGCTGTGAGGAACTGAAATACTTTCCCAGCACAGATGACTAGTTACCTCTTTTTATGTTGTATTTACATGCAATGACCTTATCTGGTGGGGGAATATGTGCCTTTCTTTCTCTCGACAGGGGGGCCTCTTGGGTTCACACCACTCCAGACTGGCTGGAGACTTCACTCTCTGTGAATTCAATGTACATTGGTTAGGGGGTTGGGAGTAGGGTTGAGAGACTTGATGGGGGAGTGCAGTTGTGTCTGGCGATCTGAAGCGAAAGGAGCAGAGTTAAGGCCGCTCCTGGAACCCATGAATGGACTATCGAACTTGGAACTAAGTTTTCTCGGGCTTCGGTCGTGAGATCTATATTCCCCTAGGAATTATTCCATGGACTATTTTTACTGACTTGATGCTGATCCCGTGGACTGGAGCATTACATTGGGGTTATCTACCTGGACTTACTGAAATGCTTGTATGGATACAAATAAAACTTGTTGCATCGTTAACCTGCCTAGGTGATTACTAACACCCACAACTCTAGATCTTCACAAGTGGTGGCAGCGGTGGGATCACCTATCTCTGAACAGCGTAGCAGAGAAAGTTACTGATGGTGACTTGGCAGAAGAGATGGCAGACTCCATCTACAAGAGACACAAGTATGAGCAGCTGAGAGCCCTGTGCTCTGGGAGAGAGCTGGAGTGGTCGATGGCGGACAACCGGATGGCCCTAATACAACGCTTAGACGAGTGGGATCGAGAACACCCACAGGAGGAGATCAGTCCAGATGTTGAAGAGAACAGCCCAGTGGACGGACAACAGCCGTGGGCAATCATTCCAATGGCAGACGATCGATTGACCGAGTTGGGGCGGGTGCTGACTGCGCTAGGAGAGCGGGCCACAGAAAGAGAACGGGCGGCTGTGATAAGCAAATATCTTGGTGTCCATGTAGCCGTAACCCCACCACCCGCTGCGCAGATGACAGTGGATAACAGGAGAGAGGGACCCGCATCTTTGAGGTACCGGGACATACCACAGTTTAATGAAGACACCACGGGTATTGATGACCATCTTCGATTATTTGAGAACCTCTGCCTGCTTCATGAGGTGTCCATTGAGGACTGTCCGAGATTTTTGAGTGTTGGCCTGACCGGAAAAGCCAGAGAAGCTTTTAATAACTTGTCTTCTGGGGATCAGAGGTGTTACGCTACCATTCGCAGCGCATTACTGGAGAGGTATGCCGTCACACCTGAAACTTACCGGAGGAAGTTTCGGGAGACTGAAAAGCCCAATGCACATACGGATCGGGAGTTTGCCAACACATTACGTACAGCATGTGCTCGGTGGATTGAAGGACTGGGAGCTCGGGAAGCTGAACATGTCTTGGATATATTCATGCGGGAGCAATTTATGTCCAAGCTCCCACGTGACATAAAGGAATGGGTGGCGGATAGAAAACCACGGAGTCTGGAGGAGGCTGCAAGATTGGCTGATGATTGGTCTGCCAATCGTCCAGGGCGGTGTGGAAGAACAGCTTCAGCAAGTCTGGAACAGGGGCTTCCCGAGAGGCCAGCGAGACCCATGGTCCAGCAAGAGGAGGAACTGCGAGGATTTTGTACTCTACAAAGAGGAGGAGGTCTTCAAAAACCTCAAGTACGGCAAGCATCAGGGCGAGGGGGATTAAGCTGCCATAGCTGTGGACGCATGGGACACTTCGCCAGGGAATGCTGGGCCCATTTGGGTCCACGTCATCCGCATTTCCAACCTGTGAACAGTGTACTGCAATGGGGCTGGAATGCTGGGGGCGAGAAAAGAGGGGGAGGTCCCCCAAAACCCCAAGTATGGCCCACATCAGGGCGAGGTGGATTAAGCTGCCATAACTGCGGACGCAGGGGACACTTCGCCAGGGAATGCCGGGCACATTGGAGTCCACGTAGCTGGAGGAGAATCTCTGAACAGTCGGACAGCCCGACTACATTTAGACTGGGGACACAGCAAGGGAATGGTGGATGTGGGGGTAGTGCGACACCTACCTGTGGATGTGTTGCTGTGCAACAACTTAGGAGCAGGGTTGGTGTGCCACTGGACCAGTGTCGCAACCCGAAGCCAAGGACTCATTCCCGCTGCATCAGAAGACCTTGACATGCCAAATAACCTCCCGCCAGTGTGGGAGAGACCACGGCAATGCTGATGGACTATCGAGACAGACTGAGGAAGCCACGAACTCTGGTAATTGTCGTCAGAAAGATAGTCAATTTCATGAACTGGAGCCCAATGCTTGCCGTGCTGGAAAAGTGGGGGAGGAATGTGAGGAACTGAAATACTTTCCCAGCACAGATGACTAGTTACCTCAATTTATGTTGTATTTACATGCAATGACCTTATCTGGTGGGGGAATATGTGCCTTTCTTTCTCTCGGCAGGGGGGCCACTTGGGTTCACACCACTCCAGACTGGCTGGAGACTTCACTCTCTGTGAATTCAATGTACATTGGTTAGGGGGTTGGGAGTAGGGTTGAGAGACTTGATGGGGGAGTGCAGTTGTGTCTGGGGATCTGAAGCGAAAGGAGCAGAGTTAAGGCCGCTCCTGGAACCCATGAATGGACTATCGAACTTGGAACTAAGTTTTCTCGGGCTTCGGTCGTGAGATCTATATTCCCCTAGGAATTATTCCATGGACTATTTTTACTGACTTGATGCTGATCCCGTGGACTGGAGCATTACATTGGGGTTATCTACCTGGACTTACTGAAATGCTTGTATGGATACAAATAAAACTTGTTGCATCGTTAACCTGCCTAGGTGATTACTAACACCCACAACTCTAGATCTTCACAAGTGGTGGCAGCGGTGGGATTACCTATCTCTGAACAGCGTAGCAGAGAAAGTTACTGATGGTGACTTGGCAGAAGAGATGGCAGACTCCATCTACAAGAGACACAAGTATGAGCAGCTGAGAGCCCTGTGCTCTGGGAGAGAGCTGGAGTGGTCGATGGCGGACAACCGGATGGCCCTAATACAACGCTTAGACGAGTGGGATCGAGAACACCCACAGGAGGAGATCAGTCCAGATGTTGAAGAGAACAGCCCAGTGGACGGACAACAGCCGCGGGCAATCATTCCAATGGCAGACGATTGATTGACCGAGTTGGGGCGGGTGCTGACTGCGCTAGGAGAGCGGGCCACAGAAAGAGAACGGGCGGCTGTGATAAGCAAATATCTTGGTGTCCATGTAGCCGTAACCCCACCACCCGCTGCGCAGATGACAGTGGATAACGGGAGAGAGGGACCCGCATCTTTGAGGTACTGGGACATACCACAGTTTAATGAAGACACCACGGGTATTGATGACCATCTTCGATTATTTGAGAACCTCTGCCTGCTTCATGAGGTGTCCATTGAGGACTGTCCGAGATTTTTGAGTGTTGGCCTGACCGGAAAAGCCAGAGAAGCTTTTAATAACTTGTCTTCTGGGGATCAGAGGTGTTACGCTACCATTCGCAGCGCATTACTGGAGAGGTATGCCGTCACACCTGAAACTTACCGGAGGAAGTTTCGGGAGACTGAAAAGCCCAATGCACATACGGATCGGGAGTTTGCCAACACATTACGTACAGCATGTGCTCGGTGGATTGAAGGACTGGGAGCTCGGGAAGCTGAACATGTCTTGGATATATTCATGCGGGAGCAATTTATGTCCAAGCTCCCACGTGACATAAAGGAATGGGTGGCGGATAGAAAACCACGGAGTCTGGAGGAGGCTGCAAGATTGGCTGATGATTGGTCTGCCAATCGTCCAGGGCAGTGTGGAAGAACAGCTTCGGCAAGTCTGGAACAGGGGCTTCCCGAGAGGCCAGCGAGACCCATGGTCCAGCAAGAGGAGGAACTGCGAGGATTTCGTACTCTACAAAGAGGAGGAGGTCTTCAAAAACCTCAAGTACGGCCAGCATCAGGCCGAGGGGGATTAAGCTGCCATAGCTGTGGACGCATGGGACACTTCGCCAGGGAATGCTGGGCCCATTTGGGTCCACGTCATCAGCATTTCCAACCTGTGAACAGTGTACTGCAATGGGGCTGGAATGCTGGGGGCGAGAAAAGAGGGGGAGGTCCCCCAAAACCCCAAGTATGGCCCATATCAGGGCGAGGTGGATTAAGCTGCCATAACTGCGGACGCAGGGGACACTTCGCCAGGGAATGCCGGGCACTTTGGAGTCCACGTAGCTGGAGGAGAATCTCTGAACATTCGGACAGCCCGACTACATTTAGACTGGGGACACAGCAAGGGAATGGTGGATGTGGGGGTAGTGCGACACCTACCTGTGGATGTGTTGCTGTGCAACAACTTAGGAGCAGGGTTGGTGTGCCACTGGACCAGTGTCGCAACCCGAAGCCAAGGACTCATTCCCGCTGCATCAGAAGACCTTGACATGCCAAATAACCTCCCGCCAGTGTGGGAGAGACCACGGCAATGCTGATGGACTATCGAGACAGACTGAGGAAGCCACGAACTCTGGTAATTGTCATCAGAAGGATAGTCAATTTCATGAACTGGAGCCCAATGCTTGCCGTGCTGGAAAAGTGGGGGAGGAATGTGAGGAACTGAAATACTTTCCCAGCACAGATGACTAGTTACCTCAATTTATGTTGTATTTACATGCAATGACCTTATCTGGTGGGGGAATATGTGCCTTTCTTTCTCTCGGCAGGGGGCCACTTGGGTTCACACCACTCCAGACTGGCTGGAGACTTCACTCTCTGTGAATTCAATGTACATTGGTTAGGGGGTTGGGAGTAGGGTTGAGAGACTTGATGGGGGAGTGCAGTTGTGTCTGGGGATCTGAAGCGAAAGGAGCAGAGTTAAAGCCGCTCCTGGAACCCATGAATGGACTATCGAATTTGGAACTACGTTTTCTCGGGCTTCGGTCGTGAGATCTATTTTCCCCTAGGAATTATCCCATGGACTATTTTTACTGACTTGTTGCTGATCCCGTGGACTGGGGCATTACATTGGGGTTATCTACCTGGACTTACTGAAATGCTTGTATGGATACAAATTAAACTTATTGCATCGTTAACCTGCCTAGGTGATTACTAACACCCACAACTCTAGATCTTCACAAGGGCCACAATCCTGTACAAGCCCAGAGTGGCGAGACACGCACGGTACTCACGATCCTGAAGTGTCTGGCTCTTGGCTTTATGTCGGTCACCGGGCACATACTGTCCGTCGCTCTCTCTGGTCCCCGCGGTTGGATGCGGGAGACAGTGGTCGCTGGTATGTGTGGGGCTGGTGCTCCCCAGATGGAGCACTCCTCTCTCTCGCTGCTGCAACACCCGGCTCAGCTCTACTCTGTGAGCACAGCTCTGCACGGCTCTGCTCTGCTGGCATGGCTCTCTCTGCAGGCGACGGGGGCTCCTATATGGTCCGTCACCACACCAATACACTCTGGTGGGGGTAGCAGAGTGCGCTGCTCTCTGCGCTACTCCCCGCTGGCGCCAGATTGCCCCGCTTGGTGCGCTTTTTCATTTTATATCTCTGCTGCTGCGTGCCCTTTTCTGTCTCTCCCCCCCATCATCAGGAAAGTTCTCCTCACTCGGGCTTCCCCCAGACAGCAGGGGAAGGTCTGCCCAACTCAGGCTTCCCCCCCCGAGAACAGAGGATGCAGCCCTCCTAGTTCCAGACCAGGCATACAGGTACCCATGGTCTGGTCTATCTCCTTACATGTACACAATGCAGTTAAACGTTGTTAAAGTGTAAACTGGTATAGAGTGTGGGTCTTATTGGCTTGTATAGAGAGGGTGATGTTCCCCCTACCAAACTTGTCAATAGGAGACGGTTCCCCATTATAGTGAACAGTGGACAGCTAATGGTCCCCCACGTTTGCAGATAGATGATACATTTCCAGAGTGAGAAAATAATTTTGGTTCATATTATGCTAATTATGCAAATTGTCTCTTCAGAGAGGAAGAGGACTAGAACTCTAGTGCCACCTATTGGAAGTAGCAATCCTTAAAGTCAATGTTGACCCTTTAACGATGGCTTTGGCTTTTATCCTAAGTCATGTAACAAGGCTCGTTAAAGGGTCAACATTGACTTTTAGGATTGCTACTTCCAATAGGTGGCACTAGAGTTCTAGTCCTCTTCCTCTCTGAAGAGACAATTTGCATAATTAGCATATTTCCCAGAGGAGCATTCCGGCTTTAAGTATCCTCATCTCGACGTGCTTAGCATGTCAATCTCCACAGGGAGAACTGATACTTCTAGGATATTGGATTATATTATATTCATTACATAATAAAACACATAAAAATGCTAGAAATACCCTAAATGCAAACTGTCAGCATATAGAAAGCTCACATGTAAAGAGGTAGAATAAACAATATTTTTACATTCTGATAACACACTGTTAAACATACAGTAGCTTTACATAAGACTGTATAGGAATTGTAGGATACACAATAAAATCTGCTCTATTAACTTGTAGGACATAAGATTACAATTAATGCCCCAAAAATGAAAAAGTCTAAACTTTTTAATGGTCTCTCATTGTGAGCATGGTTGGTTTTGGAGTACACAAGGATTGCAGAAATCTGAAGTTTATTCGCTGTATTGTTAAATTCTACAAGTTCCCTTTAAATCACAAATTCAACGCCACTATATCAGTAATAGCCGTAATATGTCATGCAGTTTCCAGTAGAGTGTGAATATGATGTGATGTGAATATTCTTACCCGGCATAACGGTTGTTATACAAGTGGCAGGATGCAGAAAGCCAAGTCTGGGAGAAAAGGCAGAGATGAATGAGTTGTGACACTCTCCATGTGAGCTCCATCTTTACACAGTGCTGAGGAGATCCCAATTTATTCTTCCATATGATCCGAAGCTGAGCTTGTGTTATTGTAGGGCTGCGGAGAGTTGAGCGCAGCTGCTGTGGAGTTTGTTGCAGCAGTGAGAGGAGCAGGATCTATGTCACTTGGGTGAAGATATGTAGTGTTCTGACACTCAGCCAGGATTAGGACTCTATACAAGGGAGGAGGGGGCTTGGGTCACATGTACAGGCGAAACAGCCGCCCCTCCCTGTACAGGACCTCACTTACCTGGACATGCCGAAAGTTTATGATACGGTCTGCGATTTCTGCTTTGACATCTGTATACTGTGGACTGAATTCTAAAACTATCTCTGCTTTGCAATATGTCTTTATTTAAAATTTAGTCTTCAGGCCAAGATATTGGGATCTGAAGTTTTATAGAAAATAGAGGCAGATAACCCCCAACCTACTGTCTCCATCCCCATTAGACTGTAAGCCCACAAGGGCAGGGTCATCGTCCCTCTGGACCCGTCTGTCATTGTTAGTTTGTTCACCATGTTTTATATTTGTATTCTGTATGTAACCTTTCTCATGTACAAAACCATGGAATCAATGGTGCTCTAAAAATAATATTAATTTGTCAAGATGTACAAGAACAGTTACAGAGCGGAAGGCTGAGCCTTCATTGTTTGCTATGGGCAACAAAGATAGTTTTTGTTTTAGACAGTTTTGACAAACGAGGCTCCAGTGTTTATATACAAAACTCTATACATCACAGGTTATGAGCAAGCTGTGTGCAAAGCCTGCAGTGTTTGCAGATAACCCATACCATAAAACTGCAGTGTTATTAAAATTATTATTATTCTATCATTCATGCAAAAAGTACAGATAAGTTTACAGGACATAACATACATATAAACATGTAACAAATTATAAACATAGAACATAAGATAAAAAACAAGTAGAATAAACAAGACTGAATGAGTGACAAACTGATACATAAGAAAACAGGACCCTGCCCTCAAGAACTTACACTCTACAATCAGTGGCGTACCGCCAATGGCGGCAGGCCATGCGACTGCTATAGGGCTCCGAGGGGTGAGGGGGCCCACCTTAGTCAGACTGCAACGGCTGTGCCAGAAACGGACATACCGCGTGTGCAGCTGGTGCGGCTGCACCGGGGCCCAGAGGCTCCGGGGGGCCACTGCTGGTTAGCTAATAATGAAGTCAATCTGGCCCTCATGTGCGGCGGGCAGGGAGAGATCTGCTGCCTATAAGAGAAAATGGCAGCGGAGCTGCAGCGATTGTCCTGCTTCCTGCCCACACTTCCTGTCTCATACAGCAGTCAGCGGCACGGCTGGATGTCATCATCATTCAGCGCTGTGGCAGCTGTGCCAGTGAGAGGAAGCTGCAGGCGACGGTGATGCTGTGATTGTGGGAGAGCGTGCAGAGAGGTGAGAGGTGCTGTCTGCTGTGTGTTTGTGTGTAGAGATAAGTGGTTGTGTGTGTGTGTGCATGCGTAGCGCTACAGGGGAACGTGAAGAGAGCTGAATGGTGCTCTGCATGTCTCTGTGTGTGTGTGTGTGTAGGTGGAGGAGAGGGCAATAATGGGGGTGATGGGGAAGAGGGCAAAGATGGGGTGGTGTGGAAGAAAGCAATGATGGAGGGAGTGGAAAAGGCAATGATGGGGTTGGTGGGGGAGAAAGCAATGATGGATGTGGTGGAAAGGACAATGATGGGGTAGAGGGGAAAAGGCAATGATGCTGGTGGTGGAATGGGCAATGATGGAGGTGGTGGCGGAGAAGGGATTGATGGAGATGGTGAAAAGGACAATGATATTGGTGGTCGAAAGGACAATAAAGGGGTGAAGGGGAGAAAGAAATGATGGAGGTGGTGGAAAAGGCAATGATGGTGGCAGTGGAAATGACAATGATGGGATGGTGGGGAAGAAGGCAATTATGGGAATGTGGTGGAGAGCGCAATGATGGGGTGGTGGGGGTGTAAGAGGGGGCCAGGATGGTAGTCGTAGCTGAGGACATCAGGGCTCTGGTGTCCTGATCTCCTCCCACAGAAAAACCATCAGCTTCTACCGACGTACCTGTATGGAGTGCTGGTCCACAGACAGGACATCCACTGCGGTGCGATCCAGCTCCTGTGCACTTAGATTCCGTGCACATGGTTGAAATAACAGACACAGATACCAGTTCAGATGCCAAATCAATGATTTTACTTTCTTCTTCCACAGTCCCGGACATGTCAATTACATTACAGTCCACATAGCATTCCTCCTGCACTTTCCCTTCCTGACTTTCTGTATCCTCATGTGCATTTTGGGAGAGTAGAACCCTTGGCAATACCGAAGCCTCACTCCTGTAGGACCTCAATACATAGGGGATCCCGTTCATCCGTTTCAATTTGCAAGCTTGAGCCCTATTCAAGATCTGCCACATGGTGAAGGTTCTGTGCCCTGCACGACTTTTGGACCACGTTTCCTTTTCCGTTCCTGCTGCTGCCGTAAACTGTAATTCCGCGGGTGCTCTGGTCTTATCCAGTACCCGTCTGACTGTGCCCATTCTTCTCTTCTTTAAACACCATTGCATAGCTGCTATGGTGTCCTGTGCTTAGAGCTCTTGTGGACTTGTTGGGCATGCTCGTGCTTCTAATTGCTACAACCTACGGTTGCTTAACCCATAGCAGCTCCTCCTACAGCTAACCCATATGTAAACTACTTATTAACTATACCTAACAAGGCCCACTAGTGTACCCCATCTAGTGGCCCACTACAGAACTACACTTACCCAACCTATGAATGCTATATAATACAACTGCCCTCCTCTAATGTTCCCAAAGGATGCACTTACCCTAGTCTATACAAGAATACAAAGGACATAATACAACACAGTATCTTACAATATCTACAACATGGTAACACATAATGTGGCAGTACCAATGGGACAGGCGGTAATACACAATAGTGTAGCAGTACCGGAGCATAATCATATCTATACAACATTTACAATACATTTACTTTAGTGCTCTTTTAAAGGGGAGGCGGCATTAAAGGGATATTCTATTTTAATCTCCTACAGGGGAGAAAGCAATGATGGAGGTGATGGAAAGGACAATGATAGTGTGGAGGGGAAAAGGCAATGATGGTGGTGGTGGAAAGGACAATGATAGTTGTGGTGGAAAGAGCAATAATGGGGGTGCTAGGGGAGGAGGAAATGGAGGTGGTCGAATGGGCAATGATGGGGTGGTGGGGAAAAGGCAATGATGGTGGCAGTGGAAAGGACCATGATGGGGGTGGGGGGAAAGAAAGCAATGATGGGGTGGTGGGGGAGAGGGCAATGATGGGGTGGTGGGTGAGGAAGCAATGATGGAGGTGGTGGAAAGGGCAATGATAGGGGTGGTGGGGGAGAAAGCAATGATGTAGGTGGTGGAAAGGATAATGATGGGGTGGTGGGGGAGAAAGCAATGATGGAGGTGGTGGATTGGGCAATGATGGGGGGAAGGTAATGATGGTGGTGGTGGAAAGGACAGTTATGGTTGTGGTGGAAAAGGCGATATTGGGGGTGCTTGAGGAGGAGGCAATGATGGAGGTAGTGGAGAAGAAAGCAATGATAGGGGTGGTGGGGGAGATGGCAATGATGGGGTGGTGGGGGAGAAAGCAATGATGGAGGTGGTGGAAAGGGCAATGATTGGGGTGGTGGGGGAGAAAGCAATGATGTAGGTGGTGGAAAGGATAATGATGGGTGGTGGGGGTGAAAGCAATGATGGAGGTGGTGGAATGGGCAATGATGGGGTGGTGGGGAAAAGGTAATGATGGTGGTGGTGGAAAGGACAGTTATGGTTGTGGTGGAAAAGGCAATATTGGGGGTGCTTGAGGAGGAGGAAATGATGGAGGTGGTGGAATGGGCAATGATGGGGTGGTGGGGGAAAAGGCAATGATGGTGGCAGTGGAAACCACCATGATGATGGTGGTGGGGAAGGAGGCAATGATGGAGTTGGTGGAGAAGAAGGCAATAATTTGGGTGGTGGGGGAGAGAGCAATAATGGGGTGGTGGGGGAGAAAGCAATGATGGAGGTGGTGGAAAGGGCAGTGATAGGGGTGGTGGGGGAGAAAGCAATGATGTAGGTGGTGGAAAGGACAATGATGGGGTGGTAGGGGAGAAAGCAAGGATGGAGGTAGTGGAATGGGCAATGATGGGGGTGGTGGAGAAAAGGCAATAATGGTGGTGGAAAGGACAATAGTGGAGGTGCTGAGGGATCAGGAAATGATGGAGGTGGTGGAATGGGCAATGATGGGGTGGTGGGAGAAAAGGCAATGATGGTGGTAGTGAAAAGGACAATGATGGTGGAAAGGGCAATGATGGGGTGATAGGGTAGGAGCAAATTATGGAGTTGGTGGAATGGGCAATGATGGGGGTGGTGGGGGAGAAGGCAATAATGGGGGTGTTGTGGAAGAAGGCAATGATGGGGTGGTGGGGAGAAAGCGATGATAGAAGTGGTGGAAAGGTCAATGATGGGGGTATTGGGGAGAAGGCAATGATGGAGGTGGGGCAGAGGACAATAATGAGATGCGAGGGGAGGAGGACAATGAGGGGTGTGGGGGATTTGGAAGGGAGGAAGGGGGATTTATAATGGATTTAGGAACAGGGGGAGCTGGAGGAAGACGTTATCACTTATTATGTTTAACACAGTCTCTTAGTATATAGTGTACACACATATTATACATAGCACAGCTCCTTACTATATAGTGTACTCACTTATTATGTATAGCACAGTCCCTTAGTATATAGTGTACTCGCTTATTATGTATAGTGCCATCCCTCAGTATTTAGGGTAGTCACTTTTTATGTATAGCACTGTCCCTTAGTATATAGTGTACTCACTTATGTATAGCACAGTCCCTTAGTATATAGTGTACTCATTTTATGTCTAACACAGTCCCTTAGTATATAGTGTACTCACTTATTATGTATACCACCATCCTTAGTTACAGTATATAGTTTCCTCTTTTATCATGTAAAAACACGGTCCCTTATTGCATACCGTCCTCTTTAGTAATATATTGAGCCGTCCCTTATTATATAGCCTCCTCTACTGTTATGTACAGTGCTGTGTCTTACATAGTGTGTTCTTGTTAATTTTGTTGTTCACAGCTCCCTCTTTTATTACAGTTGTGGCCAAAAGTATTGACACCTCTGCAATTCTGTCAGATAATACTCAGTTTCTTCCTGAAAATGATTGCAAACACAAATTCTTTGGTATTATTATCTTCATTTAATTTGTCTTAAATGAAAAAACACAAAAGAGAATGAAGCAAAAAGCAAAACATTGATCATTTCACACAAAACTCCAAAAATGGGCCAGACAAAAATATTGGCACCCTCAGCCTAATACTTGGTTGCACAACCTGTAGCCAAAAAAACTGCGAACGACCGCTTCCGGTAACCATCAATGAGTTTCTTACAATGCTCTGCTGGAATTTTAGATGATTCTTCTTTGGCAAACTGCTCCAGGTCCCTGATATTTGAAGGGTGCCTTCTCCAAACTGCCATTTTTAGATCTCTCCACAGGTGTTCTATGGGATTCAGGTCTGGACTCATTGCTGGCCACCTTAGAAGTCTCCAGTGCTTTCTCTCAAACCATTTTCTAGTGCTTTTTGAAGTGTGTTTTGGGTCATTGTCCTGCTGGAAGACCCATGACCTCTGAGGGAGACCCAGCTTTCTCTCACTGGGCCCTACATTATGCTGCAAAATTTGTTGGTAGTCTTCAGACGTCATAATGCCATGCACACTGTCAAGCAGTACAGTGCCAGAGGCAGCCAAGCAACCCCAAAACATCAGGGAACCTCCGCCATGTTTGACTGTAGGGACCATGTTCTTTTCTTTGAATGCCTCTTTTTTCTCCTGTAAACTCTATGTTGATGCCTTTGCCCAAAAAGCTCTACTTTTGTCTCATCTGACCAGAGAACATTCTTCCAAAATGTTTTAGGCTTTTTCAGGTAAGTTTTGGCATACTCCAGCCTGGCTTTTTTATGTCTCGGGGTAAGAAGTGGGGTCTTCCTGGGTCTCCTACCATACAGTCCCTTTTCATTCAGACGCCGATGGATAGTACGGGTTGACACTGTTGTACCCTCGGACTGCAGGGCAGCTTGAACTTGTTTGGATGTTAGTCGAGATTCTTTATCCAACATCCGCACAATCTTGCGTTGAAATCTCTTGTCAATTTTTCTTTTCTGTCCACATCTAGGGAGGTTAGCCACAGTGCCATGGGCTTTAAACTTCTTGATGACACTGCGCACGGTAGACACAGGAACATTCAGGTCTTTGGAGATGGACTTGTAGCCTTGAGATTGCTCATGCTTCCTCACAATTTGGTTTCTCAAGTCCTCAGACAGTTCTTTGGTCTTCTTTCTTTTCTCCATGCTCAATGTGGTACACACAAGGACACAGGACAGAGGTTGAGTCAACTTTAATCCTTGTCAACTGGCTGCAAGTGTGATTTAGTTATTGCCAACACCTGTTAGGTGCCACAGGTAAGTTACAGGTGCTGTTAATTACACAAATTAGAGAAGCATCATCACATGATTTTTCGAACAGTGCCAATACTTTTGTCCACCCTCTTTTTTATGTTTGGTGTGGAATTATGTCCAATTTGGCTTTAGGACAATTCTTTCTGTGTTTTTTCATTTAAGACAAATTAAATGAAGATAATAATACCAAAGAATTTGTGTTTGCAATCAATTTCAGGAAGAAACTGAGTATTATCTGACAGAATTGCAGGGGTGTCAATACTTTTGGCCACAACTGTATATATATATATATATAGCTCTGGCAAAAATTAAGAGACCACTTTAAAATGATCAGATTGTCTGATTTTTCTCTTTATAGGTATATTTTTGAGTAAAATGTAAATTGTTCCTTTACTCTACAAACTTCTGACAACATGTCTCCAAATTTCCAAGCAATAAATTGTTTTTTTTTCTGAAAAGTAGAAATGGTCAAAATTAAAAAAAAAACCCAGTGCTTTCAGACCTCAAATAATGCAAAGAAAACAAGTTCATAATCATTTAGAAGCAACAATACTAATGTTTTAACTCAGGAAGAGTTCAGAAATCAATATTTTGTGGAATAACCATGATTTATAAAAACAGCTTTCATGCGTCTTGGCATGCTTTCCACCAGTATTTCACACTGCTTCTGGCACAAAAATTTAAGCAGTTCCTCTTTGTTTGATGGCATCATCCTCTTGATTACATTCCAGAGATTTTCAATAGGGTTCAGGTCTGGAGAATGGGCTGCCCATGACAGGGTTTTGATGTTGTGGTCTCTTAATTTTTGCCAGAGCAGTATATATATATATATGCAGCTTTGTCGCCATAAAAGGAGGAGGCCCAGACATATTTCTTGCACAGGGGCCCCAAGCTGTCAGTGTCTGCCCCTGGGCTGTGCTGTGCCATGTTCTTTTAATTAAATGCGTGCGCCGCCGTCTCTCTTTACCTGGTTCCTCCTAACTCCTCCTTTCTAGTCCTGAACTGCTCCCGGCTGAACTCTCTGGCTGGATTTGCATTAGCTTTCCAGCCAGAGAGAGCAGTGTATGCTGGGCCCAGCCAGAAGTAGTTGCACATGTGAAAGTGGCTACCGGCTGTTGGAGGCGGAGCGTGAGGAGCTGAGACTGTGTGGAGATGCAAGACAGTGAGCTGGGCCCGGTGGTGGGGTTTTTTTTTGGCCCCATTCATACTTTTGCAATGGGGCCCCATAATTTCTATGTACGCCCCTGTCTACAATCGAGGGAAAGAGTCAATAACAAGGGTAGACACTGTTTATTTGGTGTTGCAGTGGCAGGAGAGTTGATGTAGATTGTTGGCTTTTCTCAAGGGGGATTTTTAGGAGACAATTGAAGGTGGGGAAGGCTCTGACTGGTTGTGGTGTTGAGTTCCAAAATATGGGGGGGGGAGCACACAAGAAATCCTGGAGACTGCTGTGTGAGGAGCAGACAAGTCAAGAGCAAAGAAGAAGGTCACGGGAGGACTGGAGATTATGTGTTGGGAGATTAGGTCAGAGATGTATGGAGGGGTAGGTGGCATTGTGAGTCATTTTTAGTATTGTAGAATAAACTTTGTAGACAGTAAGAAGCGGATGTAGAGATGGGAAAAGACAGAGAAATAATGAGGGAAGAAGTGGATTAACCATGCAGCAGACCTGAGACTAGATTGGAGGGGAGCAAGAGTGTTAGATAGTGGCAAGAAAGTAAGATATTGATGTAGTTAAGATGAGAGATGAAAAGCGCATTCACTGGTTGAATAAAGAGCAGACTGGAGAATGGTTTATTAGATGGAGACAGCAGGAGGTGGTAAGGGCTTGGATGTGAAGATTACATTGTAGGTCAAGGGTGTAGTCAAAAGAGGTTACCCTGAAGCAGAGTATGAATGTATGGCCATGCATGGTTCACATCTGTCTTATAATTTATACAAGGTTCTTGTAAGAGGTAAAAATTCCATGGGTTGTACAGGATATATCACCGGGGTGCTGGAGTGGCAGGGAAATTACAAGGTGTGTATTATTGTCTATTTCTTCATTTCCATGATATTTTCTGGAAAATAAATTAATATACAAAATACAAAATAAGTGTCACATCATTATAAAACTAACTATGGTACTTGAATGTAGCATAGATATGAACATTATACTGTATGCATTGTCTACTTTGTCAATCCATTTGTCTAATGTAATATTGGCCATAAAAAAGTGTGTATAAGTAGATCCTTCAACAATCTGATGTCTGTGGGGGTTTGCTGACATCTAATCAATGTCAAGGAGAAAATGATTCAGTCACACTAGAATTTTCTGATTATAATTATCTGATTATATACATTGAGATAAGCAGCATCAGACATGTCGCTGATCTTCTTTTCTTCCATAGAATCCATAATTAGTAATACATCTGTACTGACTGATCTGCTTTGAAAACTTGACCATTTCTAAACATCTGGCTGCATGCAGTCAGATCATGATCATTGATCTCAGTGGGATCTGTATAAACCTGCCATCTGCCTTTTCTTATAGTAAATATTGTGCAAAGTAAATTCCACAATGTGTATTGTTATGACTCTTAAAAAGAATGATTCATCTGATAATGTCATGAAGACTATATCCAGAAAAATAAGTTTGTATAAGAATTCACCTACCGCTGTGTGTACATAGATTAAGAGTGATTTAAAGGGAGTTTCCCACTATGGCAATTTACCAAAACAGCCCGCGAGTCACCAATTTTGCATGCTTGCCAATTCCTCCTGAAAGCCCAGAAGTCTCCCAGAAAAAGGCAGACTTCCCATACTACTGGAACAGTTTGAAAATCTCACAGGAATAACCAAAAACTCCCAGAAACTGGCTGTTATGGTGGGTGTCTTGTACAGGACGCAGATATGTTCTGATCCTTCACAGGGCTCTAGTGACTAAAGTCACATTTAGGAAATATTAGTTTGTTGAGGGGGCCTGGCCTGAAAAGGGGGCATGGATGAGTAGACATGTTTCTTTACACCACACACTTACCAATCTTTCCCACATATTAACCTGTTACCAGAAAAACACTACTAACCTGCAGATATGTGTTTAATCTGCAGGTTAATCGCGTTATTAAGCTGCCCAGCACCCACACTTAGCCGAAAGGTGCCGAAAGAAAATTTGCTTTATTTCCCCTGCAGCACACCACTTTCAATCATGGATGCGGTGTCAGTGCTGGTTTAGTCATCGCTGAGTCACTGCTGAGTATACATGAGTCGCCTTCCCAGGGCCGTGGGGTACTCGATACCGGGCCGGTGTCTGGGGGATGTGTCGCGGCGGCGGTGACCCGGTCCGTGGCCCTGGGCGCCCAAATCCATGGTGGTTTGAGGTTAATGCAATAGTTCGTGACGCCACCTGTGGTGTTCAGCAAGGGAGGTGTTAAGCCGACGCTGCATGCAGGTCCGCTGGGACTGATGGTGAGGTGCAGCAAAGATGGTGTAGCTCCCCACAGGTGGAGCTGTAGTCCCAGGGCAGTGTAGGTGCTATGGATGAAGAGAGGCGCAGGATGGTATGGATGTTGGTACCCAGATGTAGCGGTGCTGAAGGTGTTAGCGCACAAATGAATGGAGGACACCAGAGCTGCAGTTTCAAAGCTTTACTCACAGTTCGTGGTACACACTGGTGCCTGCCTCTGTGGCGTGTCCTCCAGGGTAAAGACTCAACCAACCTCCTGGGCAAGTCAGGGCTCTCCTCTCCAACACTCCGCCAACATGTACCTTCCTGACCGACTCCCCCAATGCGCCTTCTGGTGTGAAGCACTCCGGTACTTAGCCACTCCGGAATGCCTCCTAAGAAATGTTCCTAGAACTCTACTTGCATGGCAGACAGCTGTAGCCTGCTTCGGGGACGCTGCACTCCCAGCTCTCTATCTGTGTTGCTGTTGTGCCTCAAGTCTTAGATGGGAGTAATGCATTTACAGCCAACTACTCCACTGGTGTCTGCTGCAGAACCATAAGTGTCCATACAAACTCGGGGACCGGGCCCCGGCCTTGTGCTGAGAACCTATAGGCAGGGTTCCCCTCCAACCCACGTCTCCTTTCTGTTCTCTCTACTCCTTCGTTCCGTACTTGTCTTTCCTTCCTATGGATGCTTAGGTTACAGTTCCACGTCTTTCCACCTTCCTTACATTCCCGTGCCAGCTGGCTCAGGTCACTGAGGCAGCTGCAGCACTCCTTCCTTCATCCCTTCTTCCAGGGATCCTCACTCCTCTCTCTGAGTGACTTCCTACTCCGCCGACCTTCTGTCAGACGGCCCCCTAAGGGACTGACCTCTAATTCTAAACCTTCCCAATCTTTTATAAGGATCTAAACTCCACCCATCTCCCAACACATCCAGTGTTCCAAGCAGGGAACCACCAGAGGTGCTCTGCTACTCTTTAAGCACTGAGCGGCAATGTGGTTGTGCAGAACTACCCTGTTGTGTGGGGTGCAAGTGTTGGAGTGTGGAAAGGAGCTCCCAACTTACCAAGACTGTGGGGCACCACACCTTAGGAGAAGGTGCAGTACCTCTGTGGCGACTGAGCCTCAGGGGCGCCACATACACAGCGGAAACCCTAACCGCGCCCACGTCACTGACTGACAGCTGGACCCAATGCCGGCGCTGCCTCTATAACTGAAACCGGAGTACTGCAGGGGGAATAAAGTTAATTTCCCCCCTGCACCATTTGGCTAAGAGTGGGCATCGGGCAGGTTAATAACGCTATTAACCTGCAGATTAACCCCATATCTGCAGGTTAATAGTGTTTTTTCTGGTAAACTAAATAGCAAAGCCATTGAAGAAGAAGACTCAGGTCTTCAAAATTTCATATATAACAACAAGCAAAAAGGCAGCAACACTTACCTGCCCAGGTCTAGAACAAATGCACTGCAGGGTGCAGCCAGCCCATATAGCAAGATGTCAGCAACACAGGTGCAAAATACCAGATTAACAGCCACTCTCCACATACCCATTCCTGGAGGGGGTGACTGCCCAGTATACAATTGCACAAAGAGGGTCCGCATAGGGTACCGTTCACACAAAGGGAATGCATGGTGTCTGGTTCACAGCCTATTAATAACGCCCCTACTATTCGATTAGGCGGGCTGGCCAGCACCCTCTCATTGCATCCCAGTGTGAACACCCCTCATACGAGACCAAATGTGTCTGGGCTCGGCTGCACCCCGAATCATATAGTGCAAAAAAATTTTTTACCAATTAGTGAGGTATTAGCTGATATTTTGGCCAAAATACTTGAGCCCGTAAACTGCGCCAAAGTTCCTCACGCTTACGGGTCCCTACACTAAACTAAATAGCAAAGCCATTGAAGAAGAAGACTCAGGTCTTCAAAATTTCATATATAACAACAAGCAAAAAGGCAGCAACACTTACCTGCCCAGGTCTAGAACAAATGCACTGCAGGGTGCAGCCAGCCCATATAGCAAGATGTCAGCAACACAGGTGCAAAATACCAGATTAACAGCCACTCTCCACATACCCATTCCTGGAGGGGGTGACTGCCCAGTATACAATTGCACAAAGAGGGTCCGCATAGGGTACCGTTCACACAAAGGGAATGCATGGTGTCTGGTTCACAGCCTATTAATAACGCCCCTACTATTCGATTAGGCGGGCTGGCCAGCACCCTCTCATTGCATCCCAGTGTGAACACCCCTCATACGAGACCAAATGTGTCTGGGCTCGGCTGCACCCCGAATCATATAGTGCAAAAAAATTTTTTACCAATTAGTGAGGTATTAGCTGATATTTTGGCCAAAATACTTGAGCCCGTAAACTGCGCCAAAGTTCCTCACGCTTACGGGTCCCTACACTAAACTAAATAGCAAAGCCATTGAAGAAGAAGACTCAGGTCTTCAAAATTTCATATATAACAACAAGCAAAAAGGCAGCAACACTTACCTGCCCAGGTCTAGAACAAATGCACTGCAGGGTGCAGCCAGCCCATATAGCAAGATGTCAGCAACACAGGTGCAAAATACCAGATTAACAGCCACTCTCCACATACCCATTCCTGGAGGGGGTGACTGCCCAGTATACAATTGCACAAAGAGGGTCCGCATAGGGTACCGTTCACACAAAGGGAATGCATGGTGTCTGGTTCACAGCCTATTAATAACGCCCCTACTATTCGATTAGGCGGGCTGGCCAGCACCCTCTCATTGCATCCCAGTGTGAACACCCCTCATACGAGACCAAATGTGTCTGGGCTCGGCTGCACCCCGAATCATATAGTGCAAAAAATTTTTTTACCAATTAGTGAGGTATTAGCTGATATTTTGGCCAAAATACTTGAGCCCGTAAACTGCGCCAAAGTTCCTCACGCTTACGGGTCCCTACACTAAACTAAATAGCAAAGCCATTGAAGAAGAAGACTCAGGTCTTCAAAATTTCATATATAACAACAAGCAAAAAGGCAGCAACACTTACCTGCCCAGGTCTAGAACAAATGCACTGCAGGGTGCAGCCAGCCCATATAGCAAGATGTCAGCAACACAGGTGCAAAATACCAGATTAACAGCCACTCTCCACATACCCATTCCTGGAGGGGGTGACTGCCCAGTATACAATTGCACAAAGAGGGTCCGCATAGGGTACCGTTCACACAAAGGGAATGCATGGTGTCTGGTTCACAGCCTATTAAAAACGCCCCTACTATTCGATTAGGCGGGCTGGCCAGCACCCTCTCATTGCATCCCAGTGTGAACACCCCTCATACGAGACCAAATGTGTCTGGGCTCGGCTGCACCCCGAATCATATAGTGCAAAAAAAATTTTTACCAATTAGTGAGGTATTAGCTGTTATAGTGTTTTTTCTGGTACCAGATTCCCGTTAGCATGTGGGAAGATTGTTAAGTGTGTGATGTAAAGAAACATGCTTTCTTATCCATGACAGGTTCCCCTTAATCATCAAAGTTGGTAAGTATGCCATTTGGGTATATAGCCATCAAAGAAGATGGTTCCCTGCTTCTTTGCAACTGCACTTTGATCCAGAAAAGAGAGGCATTACAATTCAGTCTCCCACTCTGAAACATTTCTTTGCATTACATGGGCAGCCATTCATAATTGTTATTTTTAACCCTATACAGTGGCTTAATGGTTGGCGAGATGTTCTTTTCCTGAAATTCTGTGCCCTTTTTCTCCACACATACATTTGATCATTGTGGCCAAAAAGTTCTATTTTAACCTCATCGGTCCACATGACTTGTTTCCAATATGCATCAGGCTTATTTAGCTGTTCTTTTGCATACTTCTCATGCTGAATTTTATGGTGAGGATGCAGGAGAGGGTTTCTTCTGATGACTCTTCCATGAAAGCCATATTTGTGCAGGTGTCTCTGAACAGTAGAACAATGTACCACAACTCCAGAGTCTGCTAAATTTTTATGAAGGTCTTTTGTAGTCAAGCAGGGATTCTGATTTGCCTCTCTAGCAATGCTACGAGCAGCTCTCACTGACATTTTGCTTGGTCTTCCAGAACTTATCTTGACCTACCCTGTTAACTGCCATTCCTTAATTACATTTCAAACCGAGGAAAGGGCAACTTGAAAATGCTTTGCTATCTTCTAGCTTTCTCCTGCTTTGTGGACCTCCACCATTTTCATTTTCAGAATGCTAGGCAGCTGTTTAGAAGAACCCAAGGCTACTGGTTTTTGGCACAAAGTTAGCGGAGACAGGGTTTTTGTAAAGTTGGGAAATTTGCAGCACCTGGCCTTTACTAACGATGATAGTGAACAAGCCACAACCCTAACCAGCTAATTAAGGTCTGAAACCTTGGTTAAAGTTATTACAGCATAAATATCAAACTTTTGCATTGGCGCATTTTCCTTTTTGTAATTTTTAAAATGTCAAAGATGAATATATGTATATTTTCTAAAATGCAAAGGAAATGTGTCATCTTTAACTTTAGGCCTTTTAAAGATTACTTTGTTTTGAACTTACTTAACTGTTCACAATACCAGTAATTTTGACCAGGGATGCACAAACTTTTGCATACCACTCTAGATGAGTAGATAAGTAGAACACGTTCTCTGCAGACATTGAGCTGGCAAGGAGTGCTGAGAAATTTTAGCTCTGATAAATTTTCATTCTATATTCCTATCTATTTAATGCCATGATCTAGTCTATTTTCTAATTTACTTTAATAAAACATTCCCTATCCTTCCTTAGCAATACTGTTTCTCTTTTTTTTAACTTTCTTTTTCTGATGACGCTCCGACTGAGGATGCCAGTGCATGCTGGAATACTCAAATGAGGTGTCATCAGAGGGCAGAGGCTGTGGTCACTGAAGCAGACTCTGCCCCTTGCTTTAAACAAAGAGTCATCAGTGACCTCCGTGTCAAGGGCAAGGATAGTACCTGCTCTGCTGAGCATACGTTGGTTGTCAATTTCGATGGATGCTTGGTAGATTCTTGTCAATGTGCAATGTGTATGATGACAGTGCGCTCTCTCGCTGGCTCTGATCAGAAATAATGAGCCGGCAACAGAGTGCAGTGTCAGTGTACATTGTAAGAGAATTATCCAGCTTGCAGAGACTAGTGCCACCCCTGCAAGAGACATTACTTGCGGGAGGCAATGCTGATCTTTGAACATCGGGTAATCCTTTCACAACGTTCACTGACAGTGCTCTCTATTGCTTGCTCATTACTTCTGATCAGGGATGGTGAGAGAGCTCACTGTCATTGTGCACATCGCACAGTTCAAAATATAAAGAAACAATACCGGCACACCCTTATTGCAAAAATAAAATAAATGAAGCCAGAGACATCAGTGAAACTTTTGCTTTTCGAATTCCAAACGTTCTTAATTCTTGCATAGAGTCATCAAAAATAAAATGGTAAAAAAGAATAAAAAAAAAGCAGTTAGGCAGATAGTTTATTCAAGAAAGGAGAGGGACTTTCTAATTAAAGTATGTTAGAAAATAGATTAGATTATAGTACTAAATAGGTATTCAGAATGAAAATTAATTTGTGTTTCAAACCACCCCTTTAACTGAATGCAACATTGGATGCTGCAACTCTACCCTGCAGAATAAAAAGTGGACATAGATACCGCCGATAAAATATATAGTAATTGCCTTATACTGTATAATATATGTAACATCTGTGCTAAAATGATCTCACCTCACCTCTGGGAGAATCTATAGTTCTGCCTGTGACTATTAAATCTCTCTAAGAAACTGTCCGATTTTTACTGCTCCTTCTCAGCATTTTACTATGCCTATACATACTGGACTGTTTATATTTTCTGTGCATGAAGGAAGGGTGGTCTGAAAGTCTACAAACCTTTGCATGGTTATATTGTTCTAGCTTTAGGGTGTGCACAATTATATAGCCACATTATTTTACTTCTTTATTTTTCTTTTCAAACCCAAAAAGACTTGTACAGATTATGGGTGACATTAAAGATGGGAAACATTCTAAAATTATTCTTCTTTTTATGGAGTTCAAGTCAAATTTCCTGATATTTACGGTTCACACAAATTCAAACATTACGTGATTTGATTCGCGGTTTTAGGCTGGAATCACACGGCCATAAAACTCGTGCATATCTAACTGCACGGACTGGCCGGCACCTCTCCTGACCTGAGCAAGACAGCATGATGGATTACTATTTAGTTGTCAAGCTCATTTCAGGAGAGCCGACAGCCAGTGCGAGGTTTAAGATGCGATTCTCGCACAAGAAATACGACAGTGTGTCTCTGCCCTTAAAAGTAAAAAAGGAAAGCTAACCCCATGCAATTTCACACACTGCAGAAGCATCAGAGAGTGGACTAATGTCAATTTCCTTGGCAGCATTTGCCATAATGCCTTGCAGCTATGACATCTAGCCAGTAGCATAGCTACTGGGGGGCAGAGGGGGCAGTCGCCCACCCGGATCTAGGTTACTGTAACTGTATCTCCCTGCACTGCCGCCTGATGCCAGCAGTGGCCCCCCCCGCCCATCATCACAGGTTCAACTGTATCGGCTAGATGCCGATACGGCTGACCGCATTGATGAGAGGAGCGTTACGCTCCTTCTCCCATCATCCCCCTCTCAGCGTCTGACATCGTAGTGACATCATGTGCGGGAACTAGGAGCTGCGGAGGAGCCAGGAGGAAGAGAGGTGAGTATTGCATTATTTTTTTTTTTTATGGAAGTGCATTTTACTACAGAGCCCTAAGGGGGTGCATTATATTAGAGTCTGCCTATGGGGGGGCCACATTATATTAGAGTCTACCTATGAGGGGCTGCATTATACTATATATAGTGAGATATATATATTTCCTGATGAATTTTATTATTATTTTTAGGCCTGCTGTGTCCTTTATTTATATATGTAGAATTTATTTTAAAATATTCATGCAGAGCGCACATTTGTTTTTGGTGTTACTATCCATTACCATTATTTAAATAAAGGTATATTTTATATATAAACATATTTTGTGTATCATCATTTTTTATTTATTACTTTTAATTTGACCATAAGTTCGAGTTTTCTTTGGTCAGTGTTCATTTTTCTCGAATGGTCTACCATTCTCCTTTAGCAGCTAAATATATCACGGATAATATACAATATATATTCTTTTCTTATATAGTATTTAATACATGTTACATAGATTCTTCTGAGATTAAACCGTGCTGTATATAGAGTAGATATAGCTATATTCAGGTTGTTTTGTTTTTTCTTATATGCAGGCTATGTAGGGGGCCAGCATACAGTGTGGAGATTACAGTGACTGGGCCATTATACAATGTTGGAGCCATCAGTTTGGGGGATACTAAGGGGTCAGTATATATACAGAGAGGGGGCATTATACTGTGTATAAGAGAGCATCATACTGTGTATAGAGGAGCTGTACGGGCGGGAGACTCGGAACATTATTAAATGTAAAGTGGGCACTTATTGTTATAGGGGAACTCAGGTTATTGTGACTGTCAAAGGGGCACACAGAGGGCATTATTACTTTCTAAGGGACAAAGTATGGGCACTGTTTTCTGGGGCACTTGCACCAGGCATTACTATATTCTAGAGCAGGGGTCCTCAAACTACGTCCCGCGGGCCACATGCGGGCCGCGAAGGACTTTTATCCGGCCCCTGGCCAGGCTGAGATTAACCGCACTGATTGCACCGCCCTCACTGCCATGGTGAGCCAATCAGCGCTGCAGCCGTGATGAACCAATCAGTGCTGCAGCTCACAAACACTGCCACCCCCCTGACACGCCCACTAAAGAACTAGACTGCAGAGTGCAAACTCGCGGGCGGGACGAGGCGCCGAGGAAAGGCGTTGTGAAGCCCTCAATATGCAGCAGAGACCACACAGACGACGTGATTGTCATCACGCTGCCTGCGCGGCCTGATGACATCACGCCGCCTGTGCCGGAAGAAGACTGAGATGAGCGGGCGCCTCTTCAGAACAGCAGGGGACATAGGTGAGTACTGTTTTTTTTTTTTCTTTTTAACTCCGGGTCCTATTGGGGACCTGTGCTGCAAAATGGGGACGTTTACCTTCCTACTAAGGACCTGTGCTACGTATTGGGGACCTGTGCTACGTATTGGGGACCTGTACCTGCCTATTGGGGACCTGTGCTACCTATTGGGGACCTGTGCTGCCTATTGGGGACCTGTATCTGCCTATTGGGGACCTGTGCTGCCTATTGGGGACCTGTACCTGCCTATTGGGGACCTGTATCTGCCTATTGGGGACCTGTGCTGCCTATTGGGGACCTGTGCTACCTTTTGGGGACCTGTGCTACCTGTTGGGGACCTGTACCTGCCTATTGGGGACCTGTGCCTGCCTATTGGGGACCTGTGCTGCCTATTGGGGACCTGTGCTACCTATTGGGGACATTTACCTGCTTATTAGGGACCTGTGCTGCCTATTAGGGACCTGTACCTGCCTATTGGGGACCTGTGCTGCCTATTAGGGACCTGTACCTGCCTATTGGGGACCTGTGCTGCCTATTGGGGACCTGTACCTGCCTATTGGGGACCTGTGCTACCTTTTGAGGACCTGTGCTACCTGTTGGGGACCTGTACCTGCCTATTGGGGACCTGTGCCTGCCTATTGGGGACCTGTGCCTGCCTATTGGGGACCTGTGCTGCCTATTGGGGACATTTACCTGCCTATTGGGGACCTGTGCTGCCTATTGGGGACATTTACCTGCCTATTGGGGACCTTTGCTGCCTATTGGGGACCTGTGCTGCCTATTGGGGACATTTACCTGCCTATTAGGGACCTGTGCTGCCTATTGGGGACCTGTGCTACCTATTTGGGACCTGTGCTGCTTACTGGGGACATTTACCTGCCTTTTAGGGACCAATGCTGCCTCTTGGGGATTCTTGCACCACACTAGTCTAAGCCTAAGGTAAAAGTGGAGTTCCACCAATATGGGCACTGGTGAGGCTGCATTGATGGGCACTGATCAGGCTGCTTTGCTGGGCACTGATCAGGCTGCATTGATGGGCAGTGCAGTCTGTATGTCTCTGTATGGGCAATTTTATTGCTGGTATATTGTTTTTGCAGCACTGTATATATGTTGGTATTTTACTAATAGCAATTTTGAATCCCTAGGAAACAATGATATCAAGAAAGAGAAAAAATTGACTCGAAGTGTAGGATATTCGAAGAACCCAAAAGAATCGGTAAGTTTGATGATTTAACTTTACTTCTTCATTTTTAATATTGTATTTGTTCCTTTTTTGTTTTATGATTTCTAAATAAGATATGTGCAGTGTGCATATGAATTTGGTGCTAATTTTTTTTAAACTATATTCCAGCCCACCAATGGTACGAGAGACTGTGATCTGGCCCCCTGTTTAAAAAGTTTAAGGACCCCTGTTCTAGAGGGTTGCTTTAAAATTTAGAGGGCACAGAGAACCACACAGTAGGTGCCGTAATAGGGACACATACAGCAGCAGCAGATCAGCATTGGGGTATCAGCAGGATGAGCAGTTTGTGTAGGTTGGGGCTGAAAATATGAGACGTGAAATGTGTACTGTTGTATTCTCTGCAGATGAGTCCTGGCTGGAAGAAGTTGTCATGTCGATATGGGCCAGATGGAAAAGAGGGGAAAAGAATAGCGATTCTCGCAGAACAGTCCCGTTTTTGACACCATCCACCCACGTTCCGCCCGGGACGCTATTTTCCCGAATTGCACTGTGCCTTCAGTACCAGTCAGTGTGATCAGCAGTGATAAATGGGTGCTGTTGGGTGTATACATGGGTGTGACTAGTTGTGAAATGGGTGTGGTCGGGGACGTGGCCTAAAATTTGCAGCAGCCGCAGCCTTTATCCCTCTTTCCCTTCTTCAAAAGTTGGGAGGTACGGGGAAAAGTGAACAATTCCATCAGAAAAAACATCCTCTGTAAGTCACCATCTATAATGGTGCAGTAATCTCTTATATGTTCCATAGGACTGGTATCTACCACTGACCATATGGCGGTAATATCCATGTTGTTGTTGATATAGAGATTATTTTCAGTAACAGTGCGGTCATCTGCTGATGTTCTACATCCACTATTAGGGTGCATAACCCAGTTATAATCAAAGTTAACTGTTAGGGGACCACTCAGAAGTTTCACCTCCCTGAACCAAAACATTAGCAACGCCACTGCATCTAGCAGATTATCATACCTTGTGCAGTGGTGATCAGGTCCATGGCCATTACAGATCAACAGTTCCCAGGAAAGAACAGTTTGTATTGCAGAGTCATTTTTCATTTTCAGGGTCACTGGCTAAGTCTCTCTCTTCTGTAGAGTGTAAGCTCTTATAGTCAGTGAGAAACTCTCTCTCTTTCTTCTAAAGAGTGTAAGTTGCTATGGTCATCGGGGTCCTCTCTCCTATGGAGTGTAAGCTCTTATGGTCAGCGAGGTCCTCTCTCTTTCTCTAAGTAAGTGTCACAGGGATACCACGAAAGAGAGGGTCCAGAAGACCACGGTGTCTGGTTTCACACACTCATGCATTGGTTAGAAATAGAAGTACTTCACCATTGTATTAAACAGTGTAGGTTTTTTCTTTGATAGCAGTGCAAGAGTTAATCTGTAAGTTGAAGCTCATAGAGCTTTTCTACTTGGATTGTCTCAGCTGTTCAGTGTTGGCCACTCCCCACTGCTATATATGCTCTCCTCTGGCACCTAGGGATTGCCAAAGTTAGTTCTTAGTGCCTGGTTTGGAGTGAAAGGTGTAGTTCGTGGTTGGTGTTTGGAGATTTTTCAGGAGATTGTTGCTTGGAGTTATGTCTGTGTGCACATTCTCATCCTCTCCTATTTTTTGCATGGTTAATGTTATCCTATATACCTCAGCTCTGGTTGGGGGAGCGGACAGATCAGGGTAGATATAGGAGCATAGCAAGGCACGAGAACTGGGTGTCTCCACTTTCAGGGGTAATCTGGGGAACAATGGCAGACCAGGAGACCAGGGTGCCCCTAGTTCTAGGGATCTGGAAAGCACCAAAAGTCCCAACACCTGGGTGACAGTAAGCTCTTATCAGCAGGGTACTCTCTCTTCTGTAGAGTGTAATCTTTTATGGTCAGTGGGGTGCTCTTTCTCCTGTAGAGTGTAAGCATTTGTGGTTAGCAGGATTCCCTCTCTCCCCTTTTCTACAAGTGTATTTACATTAATTTCAAAGCAGTTACAAGCTTTCCAGTACTGTATTGAGGTTTTCGTGAATTTATTCACCACAAATCAACCTTTTTGGAAAAATTTGGCAAAATTGCCTAACTCAAATTTCAAAAAATCTGCTTATCTCTAATATACTGTATGGGTTAAAAAAAGATGAAGATTGGAAAAAAAAAATTCAGAAAAACTTGCTAAAAAGTAATGGCAGAAAGAGAATGACACTAACTGCATTTTTGTTAAAAACTGCACAATTGATAAGACTACTACAGTATATATAATACCTGATCGCAGCAACTGTAGATATGACAGAGCTGTGGTATTGGGGCAGCATCTGAGACATTTCTGCAGGTGCCAGTACCAACTGATCAACAGGGATGGGAGTGCAATTCTGTAGTATTGAAGTATACAGAACAAGTGATCACTGCAAACGTCTGCAGGTTCAAGTCCACTATGGAAACTAAAAATGAAGTGAAAAATGGAGAAGAAAACCTTGAATCAACCTATTTTTGTGATTTAATAATAGCAATAATAAAAAATTAAAAACCAAACACTTGTTAGGCTGTGTGCACACGCTGCGGATCCGCAGCGGTTTTGGCCCTGCGGAACCGCAGCAGTTTCTGCTGCTGTGTACAGTACCATTATAACCTATGGAAAACGAAAACTGCAGTGCAGACAGTGCGGATTTTTCAGCGCGGTTTTCAATCCGCAGAAAGAAATGACATGTCAATTCTTTCTGTTGACTCCACTGCAGTTTGCCATCTGTTCCATTGTGGAGATGATAAACCGCAGGGTAATCCGCAGATAAACTGCAGGTCTTCTGACCTGCGGATTTTACTAAATCTGCGTGGACAAATCTGCAGAGCATTCTGCAGCGTGTGCACATACCCTTATGGCCACACCTGCAAAAATCCAATCAATCAATGTATAAAATAATTTAACCTGTGTGGTAAATGCTGCAGAGTGAAAAAAAAATGAAAACAGGCAAAATACTAGATTTTCGTTTTTTAATCACTCCCCCCCCATACATTTCACTTAAAAGAGATCAAAACACTGTATGTATCCAAAATAGTAGAGAGAAAAACTACAGCTTGCCATGCAAAAAAAAGATATCACACATCTCTATAGATGTAGAAATAAAAAAATTACGAGTCTCAGAAAATTGTGACATAACATTCATTTTTTCTTTTTTTGCAACTTTTGAAAACAAAAATGACCACATAAATAAAAAAAAATTACTATACAAGCTTGGTATTGATGTAATTGTAGTGACATTGAGAATCTAGTTGCTCGATTATTTTTCTGACACAGAGAACGCTTTAAGGGCTCATACCCATTTGCGAGAAAAATGGAAAAGCGCAATCCGATAAAATAATCGGATTGCACTCTGACCAAAGCTATTCAATGTGTTACATCTCATCTGCGATCTTTTTTCTCAGCTGAAATCAGACTGAGAAAAAAATCGCAGCATACTGCGTATTGCTGCGTATCTCGGACGGAAGTAACGGAGGAATTTTTTTTCACCATTTCACTGCAGTTCGATTTTTTTTCCATTTTTCCAGAACATTGTATGTAAAAACTAGTCATGTGTTTCAAAACTACACCTCATCTCACAAAAACAAGCTGCATTGACAGAAAAAAAAAAAAGACTTTTGGAAAATTGGAAGGAAAACACAAAAAAGCAAAATTAAAATTGTTAGCAGCAGGAATGGGTTAAGTAACATTGTGTTGTATTAGTGTAGGGCAAACCAAGTCATCGCATGAGACATCGATAATTCGCAAGTGTCAGTTTATATCACTGTCTAATTATCTAGAAGTAGCTTGTCATTTCACTGTAAGGCCGGGGTCACACTAACCGACGCAAAATACGGTCAGTATTTTACATGCGTAATACGGATGAATGACCCCTAAACAGTGCTCCGTATGTCATCCGTAATCAAGGTGTGGTCACGTATTTTGCGCATGTCAGCATCCGTATGTAATCCGTATGGCATCCGTATGGCGAGATTTTCTCGCAGGCTTGCAAAATGGACATATAATGGAGCCCTATGACAGGGTTTCTAACAGAAACCAAAGAATAGATATAGGCACATAGAATGCGCATATATATATATATGTGTATTCTATGTGACTGTATCTATTCTTTGGTTTCTTTATTAAACCTGTCAGTGTGAGTTTACTGTATAGCGCACTGAATTGCCGGCTTTGCTAAAAGACACCTGGTGCGTATTTCTCGCAAGTCACATGTGTGGTCCGTGTGTAATCCGTATTTTTTGCGCACCCATAGACTTGCATTGGCGTACTACAGCCGTAGTACGCTGACAATCGCAGCATGTTGCGATTGGCACGGAGCGTAGAATACGGATGAGAAATATACGGCTGGTGCGAGGGACCCCATAGAGAATCATTGGTCCGTGTGTAATGCGTGCTTTTAGCGCCTCTCACTCAGCCGTATTCCTCGCAAATGTGACCCCGGCCTAATGCAGAAAAAAAACAAAACAGTGCAGGATGGGAGCATACATTATACTGCATGTGAAAGCAATAAGACATCTGTATGCCTCATGTTACACAAAATAGTCTCGGGATTCAACGGAAAAATATAATTAGTGATAATTAAAAGCATTTGAAAAAAAAATTAAAACAAAATGATACTCGCGCTGAGAATCAATGGAGAATATATATATATATATATATATATATATATATATGTGTGTTACCTGTAGGATCAAGGCAATAAACTCATAAGCATTAGATGTTAGGCCGGGGTCACACTGGCGAGGAATACGGGCGAGTGAGAGGCGCAAAAAGCATGCATTAGACACAGACAAATGATTTTCTATGGGGTCACTCGCACCAGGCGTATATTTCTCATCCGTATCCTACGCTCCGTGCCAATCGCAGCATGCTGCGATTGTCAGCGTACTACGCCCGTAGTACGCCAATGCAAGTCTATGGGCACGCAAAAAATACGGATTACACACGGAACACACGTGTGACCTGCGAGCAATACGCAGGTCTTTTGGCTGGTGACAGGAAATGGGCCAATCCATCATCAGGAAGCCTAGACATGCAAATGAGCTCAAAAACCGCTCCAGACATCCAGGAAGTACGCCTCCACGGAGTACAGCAGCAGCATGGCGTCCACATACATTAATGTTGAGATGCTAATTGTGCTCGTGCAAGAGCGTCCCGAAATATGGGACCCACGCGATGCAAATTATGCGAACCGGACAAGAAAGGAGGCGTCATGGAGGCGCATCTGTCACCAGATGTACCATGACTTTGGTGACAGACCACGTGATGAGCAGCATAAAATTCGTAAGTGCAACCATAAAAACATCATTAACCTTAGCGCGCTAAAAAATGATTTTACAATCAGCACCCCCCTTCCTGTGCATGTACTTTTATTAGCCTCAAGAGGCTGTTACATTAGGATGTGACACGTGGCTTCACACAGCCATAATTAGGGGTTAGGCCACAAGCTCCTCATCCTCCTAGCCAATAAAATTAGTTTAAGTGTAGCTAATGAGACCCTGTGTATCGGCCCAATTACATATGCCACCATGGGTAGAACGCACACCCCAGAAGGCCCCATGCCTAGACTACTGTTAGAAAATGTGACCTCTCAAATATGTGATTTTGACAATCTTTCCTGTCACATTGCAGTGGAAGATGTGATGAAACGCTGGCGAAGCATCCGGGACCAGTTCCGCCAGGAACGCCAGCAGCGGTCCAGGAGTGGGGATACTGGACATGTGAAAAGAAAATACATATACTATGACCGGCTGAACTTCCTCGCCCCAATTCTGAATCTGAGACCGTAAGTGCATACCTCACACCACATTACACAAATACTTTACAGGGACAAAAATATTGATGTATTTTTGCCTCTGTTCTATTTCATAACAGAACTCAATCCAACCTTACGGATCGAGGAACGGCCTCAGAGGCAGAGCCCATTATAGATCCTGTAGGGGATGAGGTGGCTTACCCATCTTCTCCCCCTACAAGAAGGATGGCTGAAGATGAGGCATCACAAGACTACACAATGGCTGGCCTACACACAACACCACCAGGACGGTCTGCTGCTGCCACCTCACCCATCTTGGAAGAGCCAGGCAACTTGAGCAGCAGCCCAACTGCCCAGATCAGGTCCTCCCACAGGCTGCTCTAGCATCACGGCGAACAAGAAGAAGGCGCCAGGTCACTATTCAAGAGAGCAGGACCAATGTGGACACAGGGGTGCTCAATTATTTGTCCAGAGTAACTACAGATGATGGGGAGGAGGCCTATGCACGTAGCCTCACCCTTTATCTCCGTGCCCTTACCCGTGAGGTCAGGCTCCGTATTAGGGGATGTATACAGATCCTGCTTGATGCAAGCACCCCCCCCCAATACCCCATATGAGGTTTTTGAATTTCTTGAGAGGTGGCAGCTCTCACCACGAAATTTAATGCGCATGAGACCATCCACACAGATGCTTGCTCAAGCAGGGTCTGAACAGCCCCTAATACGTGGGCCAACACCTCAAACCCTTCCACCCCCTACCCAACCTTCTATTCCGCAGCCCCAAATGTCTTCCTCAAGCCAACCCCACCAATATGGCCACTTGTACCCACCCAGTGTTGGAGGCTGGTCCCAACCTGGTTGGGGACGATCTGGCTATCTTGGTGGGTATGAGCCACGGGCCTACCAGAGCCAACAAAAAGCCCTTCACTATCATCATTACTCTGGCCAGTATCCCCAACAGTCCCAGGAGGCTGGACAATTCCAGCATCATGGGCAACAGTATGGCCCCACACAGGGCGATGTTGGCCACAATGTCCAGCAGCAACCACAGGCTGTTCTTCCACGTTCCCCTTCCCCAACATATGAGGATTTATGATTCTGATGGGTGGAGATGTCCAGTGAGATGTAACTGGTGCTCCTAATATAAATGAAAAAACAGGTGTTCTCCTTCACCAACATTTAGAACATAATGTAACATTCACATTTTTAAACTATGCTTTCCAAACATATGAAACAATCCATCATGACAGGCAACGCTACCTCACGCCTTTCAGACAGATATTACATGTGTGTAGAAAAGAGATTATTTAAATGCGCTATACTGTAAAATGAAAGGATGAAAATACACTACTCACTTGCTAACGCCTAGGAAAGGCGTGCTCGCCTTAGTTAAGTAGTCACCTTTTTTGTTAGCAATCTCTAGTAAAAAAATTCTAGGCGACCAGCATTCAGAATATCACGCCCCCCCTATGTCTTAACAAGTGAGTTTTGTATTTTCATCCATTCCAGTATAGCATGCTTAAATATTGTCTGTTCTACAGACAGGTAATATCTGTGTGAAAGCTGTGAGGTAGCCTTGCCTGTCATGGTGGAATCTTTCTATGATTGGATAACATTATGAGGAAATGTGAGTGTTATCTTGTTGCCTTTATTTTGGTGATGGAGCTTACCTTTTGTTGGCAAATCTAGGTTAATCTAGTCATGCAGCAATGTTGTTATTGCCTAATGTTTGTTGCTGTTTTGTTATTTAATGTTAATTTTACAACAAGTTAAAGAAGGCACAAAGGGTCATTTTGGCCATTGCCAAATTTGTCTTATGGCAATATTATATTTGCCTTTAAGCAAAAAAAAAAAAAAACAAAGGCAAAACTAAAAATTTGTCTACTCTAGTTAACGTCTCTGTGTGATTTTTCACAATCCCTCATAACATACTAACAGACACCAACCAATGCAATGAAACACTCATAGAATCATAAGGGGTTGAGTAATATATATTTAGACACACTTAAAGCAACAAATTATAACATAGACACAGCATGCTCTTGCCAAGAAGTTGCCCCCTCAGGTGAGATAAAGTAATTAGTGAAAATATCACGCACTTTTAGGCCAGAGAGCGGTCTACGTTGAGGGTTCATAGGTGGTCTCACCCTGCGCACATTGTCCGGCCTACGCACAACACCATCAGAGGAGGAACAATCATGTATCCTGGTGAAGTTATGCAGAACAACACAGGCTTTCACAACTTCATTCACATTTTGCTCACTCAACTGAATGGCAGACTGGAGTACCCGCCATTTGGCACAAAGAATCCCAAAGGAACACTCCACCAGTCGCCTAGCACGTGATAGGCGCAAGTTAAAAATTCTGCGCCTGTGGTCAAGGTTGCGCCGGGGATATGGCCTCATGACATTGCGCGATAACTGAAAGGCCTCATCTGCCACAAGGACATAAGGGACTGATTGTGCGGGGGAGCCTGGTAGCTGGCGTGGTGGTGGTAGATCCAACTGGTTGGTGCGTAGCCGCCGAGCCATTATGGAAGTATTGAAGACTCTAGAGTCTCCCGTCCTTCCATAGGCCCCAATGTCAACAATTATAAACTTGTATTGAGGGTCTACCAGAGCCAACAATACAACAGAAAAGTATTGTTTATAATTGAAGAATTGGGAGCCTGAGTTCGGCGGCTTACGCACCCTGATATGTTTGCCATCCAGGGCCCCAATACAATTTGGAAACTGGCAGTCCTCCTCAAAGTCCCTTGATATCCTTAACCAGTCTTCCATCCTGGGCTCGGGCATGACCACTTGATGGAGTCTTGTCCAGATTTGTGCACATGTAGACTTCACTATGCCTGAAATGGTTGACTTTCCAATGAGAAACTCATGGTGGAGGGCGGCATAAGACAGGCCAGTGGAAAGGAAGCTGTAGAACAACAGAAATAGTAAAGTTTAGAATGGCTAAAGTAAAAAAAAAATCAGTTACATGCCGACCAAACTTGATAGGAAATGAGAGAGAAGAACACACACATATTTGGTGGCACAATGACTGAGTGATATGCAGGACATATTAGATGTAACATTCTGCTGTGTCAGGTGAAACATATTTGGAGTAAGATGAGGGCATTAAACTTTGTCCAAGAAGGCCAAAAAACATAATTTAGCACACACATTAGGAACATAGAGAATGTGGTTGTGTAGTACATACCGTATTGTGAGTAGAAGTCGCTCCTCTGCAGATATGGCTTTGCGCATCCTTGTGTCCTGAAAGGTGATCCCAGGGCGCACTGTCTCCAAGAGTCGATCAAATGTGGAAATGCTCATGCGACTGTACTGGTAAAATTTATCTGGATGCTCCCGCAGAGAAGAATAGAGGCGGTGAAAATGACCTCTTGTGAGTCGTTGCCTCAAAAGTGGATGGACCCACATGTGTCTCCTCCTCCGTGGATCCACTATCACAGGATATGGTTGCCCAAAGCGCCGTGACAAAATCCAGGTAAAGAGAACCTGCTCAGTTGTATTGAATCACACTCCCTCTGCCATGCTGCACAAAGAACACCAACACACCTCGTGAAAGCAAGGTGACAAATGTACAGATTGTAGTCATCCACCTGTTTCTGAGTGTCTAAATAGGGTGCAGGCTAATGATTTAAATTGTTTGCAGGCCTCAAAACCGTTAAATGTCCATTTTGCAAGGCTGCGAGAAAATCTCGCCATACGGATACCATACGGATGCCACATGGATTACATACGGATGCAGACATGCGCAAAATACGCGACCTCACCTTGCTTACGGATGACCTACGGAGCACTATTTAGTGGTCATTCATCCGTATTACGCAAGTAAACTACGGACCGTATTTTGCGAAGGTTAGTGTGACTCCGGCCTTAGAAGATACTGAGTATTGATGGATCAGACTACAAAAAGACAAAGCAAAACATAAGTTTTAAATCTGAAAATGCAAAGTCATATCCAAAAAAAAAAAAGTGTGAAGTGTCCGGGTTAGACTAAGGCCTCTTTCACACATCAGATTTTCGCCGTCAGGCGCGAAAATTGTTTGTTCCAGCCACATTCCGCCTGCAAGTTCTGAAGGAATCGCATGATTCCGTCCTTGCAGGGCATCCAGGTGTAAATAATACCATCAGACTGGTGACCAGGAATTTTTGGTGGCCAACTGTAATAAAGGATTGTAAGGACTATGTACTGGCTTGTGAAATCTGTGCTCGAGCTAAGTCTCCCCATAATCGCCCTGCCGGCTGGCTCTAGTCCTTGCCTACCCCTGAGGGTCCATGGACCCACATCTCCATGGACTTTATTACTGATCTCCCACCCTCAGAAGGGAAGACGTGTATCTGGGTGGTGGTGGATAGGTTCAGTAAGCAGTGTCATTTCGTTCCTCTGTCTGGACTACCTAATTCCGAAACCCAAAGTAAACTGGTCATTATTCATGTTGTACGACTGCATGGCGCTCCTGTGAATATTGTGTCTGACAGGGGTACCCTGTTCGTTTCAAAATTTTGGAGGGTGTTGTGCAAACGCATTGGCATTGAATTGTCCATCTCCTCTGCCTACCACCCTGAAACCAATGGTCAAACTGAGCGTGCCAACCAAGCTCTGGAACAATATCTCCGTTATGTGTCTGAGCATCAGTCCAATTGGGTGGAACATCTGCTGTTAGCAGAATTCGCCCTGAATAATCAGTACCAGGAGTCCATCAAGACTACCCCTTTCTTCTGCAATCTGGGGCTGCACCCACGCTTTGGCTCAATCTCTGCTAAGATATCAGAGCTCCCTAGGGTAGAAAGATCTATACATCAGTTAAAGACGATTTGGGCAGAAGTGAACACAATCTTGAAAGGAACTCAGGTTAGACAAGCTTCGGCTGCTAACAGACGGCGATCCAAAGGGCCGCACCTGGGAGTTGGAGACAAAGTCTGGCTTTCTACCAGGAATATTAGGCTTAAAGTCCTGTCTGCCAAACTAGGTCCCAGGTTCATTGGTCCGTACGAAATTATTGAGGTGATTAACCCAGTAGCTTTTCGTCTAAAACTCCTTCAGTCATTCAAACTGCCAAATGTTTTCCACAAGTCTCTCTTCAAATTGCACCTCTCCCCACTTCATCCTGTCCGGTCCCCTCCTTCTCCAGTTTTGGTCGGGGGTGCCTTGGAATACGAAGTCCAGGGTATCCTTGACTCTTGCTTAGTGAGAGGGTCCGTGCAGTATCTGGTGCACTGGAAGAGCTACGGTCCGGAGGAGAGGTCCTGGGTCCCTGCTGGTGACGTTCATGCCAAGGGGTTGATCAGGAAATTTCACCTCCTTCACCCTAACAAACCAGGTTTTGAGGGTCCGGAGGCCCCTCTTAGAAGGGGGGTTCTGTCACGTCGCCGTCAGACACAGGGACTGCTGTTCCTGCCTCAGCCACTGGGAGGCGCCAGACTGTCAAGTCGCCATCAGATACAGGGATACAGGGACTGCTGTTCCTGCCTCGGCCACTGGGAGGCGTCGGACTGTCACCTCGCCATCAGATACAGGGACTGCTGTTCCTGCCTCGGCCACTGGGAGGCACTGGACTGTCACCTCGCCGTCAGATACGGGGACTGCTGTTCCTGCCTCAGCCACTGGGAGGAGCCGGACTGTCACCTCGCTGTCAGATACGGGGACTGCTGTTCCTGCCTCAGCCACTGGGAGGCGCCGGACTGTCACGTCACCGTCAGATACAGGGACTGCTGTTCCTGCCTCGGCCACTGGGAGGCGCTGGACTGTCACCTCGCCGTCAGATACGGGGACTGCTGTTCCTGCCTCAGCCACTGGGAGGAGCCGGACTGTCACGTCGCCGTCAGATGCAGGGACTGCTGTTCCTGCCTCGGCCACTGGGAGGCGCCGGACTGTCACCTCGCCGTCAGATACGGGGACTGCTGTTCCAGCCTCAGCCACTGGGAGGCGCCGGACTGTCACGTCGCCGTCAGATACAGGGACTGCTGTTCCTGCCTCGGCCACTGGGAGGCTTTGAGGATATTCTCCGTTGCTTCCATTATTTTTGGAGACTTATAACTAATCCCTATCAGTAATTTATTATTTTTCCCCCTCCCCTTATCTCCACCGACAGGGACTCTACATTTTCATTAGATTCACATATATTATTAGGCAGGATGTGTTTTAAGGATGATTTTACATATAAACACGCACCTCCTCGCTTATTTGTATGGTCATTTCTGAACAGACTATAGCCCTGTAAATTAACAGCCTAGTCATGGCTCTTGTCTAGCCATGTCTCAGATATCCCTACCATGTCATAATTATGCTCCAACAAAATGAATTCTATTTCCTCCATTTTGTTGGTGAGGCTTCTGTCATTATTATACATGTACTTTATGTATCTCTCTGTACCTCTATTCTTTCTTAAATTATTAACTATTCTAACCCCACCCCCAATTTCATAATTTGTTCCCAGGTCTCTATCTGCACTGTCTTCCCCTCCTATCAAATGAATACCCTCTCCCCGTCCCTAGTTTAAACACTCCTCCAACCTTCTAGCCATTTTCTCCCCCAGCACAGCTGCACCCTCCCCATTGAGGTGCAGCCTGTCCCTAGCGTAGAACCTGTAGCCAACTGACAAGTTGTCCCAGTTCTCCAGGAACCCAAACCCCTCCTTCCTACACCAATTCCTGAGCCACTTATTAACCTCCCTAATCTCCCATTTCCGCTCTGGCATGGCACGTGGTACAAGCAGTATTTCAGAAAACACCACCTTGGAGGTCCTTGCTTTAAGCTTGCAGCCTAATTCCCTGAAATCATCTTTAAGGACCTTCCACCTACCTCTAACTTTGTCTTTTGTGCCAATGTGCACCATGACCGCTGGATCCTCACCAGCGCCTCCCTGTAATCTGTCAAAACGATCAGCGATGTGTCGGACTCGAGCGCCAGGTAGGCAGCACACTGTTCGACGATCCCTGTCTTTGTGACAGATTGCCCTATCTGTTCCCCTATTGAGTCCCCCACTACCAGCACCTGTCTGGCCTGCCCTGCTCTCCTATTTCCCCACTTACCGGAGCAGACACTCCTCCAGCTTTCAGAGGACATGCCTTGCTGAAGCAGTGCAACCCCTGTACTGACACTCCCCTCATCTGCCAACTTAGCAAACTTATTGGGGTGTGCCAGATCAGGACTTGCCTCCCTGGCACTCTTCACTCTACCCCACCTTCTAACTGTCACCCAGCTTGCTGATTCACTGTCCTGCAGCTGCAACCTAGCATCCCCCCTTATCTATCCCATTGTGCATCTGCTCAGTGAGCAGAAGACTCTTTTCCATATTGTCTATGGATCTCAGTGTTGCCAGCTGCACATTTAGATCCAGTATCTGAGCTTCCAAATGCACAACTTGCTCACATCTTGCACAGCAGTATGTTCCCTCGACTGGCTGTTCAAGAATTGCATACATGTGGCAAGATGTACACTGGATGGCATTGGCAATAGTGGAGCACATTCCTAATGGGGATTGCACCAGACAGAAAAGATAAGTAAAAATAAATAAAAAGTATTAATAAAATATAACAGCAATTCAGTTATAACTCCCTTGGAAACTCCCTGAATCCAAAGTCACTGAATCACAGGTCACACACTTACGCTCTGATCACACTCGCTGAAGTTGAAGATTTAAAGTGATTTTTCTCCCTTCACCAACAAACCACCCTGCTGCTCAATGCACTTCCAAAAGGACTTGAGCCCCAACCAGCTGCCCCCTATAAATCCTTAATTATGAACCCCCACCCTTAATTAACCCTTTGTGAATACAGCTACATCTCAAGATTTAACCCCTTAGTGACAGAGCCAATTTGCTGCTTAATGACAGGCCAATTTTTACAATTCTGACCACTGTCACTTTGAGGTTATAACTCTGGAACGCTTTAACAGATCCTGCTGATTCTGAGTGTTTTTTGTGACATATTTTACTTCATGTTAGTGGTAAAATTTCTTTGATATGACTTGCATTTATTTATGAAAAAAATAGAAATATGGCAAAAAATTTTAAAATTTTGCAATTTTCAAACTCTTAATTTTAATGACCTTAAATCAGAGAAATATGTCACAAAAATACTTAATAAATAACATTTCCCACATGTCTGCTTTACGTCAGCACAATTTTGGAACTTATAAGGGTTAAAAGTTGACCAGCGATTTCTCATTTTTACAACAAAATTTACAAAACCATTTTTTTAGGGACCACATCACATTTGAAGTCACTTTGAGAGGTCAATATGACAGAAAATACCCAGAAGTGACACCATTCTAAAAACTGCACCCCTCAAGATGCGCAAACCCACATTCAAGAAGTTTATTAACCCTTTACATGCTTCACAGGAACTGAATCAATGTGGAAGGAAAAAATTAACATTTAACTTATTTTTGCAAACATTTTACTTCAGAACCAATTTTTTTATTGTCACAAGTAAAAAGAGAAAATGAACCATAAAATTTGTTGTGCAATTTCTCCTGAATACGCCGATACCCAATATGTGGGGGTAAACCACTGTTTGGGTGCACGGCAGGGCTTGGAACGGAAGGAGCACCATTTGACTTTTTCAATGCAGAATTGGCTGTACTTGAGATTGGACGCCATGTTTGGAGAGCCCCTGATGTGCCTAAACAGTGGAAACCCCCAACAAGTGACCCCATTTTGGAAACTAGACCCATTAAGGAACTTATCTAGATGTGTGGTGAGCAGTTTGAACCTCCACGTGCTTCACAGAGGTTTATAACGTAGAGCCGTGAAAATAAAAAATCATTTTTTTTTCCACAAAAATGATCTCTTTTCCCCCAAATTTTTATTTTTACAAGGGAAACTGTAGAAATTAGACCACCAAAGTTGTTGTGCAATTTGTCCTGAGTACGTCCATACCCCATATGTGGGGGGTAAACCACTGTTTGGGCACATGGCAGAGCTCAGAAGGGAAGGAGCACTGTTTGAATTTTTCAATGCAGAATTGGCTGGAATTGAGATTGGACGCCATGTCGCATTTGGAGAGCCCCTGTTGTGCCTAAACAGTGAAAAACCCCCACAAGTGACACCATTTTTTAAACTAGATCCCTTAGGGAACTTATCTAGATGTGTGGTGAGCACTTTGAACCCCCAAGTGTTTCACAGAAGTTTATAACGCAGAGCAGCGAAAATAAAAAATATTTTTTTTCAAAAATGATTTTTAGCCCGCTATTTTTTATTTTCCCAAGAGTAACAGGAGAAATTGGACCACAAGAGTTGTTTTGCAATTTGTCCTGAGTACGCTGATACCCCATATGTGGGGGGAAATCACTGTTTGAGCACATGGGAGAGCTCGGAAGGAAAGGAGCGCCATTTTGGAATGCAGACTTTGATGGAATGTTCTGTGGGCGTCATGTTGCATTTGAAGAGCCCCTGATGTGCCTAAACAGTAGAAACCTCCCACAAGTGACCTTATTTTGGAAACTAAACCCCCCATGGAGCTTATCTAGATGTGTGGTGAGCACTTTGAACCCCCAAGTGCTTCACAGATGTTTATAACGCAGAGCCGTGAAAATAAAACAGCATCATTTTTCCACAAAAGTGATTTTTTTATCCACCAATTTTTTTATTTTCCCAAGGGTAACAGAAAAAATTAGACACCCAAGGTTGGTGTACAATTTTTCCTGAGTACGCTGATGCCCCATATGTTAGGGTAAACCATTGTTTGGGCACACGTCTGGGCTCGGAAGGGAGCACCATTTTACTTTTTGAACGTAAAATTGGCTGGAATCCATGGTGGCACCATGTCGCATTTGGAGACCCCCTGATGTGCCTAAATAGTGGAAATCCCTCAATTCTAACTCCAGCCCTAGTCCCAACACACCCCTAACCCTAATCCTAATCCCTAACCCTAATGGAAAAATGAAAATAAATATATTTACCTTATTTCATTATATTTCCCTAACTAAGGGGGTGATAAAGGGGGAGTTGTTTACTATTTTTTTATTTTGATCACTGTCATAGAGTTTCACAGTGATCAAAATGTACGTTCAATAAATGAATGGAATCTGCCGGCCGGCAGATTCGGCGGGTGCACTGCACATGCGCCCTCCATTTTCCTCCAGGAAGAAGATGGCAGCACCCACCGGAGGTGGCAGGAGGGCCCAAGGACCATCGGGAAGTGCGATCTGATGTGCGATCACATCAGAGGAGAGAGAACGTTAATGCAAAATCGTGACTTTTTTTGCTGTTGCTGTTATACGGTTAATAACGGTGATCGCAAAAACAGAGTCGGTAAAAATCGACCCGAATCATGTTCTCTGGGGTCTTGGCTACCCCCGGCAGTTGAGACCCTGGAGAAAACCCAACTCTGGGGGGCGCTATACACTTTTTCCACAGCGCCGTGAATTCACAGTGCTGTGGTTTAAGTACCCTTAACTACCGCCGTTAAAAGACGTATCAGTGGTCGTTAAGGGTTTAAATGCAATAGTTATCCCTTAAACACACAGATAGTAAAATAGGAGATTAATCCTGTAGAGAGAAAAAATAGGTTAAGAAAGCCCCAAAAAATTGAACAGGTAGAAAAGCACTCCGCAATCCACAATTCACCAACTCACACCAATTCACAGAGATATTTGTTAAAGGTTTTCCAACAGTGCCTGACTGGGACTAAAATTCAGCCCTGGCATGTGAAGGTGCACAGGCGCACTTGTCACATGGTGACTTTATAACATATAGTCACAGCTGTGCCCAGTATTACAGCTCAGTCCTATTTATTGGTCTTTATGTGAACCCTGACCCTAGAGCTGCAAGTGCTGCATCCTGCTGATACCCCATCACTGAGCCGTTGCCCTGTCCCTATTACTGCACCTGCTGTTTGGTACAATAAACCTCTTACTGCCCCACATAATGCCTCTTTTGTGCCCTACAGATGGTAAAATTGCCCCTAGAAAATATTAATGCACTGTGTAAATGCACTAGAAAACAATATCTGCATTTCCCCCCTAGAAAGTAATAATGCCCTATGTACAGATATGATGATGGCCATTGTATTCTGAGTGCCCCTATAACAAATATGCTTCTTAAGTGCCTGCTTAATATCTACTTATGTCCCCTGAGTCCCCAATATACAACTCCTCTATATACATTATGATGGGGAAATTGCTCCCCTATATACAGTATAATACACCCACAGTTCCTCTGTACACAATATGATGTTCCCACAACTGCCCTCTACACAGTATGATGGGCCCACAGCACCTCTGTACAAATTAGTGTGTTTCCACAGCTCCACTGTACACAGTATGGTGGTCTGACAGCTCCCCAATCACAGTACGGTGGTTCCACAGCTCCACTATACACAGTACGGTGGTTCCACAGTTCCACTATACACAATATGATGAGCCCACAGCTCCACTATACACAGTATGGTGGTTCCACAGCTCCACTATACACAGTATGGTGGTCCCAGAGCTCCACTATACACAGTATGTTGGTTCCACATCTCCACTATACACAGCATGGTGGTTCGACAGCTCCCCAATCACAGTATGGTGGGCCTACAACTCCCCAATACACAGTATGGTGGGCCTGCAGCTCCCTAATACACAGTATGGTGGTCGGACAGCTCCGCTATATAGAGTATGAAGGGCCCACAGCTCCCCTATACATAGCATGATGTCCCCACTGCTCCCACAAAATACTGAATAATAAATCTCACAGTAGCCCTCAGACTGTATAATGGCCCCCGCATTAGTCCCCAAACTAAATAATGGCCCCCGTGTTAACTCCCAAACTGTACAGTATAATGCTCACCCACATTAGTTTCCAAATTGTATAATGGTCCCAGCATTAGTCCCGAAAATGTGCAATGCCCCACACATTAGTTCCAAACTGTATAATGGCCCCTGAATTAGTCCACAAGCTGTATAATGGTCCCAGCATTAGTCCCGAAACAGTGCAATGTCCCCCACATTAGCTCCCAATCTGTATAATGACACCCGCACATTAGCTTCCAAACTGTATAATGGCCCCTGCATTAGTTCACAAGTTATATAATGGCTGTGGAAATAGTCCTTAAAATGTATGAGGGCCCCCACACAGTTTTGTGGTCCCTCACACTATGTATAAGGTTCCCCCATTGTTTATGATGCCCCCACATGACACCACAAGTTTTAATTAAAAAAAAATCATTCTCTTGTAACCCAGGATCCAGCGGCAAGGCAAAGTGCTGTAACAGCACCGACTCATGCACTAAACGTGTCCCGGCGTAGCGCGATAACAACACTGCTTTAGAACTGGGCATAAAGTGATCTGACATCTTCAGAACAGAGAGCGGCAGTGCCGGAAGATCGTGTCTCCCTGCTCTACTGCAGGGCTTAACTGTGTATGCGCATTATACATGTTGATTAATTACCGTAAGTGCAGTGTTGCTCTGGATGGGCCCTCCTGATCGCGGGGGCCCGGGACAACTGTACAAGCTGCACCCTGATAGCTACGCTACTGTATACTGTGGCTAAAGACATCAGATATTAAAGCAGTCACATATTACCCTGTATATAACATCCGATGTCTGCACACACAGTATATTATATCCCTAATATATCCTGTGGTACTAGCAGGTACGCAGGATGCAGTGACGAGTCGCGAGACAGTTTGGTGCTTTTTATAATAAGGTTTATAGGCCTAGAGATGACTTTCTTCGGTCTCAGCCTGACCAACAAAAAGGGGTAACAAGGGTTGCCCTCGCAGGGGCTCAATACAAGTAAACACAAGCAGAGTAGAACATGACTACGTCCGGCGAGAGTCGGTCACTATAGGGCCGCGGTATGGCCGACTACGGGTCCTTAGTTATAAAAGTGTCACTTATCCTCTCTGATGTCCGGCAGGGTCCTGAACGATGATGCTTCGGCGTTGCAGCCACTGGGCCCAGCCGACGAGGATCTGACGAAGACTTCGGGCGTTCCTGTGCCCAGGTGAGGGGAGGGGGGCACAACAGGCCCCGGAAGAGTTCCGTAAGGCAGCGCACCCCGGTGGAGGCGGTGCAGTGCCGCTTGAGGGCTGGAGAAAGGAGGCCGCAGCCCTGAATGGTGCTGCAGGGACCATGGCTGGCAGCAGACAGGCCGCAGCCGCGAACTGAAGTGAGGCGGTGTCGGCCGCGGGAGGCAGCAGGTAGGCCGCAGCCGCGAACTGGAGAGGGGTGTCTGCTGCGGGCAGGAGCTGACGGACCGCACCCGTGGGGCGGAGTTGGGCGGCGGCTGCAGCGGTCGGGAGCAGACGGACCGCAGCCACGGGGCGGAGTCGGGCGGCAGCTGCCACGGACGGACCGCACCCACGGGGCGGAGTCGGGTAACGGCTGCCGCGGGCGGGAGCGGACGGACCGCACCCGTGGGGCGGAGTCGGGCGGCGGCTGTCACGGGCGGGTGCAGACGGAGTGCGGCTAAACGGTCGGCGTCTCCCTCCTGGGCGGCTAGGTGCCATCTCCCTTCTGCCTGTGGTGAGTCTCCCTGTGGTCTCTCTGGTCGCTGCTCTCCCCGCTCTGCTCTGGCTTTTGCTTTGGCTCTCTGACGCTTCCTTCCTCCACCTCTCCTGTTCTGCTGACTCACTGTGACTAGTGTTCTCCTCTCCTCTTATATTGGCTCCTCCCCCAGCCCACCTGTCAGTCTCCACGGTCCGTCCCTGAACTCTGTCCCCCGGAACCCAGGTGACGGTCACCTTGGTTCCGACCTGGACACTCAGCGGGGACCCTCTCTCCCACAATCCTATGCTATGTGTACAGACATTGGATGTTATATACAGTGTAATATGTCATGCTATATATTACACTATTACTGCAGACATCAGATTTTATACCATCGCATATTACCCTGTAAATAATATCAGATGTCTCTGCACATAGTATAGAATATGTCAGTGACATATTCTCCTATACACTGTATGTACTAAGTGCACTCTATATGCACTGATCACTCCTGGACCGAGCTACAGGCCATACATGATATAATATATAATGGCTCTATATATTATATGCAGTGTATGATGTCCTGCAGACGGGCCGAGGAGCAGTCAGTATGACCCTGTATACAGCTGTCTGCAGCTGCTCTGGGACTGGGAGTCATTGCTGCAGCTTGCTCTTACACACAGATCGGGCAACGCCGATGACCCCACTGACAGCGCGACCCGATCTGTGTCAAGCTTTAAGCTGGGCAGTAAAGGCCCCGTCTCACTAAGCAATCTCGGTAGCGAGATCGCTGCTGAGTCACAACTTTTGTGACGTAACAGCGATCTCACCAGCGAGATTGCTGTGTGTGACAGCGATCGGCGAGCGGCCCCCCTGCCGGTATCGCTCATCGCTGCAAGAAATCTCTGGACATTTCTTTGGTCGCTGGTCTCCCGCTGGCCAGCACACATCGCTGTGTGTGACAGCGGGAGACCAGCGATCAGGTGTAAAAAATAATTAAAAAAATAAAAAATATAGTTATTCTCACCTTCCGATGTCCCGTTCAGCCATCCCGCCTCTCTCCACGCTCCGGTCCCAGTGATCCTTTGCATGAATGACCGTGAGACTTTGTTATCCCGCGAGACCGTGACATCTCGCGGTCATTCGTGCAAAGGATCACTGGGACTGGAGCGTGGAGAGAGGCCAGAAGACTGCGCGGGACATCGGATGGTGAGAATAACTATATTTTTTATTTTGATTCTATTTTTTACAGGATGGCCAGCGATGCCGGGCGCTCGGCATCGCTGTGCTGATCGCTGGTGAAGCTGTCTGTGTGACAGCTCACCAGCGATCACATAGCGACTTACTAGCGATCCTGACACCTTGATATCGGTGTCGGGATCGCTGGTAAGTCGCTTAGTGAGACGGGGCCTTAACTCATTTCACCTGCCTCAGCGCAACTGCAGACACGACAAGGCAGGATCCGACCCTGCCAGAGACCTCCTGCCCCGGCCCCCTGCTCTGCTGACCTCATAGCAGAAGCTCCTGTCAGCCCGGCTCATAGGTGACGTCCGCCCTCCTCACATCATGCAGTGTGTCTGCAATACTGGGATGGCCGACACTTGTACAACTCTATGGTGCTGGCCAGGAGGCCTAAACCGTCTGCACAGGGAACTGCACAGCACCCCCAGCTTGTGTACACGATCACACTGCAGAATCAGCAGGGCCAAGGGGCGGCACAGAACAGCACAGCGCCACCCACTGGTCCTGTTGGTTTCATCAGTGCAGCGTGATTTTGTGTGCAAGGCAAACTAATGCTGCCGGGCGTGCGTGCTGATGAGGGAGAGGAGGTGATAAAGCGGCCCATTAGAGGGACCGGCCGTTCTGGCATTTGCAAGAAATGCCCGATGGTCAGTCCGGCCCTGTTTTCCAAATACTTCTTCACTGAATCACAAGTCACACACTTACTACCGTTCGCACTTACGCTCCGATCACACTCAGCTCGCTCACACTTGCTGAAGCAGAAGATTTAAAGATATTTTTTTTCCCTTCACCAGCAAACCACCCTGCTGTTCAATGATGCACTTCCTTTATTCCTTAAGTAGAAGCCTTGAAGTAATAGAGCAAATTACACTAGTGGTTTAGTAACTCTTATACTGGTTCCCTGGCATGCAGCTGGCATTACAGTCCTTTGGTTTCTCCCTCTCTATTTTGTCTACGTACATTGTGGAACACATTACCACAGTAAAACGCATGCTAAAATAATCAGCTTGTCACCAGTCAGAGGCAACAGACGTGGATGCCCTGGTCCGCTGAGCGGGCAATGTCGAAAGAATATCCTTATTTAACCCTGGGACTTATTAAATGTTGGTTAGGAAATATGCCACGTTGTACATGTTTCATTGACAAACCACCCAAGTATTGCAGAATTTGTTCATAGGCTTCTCAGCTAGATAGTAAATTTCTTCTTTGTAACGATTTTTATGGAGTACTTTTTGACCCGAGCTTATGGCAAATTAGTCACTACACATGCCTTTAAATTTAAAGGCATTAGTTTGTAACTCCAGCATGGCCATATATGCATAATACTCATTCTAAGTCCCAATACTTATTTAATTAAAGTGATTGAATGTCTTTTCTCTCATCTTGGAGAATCGATGAAAGAAAATGACACTCTGTTCACACTCTGATTAGAGTTTGATCACATTATCAGATTTTCTCCAATGTGGAGAGTAGAAAATATGGTGAGAGAGAGATTATGCTTCCTTTGGCTGCCCCCGTCGCACTTACTATGACTATTTTACAAAACCAAAGTTCAGGTCTAGTGATGAGTGAACCCGGGATGTTCGGGATCGCCAGGTTTGGGCAGACTGTTGAAAAAGTCCGATTTAGGACTCGAGCTTGACCCCGGACTCCAAACCCCATTCAAGTTAATAGGGACCCGAACTTCAGTGATGTAAAATGGTCAAAGTAAGAGCTAGGGGGCCAAATGAGGATAAGAGCAAGACAATTGCCCTGCAAACAAATGTGGATAGGAAAATGACTTAAAGGGGTTCTGTCATCATAGCAATCATGGTAATGTAGGAAGATGTACCCGACTGAAGGTACCTCTCTTGCACCAGTCCCTGAACTGTCGGGACTGTCACTATTGTTGCCAGAGGAAAGCTTTCTGTCCCAGATGGACCTCTGAACTCGACAGCAGGGGGAGACTGGCTAGGCCACTCCATTAACTTAATGTGCTTCTTTTTGAGCCATTCCTTTGTTGCCTTGGCTGTATATTGCCGGTCATTGTCTTGCTGGAAGACCCAGCCACGACCCATTTTTAATGTCCTGGCGGAGGGAAGGAGATTGTCACTCAGGATTTTACGGTACATGGCTACATCCATTCTCCCATTGTTGTGGTGAAGTAAAGTAGTCCTGTGCCCTTAGCAGAGAAACACCCAAAGCATAATGTTTCCACCTCCATGCTTGACAGTGGGGACGGTGTTCTTTGGGTCATAGGCAACATTTCTCTTCCTTCAAACTCGGTGAGTTGAGTTGATGCCAAAGAGCTAAATTTTTGTCTCATCTGACCACAGCACCTTCTCCCAATGACTCACAGAATCATCACGGTATTCATTGGAAAACTTGGGGCCTGCACATGTGCCATCTTGAGCAGGGGGACCTTGCGGGCACTGCAGGATTTTAAACCTTTACAGCATAATGTGTTACCAAAGGTTTTTTTGGTGACTGTGGTCCCAGCTGCCTTGAGATCATTAACAAGTTCCCCCGTATAGTTTTAGGCTGATCTCTCACCTTCCTCATGATCAAGGATACCCCACGAGGTGAAATTTTGCATGGTGCCCCAGATCGATGTCGATTGACAGTCATTTTGTATTTCTTCAATTTTCTTGCTCTTGCACCAACAGTTGTGTCCTTCTCACTCGGCGTCTTACGCATGGTTTTGTATCCCATTCCAGCTTTGTGCAGGTCTGTGATCTTGTCCCTGACATCCTTATAAAGCTCTTTGGTCTTGCCCATGTTGTAGAGGTTAGAGTCTGACTGATTAGTTGAGTCTGTGAGCAGGAGTCTTTATAAAGGTGACTATGTAAGACAGCTGTCTTTAATGCAGGTAACGAGTTGATAATGTCAGAGACACCGCACTACACTTGCTCATAGAGCCAGTGCGCGTGTCCTGAGTACAGAAGCAGTGCTAAAAGTTACCTGTGGAGCAGGGAAGCAGCGGTGACCAGGCGTGCTTCAAACTATTAGTGTCAGGGTCCAGTCAGCGCTGGAAAGTAAAGAGGCACGGGACCTGCGGACACTGAAGATGAGCAAGCTGGCACAGGACCTATGGTCATGTGACTGCAAGGGGGCAGGGCTTAGCGTCCTGCTTTCAGATATGACAGGACACCATACAACAACTCAGAGTCAGGCAAAACGGAGGTCACAACAGTACGGGCAATCGAGGTACAGGAGGGACAAACAGATGGGTAGTCAGACAAAGCCAAAGGTCATACACAAGAGGGCGACGTGGTACCAAGGGGACAAGCAGAGAGAAGTCGGGTCACAAGCAGAGAGTCATACACGAGAGGTAGTGCAGTACAAGAGGGGCAGGCAGAACTCATAACAAAGACAGAACCAGATCACAACCGAGCAGGCAACAAGTTATCAGGCACAAGGCACACGTATACAAGAGGTCACTTAACTCAGCCGAGGGCAGGAGTATAACTGACACCGGACCCAGGTCCAGTGAGCACTAAATAGCCTCCTTCTGCCAGAAAGAGGCAGCACAATTAACCCATAGTCTAACCAGGACAGGTCAAAGCGAAATCCCGTCCTGGATCATGACAGATTAGGAGCGTCTAACTGGTCTGTAGTAGCCAGAACTCTTAATGGTTGGTAGGGTATCAAATACTTATTTCTCACTGCAAAATGCAAATAAATTTATATAATTTATACAATGTGATTTTTCTGGATTTTATTTTTGATATTCTAGCTCTCAATGATAAAATTAAACCTAGCCTTAAAATTATAAACTGTTCAAGTATTTGTCAGTGGACAAACTTAAAAAATCAGTAAGGGATCAAATACTTATTTCCTTCACATTTTAACACCGCGATTCTGAACTCGTCGATACCAAATGTGTATATTTGATTTTTTTTTTATTGTTTTATCATGAATGGGGCGAAAGGGGGGTGATTTGAACTTTTACATTTTTTATAACATAAGGGTCTGCAATTGTGTCGAGTGAGGATCAAAGATGTATGGATGGGTGCCAACTAAAACCGAAATTCTGAGATAGATGCAGTTCCCACTAATACCGAAATTGTGACAATGGTGCACTCCATATGTACTATATTTATATAGTACATATGTGTCATGGTTTATTTAGAATACTGGACAGGTGGTTTAGGAGTTAATGAGGAAAGCCTCTCTCTGGTGCTGGGGAGGGTTTTTATAGCTTCAGGGGAGTGCCATCCCCTGTCGCTTATACTCCTAGTTTGAGTGTGCTCGACCCTGCTCCGTTTGTGCTCTCACCTGTCCCTGTATGCTTGTTCGGTGTGTGACTCGGTTTGACCACGGTAAACGTCTCTTGGATTGCGATTCTGTACCTGTGTGCCCATCCTGTGTATGACCACTTGGCTTTGTCTTGACCTCCCTGTGATCTGCCCTCCTGTACCTTTGCTGCCATCCTGTGTATGATCGTATGCTACACCTGACCCGGCGCTGATACCCGTCTTGATACCTTACTGCTCGCCCTGTGTATGACTCCTGGCTCGTCTGACTGCGGTTTTCTCCTTACTCTCTGCTCCATCTCCAACACTGTTACCGGCGCTGTTGAGGGCCGGTAGTGAGCTCCGCCCACCCCTCTGACGCGCGGTCACATGATCACAAGGTCCTGCGGGCATCGAGCGCTTCCCTGTCGCTCCTTCCCTACCGCAGGTCCTAGAGCAGGATTCCTTTTTCTATAGCCGTGCTCCTGCCCGGATGTACTGTACCACTGTACCATTACTGTCTATATCAGGTCCCTCTGGACACCTGTCAGTCACACTGTCCCTGACTAGTTGTACCGTGAGTGTGACAATATGGAGTGCATCATTCTCAGAATTTCGGTATTAGTTGGAACTGCATCATTCTCAGAATTTCCAATGTCCAGTGAGGATCAAAGATGTATGGATGAGTTCCAACTAATACCGAAATTCTGAGAATAATATAGTTCCAACTAATACCGAAATTCTGAGAACGTTGCACTCCACATGTATTAGATGTATATGGTACATATGGAGTGCATCATTCAAAGAATTTCGGTACTAGTTGGAACTGCATCATTCGAAGAATTTCGGTATTAGTTGGAACTGCATCATTCGAAGAATGTCGGTATTAGTTGGAACTGCATCATTCGAAGAATTTCGGTATTAGTTGGAACTCCTCTTTACTGACTGTACATCTTTGATTTTCACTGGACATTGGAAATTCGGAGAATGATGCAGTTCCAACTAATGCCGAAATTCTGAGACTGATGCACTCCATATGTACTATATATAGTACATATGGAGTGCATCATTCTCAGAGTTTCGGTACTAGTTGTAACTCATCCGTACATCTTTGATCCTCACTGGACATGATTGCAGACCCTTATGTTAGTGTTCATGGAATGAAAACTAGCTTTTACTCCCAATCAAAGGCTGACCACATCTAGAGGCTCTTGACATCTGAAAGTGTTTAGAAAAGGGCCCTTATGCATGATAACATTGAAAAGGTGATTTCATAATAAAAACAATTACTTTTTCCTGTTAACAGGCTGGGTTGTTCTTTTATACATTTTGTTTCCTGTCCAACCAGAGGACCAGACATGGGGCCACGAGCAGCTGTTCTAAACAATGTCTACTTCTAGTATTAATGGGAAGGTGAGCTAAGCATCCAAGGGTCCAACACATGACCAGGACAGATTGAATTTACTTTGATAGTAAACATTGTGGGATCTGTTGAATGACAGCAGCCAAGCAGAGATCTTGGAAATTCACACTGAATGTGCATTGAAACAAAGCTGTGACAATGGGAAAGCAGCATTGCACTACAATCTTCATGAAATTTGCAAGGGCCACAGCAATGAGTGCAGACATACTATTAATGAAGGGGGATTAATGTGAGACCCACTATGTGGGAGCAGTGTTAATAGAAGGCATAATTACCACAGAGAGGAATAACATGGGGACTACTGTGTGGGCACTATAAATGGGGAGGAATTATAAGGGGACTACTGTGTGGGCACTATTAATGGGGAGGAATAATAAGGGGACTACTGTGTGGGCACTATAAATGGGGAGGAATAATAAGGGGACTACTGTGTGGGCACTATAAATGGGGAGGAATAATAAGGGGACTACTGTGTGGGCACTATAAATGGGGAGGAATAATAAGGGGACTACTGTGTGGGCACTATAAATGGGGAGGAATAATAAGGGGACTATTGTGTGGGCACTATAAATGGGGAGGAATAATAAGGGGTCTGCTGTGTGGGCACTATAAATGGGGAGGAATAATAAGGGGACTACTGTGTGGGCACTATAAATGGGGAAGAATAATAAGGGGACTACTGTGTGGGCACTATAAATGGGGAGGAATAATAAGGGGACTACTGTGTGGGCACTATAAATGGGGAGGAATAATAAGGGGACTATTGTGTGGGCACTATAAATGGGGAGGAATAATAAGGGGACTACTGTGTGGGCACTATAAATGGGGAGGAATAATAAGGGGTCTGCTGTGTGGGCACTATAAATGGGGAGGAATAATAAGGGGACTACTGTGTGGGCACTATAAATGGGGAGGAATAATAAGGGGACTACTGTGTGGGCACTATAAATGGGGAGGAATAATAAGGGGACTACTGTGTGGGCACTATAAATGGGGAGGAATAATAAGGGGACTACTGTGTGGGCACTATAAATGGGGAGGAATAATAAGGGGACTATTGTGTGGGCACTATAAATGGGGAGGAATAATAAGGGGACTACTGTGTGGGCACTATAAATGGGGAGGAATAATAAGGGGACTATTGTGTGGGCACTATAAATGGGGAGGAATAATAAGGGGACTAATGTGTGGGCACTATAAATGGGGAGGAATAATAAGGGGTCTGCTGTGTGGGCACTATAAATGGGGAGGAATAATAAGGGGACTACTGTGTGGGCACTATAAATGGGGAGGAATAATAAGGGGACTAATGTGTGGGCACTATAAATGGGGAGGAATAATAAGGGGACTACTGTGTGGGCACAATAAATGGGGAGGAATAATAAGGGGACTACTGTGTGGGCACTATAAATGGGGAGGAATAATAAGGGGACTACTGTGTGGGCACTATAAATGGGGAGGAATAATAAGGGGACTAATGTGTGGGCACTATAAATGGGGAGGAATAATAAGGGGACTACTGTGTGGGCACTATAAATGGGGAGGAATAATAAGGGGACTATTGTGTGGGCACTATAAATGGGGAGGAATAATAAGGGGACTACTGTGTGGGCACTATAAATGGGGAGGAATAATAAGGGGTCTGCTGTGTGGGCACTATAAATGGGGAGGAATAATAAGGGGACTACTGTGTGGGCACTATAAATGGGGAGGAATAATAAGGGGACTAATGTGTGGGCACTATAAATGGGGAGGAATAATAAGGGGACTACTGTGTGGGCACAATAAATGGGGAGGAATAATAAGGGGTCTGCTGTGTGGGCACTATAAATGGGGAGGAATAATAAGGGGACTACTGTGTGGGCACTATAAATGGGGAGGAATAATAAGGGGACTAATGTGTGGGCACTATAAATGGGGAGGAATAATAAGGGGACTACTGTGTGGGCACAATAAATGGGGAGGAATAATAAGGGGACTACTTATTATACAAATATTAACCTTTGTTTTCTGAAAGTGTAAATCTGTGAGTTGGCTCCACTTTCACCTAATTTAGCTATCCCTACATGTTAGGGTTTGCGGAACGCACCTGGATCGCCCTCCCAGGGCTGTGGGGTACTCGGTACCGGGCCGGTCTCTCAGAGGGGATTGTCACAGCAGCGGTGACACGGTCCGTGGCCCTGGGCGCCCATGCAAAAGGGGTTGAGTTGGGAATAAAGTTTATAAGTGATTCGTGACGCCACCTGTGGTGTTCGGCAAGGGAGGTGTTAAGCCGACGCTGCAAGCAGATCCATTGGGACAGATGGTGTAGTGCAGCAATGATGTTGTAGCCCTCCACAGGTAGGGCTGTTGGTCCCATGGCAGAGTAGGTGAATGTTTAGGAAGAGGGTGCAGTGTTTGGCACAGAGATGTAGCAGTGCTGAGGATGTTGCAGGAAGGAGGCAAGGACACAACAGGGTGCAGTTTCTTTACCTTTACTTGGCAAACGCAGTCCAGGGTCCTGGTTACAGATGGCACAGGAGCTTCCAGGCTAGCCTGGAAGCAACTCAGGGATCTCTCTATCAGATGGGTTGTGTAGTCTCCTTCCTACCGCTTTCTTGAGGTACATCCAGTACTGTGTTACACTGAAGTTCCTCCTTCTTATCTTCTCTTAGAACTACCTCGTATGGCAGACAGCTGTAGCCCTCTATCTCTCTTGGCTCACCAGTCGCTGTTGTGCCTCTGAGTCTTAGTTGGGAGTAGAGCATTTACAGCTTCCTATTCCTCTGGTTTCTGTTGCAAGACCTTCAGTATCCATACAACTGTGGAGACCAGACTCCAGATCATGCGCTATCACTGGGAGGGAGCTCTCTATCCTCAGCTCAACCTCCAGCTTCTCTCCACATGTCTATACTCTTTGCCCTCCTCACACTAACTGACTATTTCCCCTTCTGGCCCTCAGAGAGCACTCCTCCCTCTTTCCTGGTTCAGAGCTCCCTCTGCTAGCCTGGAGTGGGAACTGTGTTGCATGACATAGTTAACTGTTAGAGAGACCCTTCATTGCCTCCAGCCTGACATCACCCTCCCTGAAGGAAGGCAATGACACTGTGGGGACCATACTCCTGGGGGTGCCACATTCCCCCCTAGTGAAAGTCAGTACTCCTGGACTGATAAAAGAAAACATGAAAAACATATAAAACATGTAAACAATATGAAGGTTACAAGATTTAAGAAAAATGAAAATTTACAAAAACCACATGCTCCAAAAATAGTCCTATGATGATAAGTCCAAGCATCAATGTCCATGGTCCATTCCTGGGCAAATGGTGAACTACTTACATGTTGGTTTTGACCACACAAGTCCTGTGGTCCAATGTCCATCAAAACATGAAACAAGAACTTCAAAAAGGCTTCTTACAGGTTATCTGTAGGCACAAAACTCGAACAGTTACATATATACACAATTTCAACATTCACATAAACTTATCTATACACGATATCTGAGGGGCGGTATACCTTTTGTAGTACGGGTAGACCTGCGTAACTCTAGTGTAGATAAACTAGGTAGTATTCTCCTACCAACTCTTAGTCTCACCATGGGTATGACAGATTCACCACTGGCAGGGCGAGGGTTCTCTGGCTCCACTGCTGGAATGGCATCTGCTACCTGAACTTCCTGATTTTCAGAGTTCTCATGAGTTACTTCTTCTTGTACTACCAGTTGTGGAAATGTCAACACGGGCACCACTATGGCATCATTTACTTTAGTCCAATTGGCAGGGAATTCTCCAAGTATAGTGCTGACCTTTTCTTCTTCTATGGATTTATTTTGTCCTTCCATTCTTTCTCTCAACTGAACAGGGCACAATTTCAAATGATCCCTTGATACTGCTGCTGAGGTTTTTCCTCCATCTTTACTAATAAGGAACACCTTGGTATTGTCAAAATTTGAGGGTAGAATTGTGTAGGGTTCAGCTTCCCATTGGTCATCCAATTTATGCAGCCTTCTTTACCTCTTGAGGACTTGTTCTCCTGGTGACAAGGGAACTGCAGGTGCATGTTGGTTGCATTGCCTTTCCTGTTTTTGTCTTGCCTGAGCTAGACTCTTCTCCACAAACTCTTGTACTCTTCTGTACTGTTGCTGTCTTTCTGTATCCCAGTCAGCATCTGGTGATGTCACTTCAGGTGTCAGGACTCCCATATTCAAATCAATAGGCAGCTTACCAGGCCTCGCTCTCATTAGGTAGGCTAGAGTGCAGTTGGTGGAATTCACAGGAATGTGGTTGTAGAGGTCTACCAGATCTGGCAACTTTTCTGGCCACAGATTCCTCTCCTCCAAAGGCAAGGTCTTCAGTAGGTCAATCACTACCTGGTTCATCTTTTCACACATGCCATTGGTCTGTGGATGGTATGGTGTTGTCCTGATCTTCTTGCAACCGAACAAGTTAGAGAATTCCTGGAACACTTCTGCCTCAAAAGCTGGACCTTAATCTGTAAGCACTCGCTCTGGGTATCCATGTGGTCTACAGAAGTGCTGTTGGAACGCTCTGGCTGCTGTCCTGGCTGTTTTATCTTTGACAGGCACAACTACCAGGAATCTTGAGATGGTAAGAGCATAGATGTAGCCTGTGTAGCTTGGGACCAGCTTCACATGGTCTAGGGCGACCAACTCAAGTGGCTGTTTGGTTATTATTGGCTGTAGAGGAGCTCTCTGGCTGTTTCGATCCTTTCTGCGCAGGTTACATTGTCCACACTCCCGGCACCACTTTTCAAAGGCTTTCCTCATACCAGCCCAGTAGAATCTCTCCCGGAGCAATGCTTCCAACTTCTTCCATCCGAAGTGGCAAGCTCCATTGTGGTATGCTTCCAGGACCATTGATGCCTCTCTCTTTGGGACTATCACCTGCCAGACCAACTCATGAGTGCGGGCATTGATACTCCTCCGACACAGCTTTCCTTCATAAATGAACAGCCAGCCTCTCTCCTTCCACAACTGCTGGGTTTCTTCAGAAGCATCCGACTCTGGGCGTGAGTCAGCTTGTGACAGTAGCTCCTTCACCAGGCGGATTGCGGGGTCAATATCCTGTGTTTCTGCCCAGTCATGATGGAGCAATGGATTTAGGGTGACCTCTTTCAAGCCAGACCGTCTGTTTCTCACTCCTTGAGCACGTTGGGTCACAAATGGCCGGTGGAAGGGAGGTAACTCTATTTCTTCAAGAGCCTCAGGGTCTTCTCCTGGATCCAGCAGATTAGGCATTCTGGACAGCGCATCAGCATTGGCATTCTTATGCCCTGCTCGGTACTTGATGGTAAACTCATAGTTAGACAGCCCAGCCATCCATCGCTGCTCCAGTGCACCTAGTTTTGCAGTTTCCAAGTGAGTCAACGGGTTGTCCGTGAAGATGGTAAACTTGGCTAAAGCTAGGCAATGCTTGAATCTTTCAGTCACAGCCCAGACTATGGTGAGGAACTCCAGCTTGAAGGAACTGTAGTTGTCTGGGTTCCTTTCAGTGGGACGAAGTTTCCTGCTGGTGTAGGAGATCACTCTTTCTTTGCCATACTGTGCCTGTGACAGTACTGCTCCAAGTCCCATGTTGCTGGCATCAGTATACAACACAAAGGGTTGGTCATAATCTGGGTAGGCCAGAACTTCATCTCCTGTGAGAGCCATCTTCAGTCGGGTGAAGTACCTCTCCAACTCATCAGTCCATTCAAATGTGGAACTTTTCTGTTTGGCCTTCTTGGACTTCCCACCAGAAGATTTTGCATAGGAGTGGCTATTTCAGTGAAGCCCTTGATGAACCTTCGGTAGTAGCCTACCAACCCAAGAAATTGGCGTACCTAATGGAGGTTGCTGGGCTTTGGCCAGTCCCGGATGACTGTGACTTTGTCAGGATCTGGTGCCACACCTTCTGCACTCACTACATGACTGAGGTACTGTACCTTGGGCTTCAGGAGGTGGCATTTGGAAGTCTTCACCTTCAGGCCAAAGTTGGATAAGGCTTCAAACACCTCAGCCAGGTGCTTCAGATGGTCTTCATAAGTCTTGGAGAAAACAATGACATCATCAAGGTACAACAGGACCGTCTCGAAGTTCTTGTGTCCCAGGCAGCACTCCATCAGCCGTTGAAATGTTCCTGGGGCGGTACAGAGTCCGAATGGCATATAGTTGAACTCAAAGACCCATTGGGGTGGTAAATGCTGTTTTCTCCTTGTCTGCCTCTGCCACGGGAACCTGCCAATACCCACTAGGGAGATCTAAGGTGGAAAAATAGTTAGCAGTTTAAAGTGCAGCTAATGATTCCTCAATTCTGGGTAATGGGTAGGCATCCTTATGTGTAATGCTGTTAATTTTCCTGTAATCAACACACATTCTCATGGAACCATCCTTTTTCTTTACAAAAACTATTGGAGTTGCCCAGGGGCTACAACTGTCTCTGATAACCCCTGCTTTCTTCATCTCTCCAACATACCTTTGGCACATTGGTATTGTGTTGGGGGTATAGGCCGGTACCTTTCTTTTATGGGTGGATGATCTCCAGTGGGGATATGGTGTTGAACCCCTTTTGCCTTCCCAAAATCTAGGGGGTGTTTACTGAATACCTGCTCATATTCCTGGGTCACCCAGTAAACCCCATTTTTCTGGTATGAATGTGTAGAGTCAGTCCCCACCTGCAGTTGCTGGCACCACTCCTCCAGCTGCTTGACAGAGCCATTGTCCTCCACCTGGTCGGATGAGACCAAGGGCTCTGCTGCCTGCATTGCATTGTTACTGACAGTGAGCAGCTTAGCAACTGTAGCATACCGAGGTATTGTGGCCTCCTCCTCCCCACAATTCAAAAGTCGTACAGGTACTCTCCCTTTTCGTACATCAACTACCCCTCTGGCTGTCAGTACAGTGGGCCTGCTATCAGAGTATACTGGTTCTAGTATTGTCTGTTAATCTTTTCCTCTGAGGCCTCTGGCTGCCCAACACCAAATCAACATTTCACATCTGGGGGTATTGCAAAGGGGAAAGCATCACTCACTCTGACGCTGCCAATCTCTCCACCAGAGAGTTCTACCTGCTGTCTTTGCATCAGGACCTTGATCTCCTTCTGCAGGACTCGTTGTTCACTGGAACCAGCAGTCTCAGCCACCTGTTGCAACCAGACAATAACCTCGGAAAGACAATTTTCAATCACATTGGTACCAAGAGTCATCATTGGGTTACATTCTTGTCGATCAATATCCACAACTATCAGACCTTGAGATTTTAACTTTACCCTCCCCACTTTAACAGTAATTTCTTTACATCCCACTTGTGGTAAAGACTGACCATTACTGGCAACTACTGTTAGTTCATCACTTGGGCCACGGGTGAGTTCAGAGTCAGCCCAATACCGCTTGTAGAGGATATAGGGCATGGTGGTCACCTGTGAGCCAGTGTCCAGCAAAGCGTTCATGGGGATACCGTCAATCACCACTGGAAGGATCGGTCTCCCTCCAACATACTTGGCTCGCCAGTTCCTTGAGCCTTGTGGTCCTACTCCTGGGGGTTGGCCCTCTGCCCCAGGGGTTGCTCGTTTAAATAACAGAATCTTGCAAGATGGCTTGCCTTGTGGCAGTGACGACAGATGGGATGTCCGTCCTGGTCATAGAGATCGTTGTTCCTCCCTTGGAGTGGCGGGTTTCTCCTCTTCCAGAGCCATGGGACATCCTTTGGACTGGAAGCAAGCTGGATCTTCTCCTTGGAGGACACCTGCAGGGACTGCACGGTTTTAGTAAGTGCAGCCATCCCTTTGATCAATTCCTGGACCTGAAGACGCAGCTCTTCTGTTGGAATCATAGAATCATAGAATCATAGAATCGTAGAGTTGGAAGGGACCTCCTGGGCCATCTGGTCCAACCCCCTGCTCAAAGCAGGATTCGCTAAATCATCCCAGTCAGATGTCTGTCCAGCCTCTGTTTGAAGACTTCCATTGAAGGAGAACTCACCACTTCTCGTGGCAGCCTGTTCCACTCATTGATCACTCTAACTGTCAAAAAGTTTTTTCTAATATCTAATCTGTGTCTCCTCCCATTCAGTTTCATCCCATTGCTTCTAGTCTTTCCTTGTGCAAATGAGAATAAAGTTGATCCTTCTTGGATCTTTGTCCAGAGTCTGTGCATCAGCCTCCACAGGGATGGAAGGGAAAGATGTTGCTTCCTGGTGGTAGGTGATCGCTTGGCGCCTAGGGGGCGCTGGACGGTTGACAGTTGGTTCCTGCAGCACCCGGATAGCCCTGTCTTTGAAATCAGCAAAGTCTAGATCAGGGTTCTGTAGGGCTATGATGCGCAGCTGTGCTCTGTGGGTGCTGGATAAGAGTCCTTCAATAAACTGCTCCTTTAACAGTCCGTCTCCATCTTTCACACTGTCTGGGTCAATCTGCTTGACGGCGCCTCCTGCAGGTTAAGAGCATAGTCCCTTATATTGTCCTGTGCTTTCTGTTTACATCCAAAGAACCTCATCTTGATTTCAGCTGCAGTGCCGGTGTCAAAGGTGCTTCTTAGCTTAGCCAGGATCTTTTTAACAGTATCTTTATCAGTGTCCTGCCAGGCTTTTACTTCTCTCTGTGCTGCACCTGTTAGCTGCCCAATCAGGATGTCCACCTTCTGGCTTTCAGATAGAGGATGCACCTCAAGCAAACTGCACAGTCTCTCTTTATATTCACTGAGGGTATGTGACTCCCCTGAATACTGCAGTAGCCAGGCTGCTCCTGGTATGTAAGGCATAGACAGCGGCATTATGGGGACTGTTGCGGTGGGCGCTGATTCTTGCGGTGCCCTGGAGGCAGCATTGGCTGCTGGATTCAGCGGCACTGTTGGAGCCGCAGCCGCGTTGGGCCCTGCATTTTGCGGCGCTGAGGGGTTGGCGGGGGCGTCCGCCGCTACATTGGCATTGTCCTCAGACATTTTCTCTCCCCCCTAGTTAACGCGGGCCAGGCCGCGGGGTTGTCCGGGCTTACCGGATGCTGCTCCTCGGCGGGATCAGGGGACGCCGGAACAGCTGGCCTCAGCTTCTCACTTCCCTCGCGCTCTTCTCCTTTCGCGCTTCTCGGCTGGCTCCGCCCACGAAGGCCTGGCCCCTTTTCTTCCCGCGAGCGCCAATCAGCGGGATAATGGCGGCAATGGTGCCAATTTCGCACACAGTCTATAGCACACAACAGTCTCTGGCACACAGGACCCGGGGATATCGGGCTCCATAATCCTGTTCTTGACGCCAAAGTGGATCGCCCACCCAAGAATGTGGGGTACTCGGTACCGGGCCGGTCTCTCAGAGGGGATTGTCACAGCAGCAGTGACCCGGTCCGTGGCCCTGGGCGCCCATGTAAAAGGGGTTGAGTTGGGAATAAAGTTTATAAGTGATTCGTGACGCCACCTGTGGTTTTCGGCAAGGGAGGTGTTAAACCAATGCTGCAAGCAGATCCTCTGGGATGGTGTAGTGCAGCAATGATGTTGTAGCCCTCCACAGGTAGGGCTGTTGGTCCCAGGGCAGAGTAGGTGAATGTTTAGGAAGAGGGTGCAGTGTTTGGCACAGAAATGTAGCAGTGCTGAGGATGTTGCAGGAAGGAGGCAAGGACACAACAGGGTGCAGTTTCTTTACCTTTACTTGGCAAACGCAGTCCAGGGTCCTGGTTACAGATGGCACAGGAGCAGGCTAGCCTGGAAGCAACTCAGGGATCTCTCTATCAGATGGGTTGTGTAGTCGCCTTCCTAGCGCTGGCTTGAGGTACATCCAGTACTGTGTTACACTGAAGTTCCTCCTTCTTATCTTCTCTTAGAACTACCTCGTATGGCAGACAGCTGTAGCCCTCTATCTCTCTTGGCTCGCCAGTCGCTATTGTGCCTCCGAGTCTTAGTTGGGAATAGAGCATTTACAGCTTCCTATTCCTCTGGTTTCTGTTGCAGGACCTTCAGTATCCATACAACCATGGAGACCAGACTCCAGATCATGCGCTATCACTGGGAGGGAGCTCTCTATCCGCAGCTCAACCTCCAGCTTCTCTCCACATGTCTACACTCTTTGCCCTCCTCACACTAACTGACTATTTCCCCTCCTGGCCCTCAGAGAGCACTCCTCCCTCTTTCCTGGTTCAGAGCTCCCTCTGCTGGCCTGGAGTGGGAACTGTGTTGCACGACATGGTTAACTGTTAGAGAGACCCTTCATTGCCTCCAAGCCTGACATCAACCTCCCTGGAGGAAGGCAATGTCACTGTGGCGACCATACTCCTGGGAGCGCCACACACCAAATAAAATATAATAATAAGGTGCATTCGCAACCCGGAGTCCACCATGCAGAGATGGTATACTGCTGCTCGGTAATGGCGAACACTGACTGAACACTGGCGGGGTAACCGCTGACCCGGTGTGTTGTGAATTCTCTTACTTCTGAGTCGGGGCTCCCTCTGGTGGTTACTGTGGGTAGTGGAGCTGGCCGGATTGACAGAGGTCTGCCACCTGATGATGAATGGAGATCTGGGGTTACTGATTGGGAGTATTTAAGTGAGCAGGCTTCCCTCAATTGTTGCTGGTGATTAGTTCTTCCTGTGCAACTTGAGGTCTGCTGTCTCCTGCCTGATACTGCATCTTTCAGCTAAATTGTTCATTTGCTAATCCTTTGTTCTGATCTGATTTTGCCTCTTTCTGCTTTGCTTTGCGGGTTCAGCGTGCTCCCTGCTGGGGATGTGGTGGACCTTGCTCCTTATGTTAAGGCTTGTTTCAGTTTGTTCAGTCCCCTGTTATATTAGTCTCTGTTGCTTTGCTGCCAGTTTACACCAGAATGCTGATATAGTGGGGGAGAGGTCGTGAGACCTCGGTGTTTTTTGTACATCAGTCGTGTTGGATTTTCTAGGGTTTTTGCGTGATTGCAGATGGTGTCTTTCCTTTCCTATCCTATCTAGACAGTTTGGGCCCCATCATTTGCTCAGTCTATTTTCTGCCTGTGTTTGTCCCTCATCTGGTCTCACCAACAATATATGTTTGGGGGCTATCTATTTCTTTGGGGTTCTACTCCGGGGCAGTTTAGATTTCACCTCTCTTGCTTTAGGACTAGTTAGTTCTCCGGCTGTGTCAAGGTGTCTAGGGCATCGTAGGTACACTGTTAGTTGTGTTGTTAGGATTAGGGGTCTGCAATCCGCTAAGTTACCAACCTTTCTGGATTGCTGGTGGCCTAGCCTATTCCTGCCATCCTCCTCGGTGAACTGTTCATAGCACCGGTGTGTACAGGAACGAACTCTGTTACTGCACAGAGCCGCAGAACCCAAGTGCCGGAGCCTCTTTACCTCACAGGGCTCGGCAAGGTGAACACTAGTTAGGAGACACAGGACCCTGCCCCAAGGACACAGGTTTAGAGTCCCTCTAGTCTTATTAGCGTTCAACACCACAACTGCGATGCCTGAACTAAATAATATAATCGCACCACGTGTGCACTGCACCGGTTCAGCGGACACCACTAACCAGCATTCTGTAATGCTGTAGATAAGCCCCCGATGTAACCTGAAAGATAAGAAAAAAGAATTAGATTATACTCACCGGGGGGGGGGGGCGGTCCGGTCCAATGGTTGTCACTATCCGGTCCGGCGCCTCCCACCGTCATACGATGCCGTCCTCTTCTTTCCTTCCTGTCGTGGCTCCTGTGCAGGCGCACTGCCTTGCCCTGTTGAGGGCAGAGCAGAGTCCTGCAGTGCGCAGGCGCCAGGAGAGGTACGGCGCCTGCACACTGCAGTATTCTTCTCTGCCCTCAACAGGGCAGAGCAGTGTGCCTGCACCGGAGCCACGACAGGAAGGAAAGAAGAGAACGGCACCGTATAGAGGTGGGAGGTGCCGGACCGGACCCCGACACCCATTGGACCGGACCGCCCCCTCCGGTGAGTATAATCTAACTCTTTTTTTCTTATGTTTTAGGTTACATCAGGGGCTTATCTACAGCATTACAGAATGCTGTAAATAAGCCCCTGATGTCGGTTCCGGCAGCTCATATTTGAAAAAAGGGTGACAGATTCCCTTTAAATACAGCAGGGCAAAGTCAGTCCTTCACAAATCATCATTATATTAAAAGAAAAAACATTTTGATTAATATGGCAGTAACCTAAAATAAATCTAAAGATGCTATCAAGAAGCAAAAAGAAATTCACTGGTGGATGGTTATTCTGAGCTCTGGAATTTGAAAACACGAAGTGTGAGAAAAAAGGTCACTGGGAAAAGGATGAAATGAATTTTCTTCAAAAACCTGATTAGTTGTTGCGTTCATTAAGACCTGGACGTGTTTCTTATTTCATCATAAAAGTTCATTTGCATTCCTCTTACAGCAGGAATCTATTCAGATGGCTTCATCTTTCATCTAAGTAGACTTGGCTACTAGCCAATCCCTTATAATTTTTAAAGGACAAATAATCCTTAAATGAAAGCTGGTTTATATAAAAATGATTCTGACAGCATTTACAAGAATATTTGTTGACGGGTATCACATATTATTTTCATATAAATCAAAGACTGAGCTGTGGGGTTACAAACAAGTTGCAATAATTAAAGATATAAAAACAACAGCCAATGCACATTACTAAAGTCTTAAGAGATCAAAGGCACAAGCCCCAAATCATATGTTAACTCTCCACAAAAAAAATGTTAAATACAAGTACAGTTATGGCTGAAAGTGTTGGCATTCTTGAAATTGTTCCAGAAAATTATTGCAATTACACGTGTTTTATTCTACACTAGTGTTGAGCGATACCTTCCGATATCGGGAAATATTGGATCGGACCAATACCCCAAAAATATCGGGTATCGCTGATTCCGATACCGGAAACCCATGCAATTCAATGAGGCACAAATATCGGAATGAAAATAAACTCTTTCCTTCCTTGCACATCCAGTTCGGGAGGGGGGAAGAGTGTGGGCGGTGCGTGGGCGGAGACTGTGTGTGTTCTGGCGGGGTCTGTGCTGGCCTGCCGGGGGTCTGTGCGGGCCTGCCGGGGGTCTGTGCGGGCCTGCCGGGGGTCTGTGCGGGCCTGCCGGGGGTCTGTGCGGGCCAGCCAGGGGTTGTGTGTGTGTGCAGGCATCGTCCGATGGGACTACAAGTCCCATCGGGCTATGCCTGCTACAATTACAGTGATTGACACATTAGCCAATGATGGGACAGTAGTAGTCCCATCATCCGGCTAATGTGTTGAGTGTAAAAAAAAAAACAACAAAAAAACATACATACTGCATACATACTACAAATATACAACATTCATACAACATACATACATACTTCATATAAACTATATTCATAAAACATACATACATACTACATATATACTACATTCATAAAACATACATACATACTACATACATACTACATTCATACTACATACATACTACAGTACATACATACATCATATATACTACATACATACTACATATATACTACATGCATACAACATACATACATACATACATACTACATTCATACATCATACATACATACATAGTACATGCTACATACATACTACATACATACAACATACATAAAACATGCTACAGACATACATACTACATATAATACATTCATACATTCATACAATACATACATATAGACATACAGTACATATAACATAGAGTAAATACTCACCATCACTTGTCACTTTGATCCCCGAAGCCAGTGTCAACTGTAAAAAAATATTAAAATAACAAACAATCAATATACTCCCTGATCTGCAGAAATCCACGAGTGTCCCACGATGATCTCCCGTGGAGAACAGCAGCATCAGCAGATGCGACCGCTCTCTAGGGGCTCCAGGAATACAATGACGGGAGGTAGGTATCCTTCCGCACTGTATTCCTCCGCCACTGTAAAAAAATAGTCCCTAGTCTCACTTTTGGCATTGCTGTGTGAGAAAGTTCCCACCCAGCTTTTGCCAAAAAGTGAGACAAGTGAACTATAGTAACCTCTCAGTGATGCACTGCAGGAGATCGTCGTGGGACACTCGTGGATTTCTGCAGATCAGGGAGTATATTGGTTGTTTGTTATTTTAATATTTTTTACAGTGAGATGACACTGGCTTCGGGGATCAAAGTGACAAGTGATGGTGAGTATGTACTCTATGTTATATGCTCTGTATGTCTATATGTATGTATTGCATGAATGTATTGTATGTAGTATGTATGTAGTATGCATGTTGTATGTATGTATTAAGTATGTATGTATGTTGTATGAATGTAGTATATATGGAGTATGTATGTATATTGTATGAATGTAGTATGTATGTATGTTGCATGAATGTAGTATATATGAAGTATGTATGTAGTATGTATGAAAATTGTATGTATGTAGTATGTATGTAGTATGCATGTATGTTTATTTATTTATTTTTTTTTACATTCAAGACATAAGCCGGATGATGGGACTACTACTGTCCCATCATTGGCTAATGTGTCAATCACTGTTATTGTAGCAGGCATGATGCTTGCACACACACACAACTCCCGGCAGGCCCGCATAGAACACCAGCAGGCCCGCACAGACCCCCGACAGCTCGTACAGACCCCTGGCAGGCCCGCACAGACCCCCCGGCAGGCCCGCACAGACCCCCCAGCAGGCCCGCACAGACCCCCGGCAGGCCCGCACAGACCACGCATCATGATGACATCATTTCAGCAGCCAATCACAGCCATGCCATTAGTTAACATGGCTAACACAACTGGCTCATTGCATTATGCGAACTTCAGATTCCGGTATTCGATATTGTAAAAATATCGGAACTCGGTATCGGAACTCCGACACAGCGAATATCAGCCGATACCTGATATTTGCAGTATCGGAATGCTCAACACTATTCTACACATGTTTATTTCCTTTGTGTGTACTGGAATGACACAAAAAAATAGAGAAAAATGGCAAATCTAAAGCTCAAAGTGTGTATGTATGTATGTGTGAGTGTATGTGTGTATGTCCGGGATAGGCATCCGCACCGTCGCAGCTACAGCCACAAAATTTGGCACAGTCACACATCTGGACCCCGAGAGCGTCCTAAGCTATGTTGTGAGGGGAAATTTTAACCCCGCGCGTTCCAATTCACCAAATAATTTTGCCCCTATCTATATACTGGGGAAAAAGTGTGTGTGCGTCAAGCCCGGCCCCTCATTATGATGTCATAATGCCCCTATTTGCATAATGGGGAAACAGTGTGTGCGTATCAAGCCCCGCCCCTCATTATGATGTCATAATGGTTGCCATGGCAACGCTGATGTCATCATAGGTTGCAAGCCCCGCCGCCTCTCATTATGATGTCATAATGGTTGACTATGGGATGGAGGATGTGTGATGGGTATATGGGCACTGGACTATGGGATGGCAGATATGTATGATGGGTATATGGGCACGGGACAATGGGATGGCGGATATGTATGATGGGTATATGGGCATGGGACTATGAGATGAAGGATATGTATGATGGGCATATAGGCACGGGACTTTGGGATGGGGGATATGTATGATGGGTATATGGGCATGGGACTATGGGATGGAGGATATGTATGATGGGTATATGGGCATGGGACTATGGGATGGAGGATATGTATGATGGGTATATGGGCATGGGACTATGGGATGGAGAATATGTATGATGGGTATATGGGCATGGGACTATGGGATGGAGAATATGTATGATGGGTATATGGGCACGGGACTATGGGATGGAGGATATGTATGATGGGTATATGGGCACGGGACTATGGGATGGAGGATAATTATAATTTGTTATAACTAACCACAGTTAGTTACTATGCCCGGGCAGCGCTGGGCTCTTCAGCTAGTTGGATATAATTTCACACAAAACCCTAAAAATGGGCCGCACAATATTGTTGGCACCCTTGCATTATTGTTACTGTTTTTTTGTATTGTTCCAATACACAAAGGAAATAAAACTTGTATATAAAAAACATGTATAACTGCAAAATTTTTCTAGTAGAAATAATTCATTTCCTGGAACAATTTCAAGGGTGTCAATACTTTTGGCCATGACTGTATAGTTATGATAGAACTTTGTTTTTGCTGTAACAGGACAAAGAAAACTGACCCTACACAAATTTAATATTACCTACATTCTGGAACTGAAAGATATGGTCTATAAAAAGAACAATATTGCCAAATATACCACTATGGAAGGCAAAAATAATACTGAACCACCATGTCTACTATTATACCACTACATGATAATTATATAATACTAGATGGAGGCCCGATGCTATCGCATCGGGAGGGTAGTAATGTCAGGATAGGGCAGGCTTTGCAGCGGTGAGATTCTCCCCCCCCCCCCATGTACTCACCCACCTATCCACTCTCTTGTGGTACCGCGCAAGAGGCTGCATACGGCGTATACAGTGTGTGTGTGTGTGTGGTGTATAGGCATATACAGAGTGTGTGTGTGGTGCGCACGGCATATACAGAGTGTGTGTGGTGTGTACTGCATATACAGTGTGTGTACGGCATATACAGTGTGTGGAGTGTACGGCGTATACAGTGTGTGTGCGGTGCGTACTGCGTATACAATGTGTGTGCATGGCTTATACAGTGTGTGTTTGTGGTGTGTATGGCGTATATAGTATGTGTGGTGCATACGGTGTTTACAGTGTGTGTGTGGTGCGTACGGCATATACAGTGTATATGTGTGTGTGGTGTCTACGGCGTATACAGTGTATGTGGTGCGTATGGCGTATACAGTGTGTGTGGTGCATACGGCGTATACAGTGTCTGTGTGTATGATGCGTACGGCGTATACAGTGTGTGGTGCATACTGCGTATACAGTGTGTGTGTGTGTATGGCGTAAACACAGTGGGTATGTGTGGTGTGTATGGCGTATAGAGTGTATGTGTGTGGTGCATACAAATTTAAAAAACTGACCGTCACATCCAAGCATAAGCATAGTGTGAACAGGTGCTTAACTTGGAGTCACCAACTCATATGCATTCAAACAAAAAGGAAGCACACTGTAGCGCCATAACATGCAAACATGAAAAATAAAAAATGAATTGCATTACTGCATTAGAAGTATGAAAAATTGAGAAAGTTTAGTGCATAAAATGGCCAAGTTATGTGTACCTGGAAGCCACGGTAAGGCATTTCTCGTTTTCCAGGTCCCTATTCTATGCCAATCCTCACTAGGACTGAAGCCTCCATCTGAATGGGAACCTATGAAATATCCTCTATATTTCTGTGGAGGGGAAGTGGCCCTGCTTTGATTAAAAACGCCTATGGCTAACAGGTGAAGTGCTCAGTCAGAAGGTAAATGAATACAAATTTCAAAAACTGACCGTCACATCCAAGCATAAGCATAGTGTGAACAGGTGCTTAACCTAGAGTCACCAACTCATATACATTCAAACAAAAAAGGGAGCACACTATAGCGCCATAACATGCAAACATGAAAAATGAATTGCATTACTGCATTAGAATTATGAAATTTTCATACTTCTAATGCAGTAATGTATTCATTTACCTTTTGACTGAGCACTCCACCTGTTAACCGCAGGCGTTTTTAATCAAAGCAGGGCCACTTCCAAAAAACCTGTAAGAATTTTTGCTGATCGGCTAGGATTTTTTCTGTTTTATCTTTCAAATTTGATCTGTAGACAGGTTTCGCGGATTCCCTACAATCATTCTATACTTACCTTAATTCCCAGGACCCACAGTTACAAATTACTATCAACTTTGAAACAAATTCTATTCCGTTCTTAGACACCAGAGTACAAAATTCACATGGTAATCTTACCACGGATCTCTACACCAAGCCAACTGACTGTAACAGCCTTCTACACTATTCAAGTAGCCACCCCAAAGCCACAAAAAACAGTCTTCCAAGATCTCAATTTACACGTATATCTAGAATAGTTACTGACCCTGAGCTATTACCAGTCCGGCTAGAAGAGATGTCACACAAGTTCAGGGAAAGAAAATATCCAAAAAGACTACTTGAACAGGAAAAGACATGGATCCTTGACTCACCAACCTCAGATTTGGCTGTTTCCAAATTAGAAAGAGTCCCTTTTGTGCATACGTATCATCCCCTAATGCCAAAGGTTCACTCTATTATTCGCAAGCACTGGTCATTGCTCTCCAAGGCATATCCTAATATTGAAGCATTCACCACACCTGCCCATATGTGCAACAGGCGAGCTTCGAACATCAAAGACAAACCTAGTACAAGCCGACATTGGGAGCAAAAGTTCAGGCCCTATGCAACGCCAGCTTGCCACTCGTCATAGAGGGACTTTTCCTTGCCTCAGTTGTGCCTCTTGTTCCAATATTATTAAGTCTGATACAGTAACCCACCCACGTACAGGAAAATCATTTCCCATTCAGGGTTATTATACCTGCGACTCATTTTGTTATATACGTCATTAAATGCCCTTGTGGTCTCCTATACGTGGGTGAGATGATACAACATGTCAAGGATAGAATCGCGAGCCATAAGTCCACCATACGGTGTGGTAAGATGTGGCTACCATTACCGGATCATTTTGCCAAATGTAAACATACGGTAGCACAACTCAAATACCAGGTTATTGAACAGGTACCAAAACCAAGGAGAGGCGGCAATAATGTCAGATTATTAAAATCAAGGGAGACTTTCTGGATCCATAAATTAGATACTTTATCCCCAAAAGGCTTGAATAGGGAAATCAATTGGTTGTTATAACTCTAATCATGTCTATTATTTTTTCAGACACGTTAATCAAGCACTGCATTGGGTAAGTGCATAACTTTTTCTTTTCCCCTTTTTTTCTTTTTCTTTTCCCCTTTTTTTCTTCTTTTTTCCAATTTTTTATTTTTTATTTTCCATTTTTTATTTTTCATTTTTCATCAGTTTTTTTCATTTATAATCGATTTTTATTCAATTTTTGCCACTATTTCTTTGGATTTTATTCATTTAATTTGTATTATTATTTTTTAGTTTTTATTTATTTTTATTTATATTTTTTCCTTTTATTCAGATTTAATTTCTCCGTATTTTTCTTTTTTTTCCCCTTTTATCCTTTTTTCCTGATTTATAAAGTGTGAACACTTGCCCCCTTGAAGCTACACAAATCTATATTTTTATTCAGTCCCCCCATTTAATCTGCTGCCGCCTCCACGATGATCCATTTTATTCATAATAGAGTGTCTTAACTGCCTTCCTCGTATTAACTATCCCTAACCCTGCTTTGTCATCTGCGCAGGTTAATTTTCTTCTAGGTACTGATTTATCCCAATTTCAGCCTCTAACACGCCTCCTTCTCCATGACGACGTTATTCAACCATTATGGCGGACGTCGCCGCTACCACGCATGCGCAGTTTTTAATCATATCATGATGATGTAATCCAACCAACATGGCGGTTCTCGCCGCTTGCGCGGAACCAACCACAACATGGCACCGCGGCACTTCTGGGCCGGATGATGCACTTCCGGTCCGGCTGTGCGCGGCGTCTTATTTAAACCCCGCTCTGCCGCCCAGTGTCACACTGGCACATCCGGACACACAGGGTAAGGAGCGGGAGCGCCGCCCTTACCCCAGGCTCTAACCTGTCCCCCGGTAACCTCCCAGGTAATTCTGATTATTTCCTCTCTGCAACCTGGCCAGTTGTCAGCAATAGGATTCTTAACAGTATGCCACTTGTTCCATAGGTTTGCTGCCAGAGACGGCCAAAAAAACACTTACTTGGTCCCTGCTGAATATACAAGGTATAGACCCTCATTCTCTTTCCTAGATTAGTAGCTACCTTGCCAATTATTAGCAATGGGATTCTTATCAGGATGCTAATTGTTCTATAGGTCTGCCGCCAGTGACGGCCAGCAAAACCCTTACTCTGTTCCTGCGGACTATACGAGGTACAGACTCTCATTTTTAGTCCTCTCTTTCCTATATTAGTAGCTACAGTATGGATTTGAGCAGTCCCTTTCATGCATTTCCTTATGGCAACTATGTCAGTACCAAATTTGCATGTTACTTATCCTTCAGGTTTAAAATACTATATGACTGCCACCACAGGCTCTGCTTGACTCTGGAGAGAAATCCAAGGTATACTACAAACATTCAGCTACACCGTCTATACCACATTCACATAAAGGACATACTCCTATTATATATATTGACACTTGTTCTTCAGGCTTATATCATTATGCAGCAACAGATGTAACCTGTCTACAGCCGCAAACATACACTACAGGTATATCGTCAGTCATTGCATGTTTTTATTCCTTTCTTGCATAATTACTAACGTGGTCATTATCGTCTACAGTACCTGGGACTACCTTAAGGGGGCCTACTTTTTCTTTCAAGTGCCGTATACTGACTCTCCTATTACTAAGGTAAAAACCTTTAGGTCTCTTTTTCTCTATAAACTCCTGTACCTTTTCTCCCCATAATTAGACTGTTATGTTACAGACATTATCCTGTTTGTTATCATTTACATAGGCTACATACGGCACCATTTATCTCTGGTTGTTATATGGTCATCAATGTTTGTAATTTTTCCCCTGTAGCCCGATTGCCAGTCTACATTACCTGTGTATTGTCACTTTGTATATTATTGTATATGTTACCCATTTGACTTATGTATTGTTTTCCTTATTTTTTAGTACCCCATGAGTAAGATCCGGGAGGATCGAAACGTTGGGTAGCTAACTGGATAACCAATTTGTATATACTGCGATTGAAGTTTTGGCACTTTTTGTCTAGCCTGGATGTTCTTGAATAAAAATTTAATTATTTTTGCAAAGTAACACGTCTCAGTGTGCGGTGGATTATATTCCTTACTTGTATCTGGGGCCTCCACGGTCCAATCCACCAGCACCTTTCCTCTTTAAATGACCTGAGTGCACACCATTTTCTATTATTACTTTGTGGTGGTAGTATGGCATATACAGTGTGTGTGTTGCGTACGGCATATACAGTGTGTTGCGTATGGTGTATACAGTGTGTGTGGTGTATACAGTGTGTGTGTAGTGCGTACAGCATATACAGTGTGTGTGTGGTGCATACTGCGTATACAGTGTGTGTGTGTGGTGAGTATGGTGTATACAGTGTGTGTATACGGCGTATACAGTGTGTGTGTGGTGCGTACGGCATATACAGTGTGTTGCATATGGTGTATACAGTGTGTGTGGTGTATACAGTGTGTGTGTGTGGTGCGTACAGCATATAGAGTGTGTGTGTGGTGTGTATGGTGTATACAGTGTGTGTATACGGTGTATACAGTGTGTGTGTGGTGCATACGGCGTATACAGTGTGTGTGTGGTGCGTACGGCGTACACAGTGTGTGTGTGGTGCGTACGGCATATACAGTGTATGTGTGTGGTGTGTACGGTGTATACAAGTGTGTGTGTGTTTGGTGCGTACGGCATATACAGTGTGTGTTTGGTGCGTATGGCGTATACAGTGTGTGTGTGGTGTGTACGTCGTATACACTGTGTTCCCCTTAGGTGATTGTAATAAAATCTAATTTTTGTTTTATGGTAAGCGGATTGGGGACATGGAGAAAGCATTCTAGAATATTGTTAAATTGGGATTACAGGTGCTGGTCCAACTTTATATTGGAAAAATATAAAACCTGCAAGAGAAAAAAATTAGCAAAAAACCCTGCTGTAACTAAGCAAATAAAAAGCAAAAAGTGCCTTTGAATAGCACAGGGTTCTTAGTAATACTGTTTTTGATCAAAAATAGCATAAAAGCTATCCCACCACGACAAGGTAACTCTGAACAGGAGAGTCCTACACTGTCTAATATTAAAAACCTTACCATGTGCGCTATGTGAAAACCTCATGGGACTTTTACAGATATCATGTACCCAAACACTGCAGTGCCTACGTAAATGAGAATATGCTGTTCCCATGCGCTTAGAGGATCAAAAGTGGCCAATTTTTTCTTATTTTATTTCTGCTGCTCCCATTTTTTTTTTTTTTTTTAAATTAGTTTTGTTTTTAATCCATCAAATGGTTTCAGAGATATGGGCCTTTTTATTAACTGCTAATTTTCATAGTTATACCTTAAAGTACAACCTTTTAAAAAATTTAACCATCTATGCACTTAAAAAATGTCTTATTGCTCTTCAGACCTGTATAACTCCTACATTTAACTTTGCTCCAAAACTCATGGGGGCATGTAAGTCTTCGTAAAGGGAGTACATTGGGGATGCCATATAGAAGATGCGTCAAATTCATTAAGTGGCTTGCGCTTCCAGAAATGCAACTTGCCAGAGACTGCAGTAGCGTTTCTGGAATAAAAAATGATGGTATTTTCAATTAATTTGATGGGCGGATGAGGCAAAGTTACTTCATACTGGCATGACAATGTCAAAAATTGTTCTGTCCCCCCCCGAATGGAGGTGTAGTTGAGTGGGGCTGGGAGAGATTCCTACCTTCCGTTTCCTCGATGCAGAGCAGACAGGACCATTGTTGCGGTTTTGCTGTTCATGCGTCCGGAGAGATGATACGCACCAGATATTGTGAAGTCCAGACTTGTTTATTGGAAATCTGGACATACAGCGTGTGATTGGTAATGCAGTACTTCTCCAGAAATGCAGGTGTAACAACCCAGGTGGTACAGCAAGATGTGTGTAGCAAGGTATGCAGCAAGATGATTCAGCAAATTTAGCAAATTGCGAGTGTGTGTGGTCAAAAAACTGATGCTTTCCACAGCCTGGTAAGTGTGTCTCTCCCGGGTGAGAAAGAAACTAGTAATGGCCACCGGCAGGAAGAGAAGGAGTCACTGACCTGGAAGTGGGAGACATGTATTAGAATTACTTAGCTGCAGTCTGCTATACAGAAAAAGGACAGCAGGTGGCAGCAGACAAAATGCAAAACTGAACACAAAGAAAGGTAACATAACACAACTATATCAGCATACAATCATAACCTTAGATGGAACAGCACACTCCCCGTCTGAAATTCCGAAAGGGATTTCACTATATTAATGTTTTTTGTTTAAGTAAAGTTCAATGACCTAGAAAGGAAACACAAATATGCATGCAATAATAACTACTTCAAACGAGGTAGATGACAGTCAGTTCCTGAAACAATCCAAACCCATCTTCGGATCGGAGAAGCCGCACTAGGCCAAACTGTCTCTGACCCAACGGTAATCCAATGGATGAAGTAGTAGGGCAGTGTTCTGTTCGTGGTTCATCCTACCGGAATATTCTCAAATGGTAGTGATTTATGGCAAACGTGCCAACCGTGACAGTCTTTGTCTCCACGTGAGCTGAGAAGATCTCACAATGTGGACTAATCTTTCTACAGTCTTAAGAAGTTTCATCCCACTGAAGAAGTATTTGAAGCGCTGGCAACTGAGGCTGGAGGTTGGTTTAGTGTTCGTCGCCAAAGCACTGACCTCGGAGCGTACTTCTGGATCGCCATCCGGATCCTGGATGCTGAAGACTTCCTGGACACGTTCACTTTCCTTCTGTTCCAACAGAAACTTAGGACCTGAAAGCCAAGAAGAGTTAGCAAAGGACCTTATAGATATAGGTCTAGTGGCATGGTCAGCTGGAGTAAGTTCAGATGAGATATAGTGCCATTGTTCAGGCTTGGAAGACCTCCTTATTCTCTCGATGCGGTTACTGACGTACACGTAGAAGCGCCTTGTTTGGTTGTAGATGTAACCTAAGACAACCTTACTGTCACTGTAGTATTGCACGTCATCTATGTTGGTGTCCAGCTCGTGCTGTATAAAGTCTGCGAGTTCTACTGCAAGCACGGTTGCACAGAGTTCAAGCCTGGGAATAGTGTGATCGGGCTTGGGAGCCAACTTAGCCTTGCCGAAGATGAATCCAACGTGACCTTGATTGTCGGGACCTGTCACCTTCAAGTAGGAGACAGCTGCAATGGCTTCTGTGGATGCGTCTGAGAACATATGGAGTTCTGTCCTAGTGCTGGCAACAAGTGAGGTTCTGGCGTAGCATCTTGGTGTATGGATTTCATCCAAGGCACACAAAGACTGCTTCCAGGTTTCCCATTTCGGTTCCTTCTCAGGAGGAAGTGGGGCATCCAAGTCCTTGACGGTTTTGGAAAGCTGTCTCAGAAGGGATTTACCTTGTATGGTAATTGGTGCTACGAACCCCAGTGGGTCGTATAAGCTAACTGACAGGACACCACGTTTAGGTATCGACAGACTGGTTCCACCTCAAGCCTAAGCTTCTCTGCACAGGCGGACAGTCTGGTCCCAGGTCTATGTCCTTGAATCCTGGTGCTTGGTCACTTGAATCAAAGGCTCTCATGACAGCCTGGCTGTTTGAAGCAATTTTGTGCAATCTAAGCTTAGCTTGGTACAGTATACCTTGGGTCCTCTTGAGTAGATCGATAGCTGCTTCTTCTGTGGGTAGAGATTTTAGTCCATCATCTACATAGAAGTCTTTCTCTACAAAGTCCCTGGCATCTGTTCCATATTCGGTCTCTCCTTCTTGAGCGGTTCTCCGCAGGCCATAGGTTGCCACTGCGGGGGAAGGGCTTTTCCGGAATACGTGCACCCTCATGCGATACTCCACCATCTCTTTGCTTGGGTCATTGTCCTTGTACCATAGGAACCTGAGGAAATTCCTATGGCCCTCTCTGACTATGAAACAGTGGAACATCTGTTCAGTGTCGGCGGTGATGGCAATGGGCTCTTTCCGGAACCTCATCAACACTCCTACTAGGTTGTTTGTAAGGTTAGGACCCGTGAGGAGGACATCGTTGAGAGATACGCCTTGATGTTTGGCGCTTGAATCAAAGACAACTCTAATTTGCCTTGGTTTCCGTGGTTGATATACTCCGAATGAGGGTAGGTACCAGCACTCCTCGTTTTCCTTTAAGGGAGGCGCTGGCTCCGCATGGTTATTCTGGAATATCTTGCTCATAAAGGTGACAATGTGTTCTTTCATCTCTGGTTTGTTGCTAAGTGTGCGCTGGAGATAGTTGAATCTGGACAAGGCTTGATCACGATTGTTCGGGAGTCTTACCCTGGTAGCTTGGAAGGGTAGGGGAAAAACCCAGTGATTGGTCTCATCCTTAAGGAACTCATTGTCCATTATCCTGACAAATTCCTTGTCTTCCATTGACGGGGCTACATTGTTGTCATCCTTAGTTGTATGAAACACCGATCTTCCCAAGTCGTCTGCATAGGGAGAAGGAATGACATCAGGCAGCTGTACTGGATCTGGAGGCTTCTCTTTCACCTCGTAGTGATGAGGGCATGGTTTGCAGAAAGTAGCTTGTCCGTCTGTGTACATAAGTCTTAAAGGAATCGACTCTTGTTCGGTCCAAGCACACATTTCCTATGATTACCCAACCCAAATCGAGTCTCTGTGTGTAGGGGGCGTAGTCATGGCCATTGCACTGTTGGCGGACCTTATGTATCCTTAAATTGTCTCTGCCGAGCAGAAGTAGGATTTCAGCATCTGAGTCCATAGGTGGGATAACGCTGACTAGGTGCCTTAGGTGTGGTTGGTGGAACGCAGCTTCTGGGGTAGGGATTTCATCCCTTTGGTTGGGTATTTGATCGCATTCGATTAGCGTAGGTAAGAGTATTTCTACGCCTCCGTTGACAGGAGAAGCAATGAAACCTTGTGCCTTCCTGCCGCTGGTCTCTGTGGCCTTAGCAAGTATTCAGAGTATAGGGTGTTGCTGGTCCCTTGATTCCAAAGGCTTCAAAGAACTTAGGTCCAGCTAGGGATCGATTGCTCTGATCGTCAATGATGGCATACATTTTTACTGCCTTCTCTGGTTGCCCTTCTGGATAAACTCTGATTAGGCATATCCTGGCACAGCATTTATCACTTTGGCTCTCCCCACATACCTCTGAGCATGAGCAGGAGACAGCCATGTTAGAATTGGCATTATTCTGTGGCTCCCCGCCATGGCTTGTAGCCGGACTAGAGGTAACTGCGACTGCTGGATCACAGGTGGCTGAGGTTGGATGCAAAGCTGATGGGTGTTTGTCACTATGACACTCTTCACACTTAATGGCAGATTTACAGTCCTTGGCCATGTGTTCTAATGAGGCACAGCACTTGAAACATACCCCAAGTTCGCTGAGGATTTTCTTGCACCTGAAGCCTCTACATTTATTCAGTGAGTGCGGTTTTTTGTGAATGGGACACACGATTGAAAGACTTCTCTCGATGGAATAGTGTACTGTTTATTGGCAGTTACTGCAGATGGTGGCAGGTTAGTCTTTCTGACCCTTATACTGCTCCTCAAGTCCTTGCGTCTATGTGAGATGCTTTCATACCTTGATGACGGTGTTGCTGGAGCGTAGTGTTAGACTCCAGGAAGTCTAGGCTAGGGTCATTCCTCATTTAGGCCTGTTCATTGACAAACTTTCAGAACTGATTGAACGGAGGAAAGGTGACATCAAGTGATCTTTTGTACCTGGAAACGCATACTGCCAACTTCTCTTGCAGACTATGCGGCAGCTTTGAGACGATTGGGTTCACCCCATGGGCAGTGTCCAGGTAGCATAATCCAGACAGACGAGGGTCTCTTTTTGCAAGTTCCAGCTCCATAAGCAGATCACTTAAGTCCAGAAGCTTGTGGGCATCCTTAAGGTTGATCCTTGGAGCGTTCTGCAGTCTCTTGAATAGGGACTTTTCTATGGCTTCAGCGCTGCCATAGGTTCTTTCGAGTCACAGCCAGGCAGCAGCGAGACCTGCTTCAGCTTGCCCCACGTAGACGGTCCGAAGACTCTTGATACGGTTTGTGGAGTCATGACCCAACCATTTTACCATGAGGTCGAGCTCCTGTTCTGCAGATAGGTTAAGATCAGCAATGGTGGCCTTGAAGGTTGCTTTCCAGGCTATGTAGTTTTCTGCACAGTCGTCAAACTTTGAGAGGCTAGTGCTGATTAGATCTTTGCTCACCATAAACCTGGCAAACTCAGACATGTCTGATCCTTCTTTCCTTGTTACCGTGTTAGCTTGTGTTGCCCCTCGGGCGTACAAGCTGTGTGGCATCGAAGGGTGAATCGTTCCCGGGTAGAATAATGTTGCTGCAGGGTTGAGCTGTGGTTTAACCTCTGGAGATTTCGATGACTGCGGCTTGAACTGTGGAGATGGACTGGAATGCATCTTGTGGTCGTCTTGTGATTGCTGCTCCTTAGGGGACACATTATGGCATTGGTCTTGGGTCTCTGCAGATGCTGTGGGTATCACTGGCACCGTAAGTTGGGCTGACTTGGACGTTTCCTCATTGTTGGGTTGAACGTCACTGGAGAAGGTGTGTGCTGCAGATATCTGTTTTTGCACGTAATCACTGGCACGGACGGCTGGGTCCTCTTCTTCATGGGTAGTAGGCAAATCGGGTCGAGGGTTTGATTCAATGCTTGCTCAAGTATTTTTACTTCAGCTAATGCGATTTTTTTCCTCCATTTCTGTTTGAAGAATCTTTGCCTGAGCCTCTGCTTCTGTTTGAAGGATTTTTGCTTGGGCCTCTGCCTTTGCTTTCTTGGCTTTTGCCTCTGCCTCTGCTTTCTTGCTTTCTGCCTCTGCTTCTGCTTTCTTGGCTTCTGCCTCTGCCTCTGCTTTCTTGGCTTCTGCCTCTGCCTCTGCTTTCTTGCTTTCTGCCTCTGCTTCTGCTTTCTTGGCTTCTGCCTCTGCTTCTGCTTTCTTGGCTGTGTAGGAGCATCTTAGTTTGGATCGCTCTGCATTTAAACGGGCCTCTAGGATTCTGTCGCTTAGGGCCAGGATGATTAGTATGACCGAGCAGAGTGTCTGGATGAGCCTGACCTGTGAGATCCAGCTTCTTGCAGGTAAGCGATACGGAGCTCCGCTTTATCTTTGGTGTCTTGCACAGCGGCGTCCCTTTCTCTTTCTGTGGAATCCACTTTGCTTAGTTCTGATGAGGCTTTATCAATATTAGTCTTTTAGGAAGGCAACGTACCTTGCGGACAGTCTCTTGTATCTTCCGTGGGCCGGGTCTAGCCATTTTATAGTGTCCTGTAGACTCATTGCATCATTTTTGTGGCGCTGGATGCTTGACATGAGGGAGATGACTCATTCCCATAGGTCATCCAGGTTGTCATTAAACTCATCCTTTTGTACTGTGATAGTTTTCGATGACCTTTATGGTTGGTTTGACAGAGCGTCTTGGTCGTGAGTCTTGGTCTGTTTCTGAAGCTGGCTCTGTTTCCCCCTCTTCATATTGGACAGTATCGGGTAGTATTTGCTCTGTTTCAGCAGTGGGAGACTGTGCAGGGTCTTTTTCGGCCATTTTGATTTAAGGTGCACTGTCTCTTTAAGAAACTGAACTTTTGAATTGGGGGCTGGAAATCGCAGTGCAGCTTAGTTAAGATGTCCTGACGAGATTCCCAATGTGTTTTTAGAGAATTGTGGGGTTTTGCAGTCCAACAATCTGCAGCAATGTTGTATAATATACAGAAAGTCTCTATGCACAATGCGGTCTGGGGTGGCACTGCAGAGTTTCTTAGCAGAGCAGGGCTGCAGTATGTGAGCGGGCAGACGGGTTAGGATATAAGGGTGATTTTTTTGCCGGGCTTCAAGGCAGTTTTTTGACTGTTCTGTCCCCACATGAGGCAAATGGAGATGTAGTTGAGTGGGGCTGGGTGAGATTCCTACCTTCCGTTTCCTCGATGCAGAGCAGACAGGACCATTGTTGATGTTTTGCTGTTCATGCATCCAGAGAGATGATACCCACCAGATATTGTGAAGTCCAGACTTGTTTATTGGAAATCTGGACATACAACGTATGATTGGTAATGCAGTACTTCTCCAGAAATGCAGGTATAACAACCCAGGTGGTACAACAAGATGTGTGTAGCAAGGTATGCAGCAAGATGATTCAGCAAATTTAGCAAATTGTGAGTGTGTGTGGTCAAAAAACTGATGCCTTCCAGAGCCTGGTAAGCATGTCTCTCCCGGGTGAGAAAGAAACTAGTAATGGCCACCGGCAGGAAGAGAAGGAGTCACTGACCTGGAAGTGGGAGGCATGTATTAGAATTACTTAGCTGCAGTCTGCTATACAGAAAATGGACAGCAGGTGGCAGCAGACCAAATGCAAAACTGAACACAAAGGTAACATAACACAACTATATAAGCACACAATCATAACTTTAGATGGAACAGCACAAAAATCAAAATATTTTTTATGTAACTCCGCAATGTACAAAACATTTTTCAAAGCTTTTATGTCAGTTTTCTGGTACAAAAACTTTGAAAAACCAGTCCCATTGAATGTTTTGAAACAATAGAGCTTCATGAAAAAGTAAGGCCAAAGGACTAAGAGGCTAAGGGCTTATACACACATCTATGTTATAGCTCCATTTTATAAGGATCCATAACTTCCATAAAGGTGCATGAAACCTCTACTACATGGATAAGTCTGCAGTCACTCAAGGGATTCGCCAGTGTCTGAGCTGGGACCGGAGGGTATGTATGAGTTAGACATACTCCCCGCCAGAGCCTAAGCAGTGGGCGCTGACTCGCTCAAAACACTTGTATTGAGCAAAGGCGCATCCCATCCAGAGATGTGGCTATCCAGTGGGCTTAGCCGACTAATGGGCGCAGCCTTGCTTCATGCAAGGGTATGAAAGAGAGGCCACACCCACTCGACGAGTTCTGTCTGAGAGTATGTATAACTCATATATATCCTCCAGTTCCGGCTCAAAAACTGGCAAATCCCTGCAGTGCACAGTGCATGCGCTGGGGGATTCATATGCCTGCAGACACACAGTGTCATCCCTTTAAGGCTTATACATGTACACTTATGCTCACAGACTTGTCACATTGAAAAATTCCATGGAAAAAACATTCATGCTCAGCTTCAGTTAATAATAATAGTAATAATAATAATCTTTATTTATAGAACGCCAACATATTTCAGCAGTGCTTTACAGTTTAACAGTTCATACACAAGTGATAAGTACCAACGTTTAAAATAATACAATAATTAAAGCACAATAACACGATCATGCTTGTGAGAGCTTACAATCTACAATGAGGTGGGGGAGACACATAGTACAGGTGCATATTTACAATGATGGTCCAGCCAAATTGAGGGGGTGGGGGATAGATAAAGGCTGCATGAGCTAGTCACCAGTCAGTATTTGTGGTGCTGTTGGGTGCGGTGGAGTATCATGGAGGATTATTCTCAGATAGATAGTAAATGGTACACACAAACACACAAAACGACTTTGATTAGGGAACGTGATAGGCCAATTTAATCAAATGTGTTTTGAGGGAGCGCCTAAAACTGTGTAAGTTGTGGATAGTCCTAATTTCTTGGGGCAGAGCACTCCAGAGGTTTGGCACAACACGGGAGAAGTCTTGGAGCCGGGAGTGGGAGGCAGTTGTTAGGTGTAGACCAAAACTCTATCACAGGTGTACAGACAGATTTATTCAATTGTGATTACTCCTGTTCCTTTCTTATTTTTTAGTTTAGAAAACTTTTAGTGTGAGACATATGCATTAGTGCATCTGATAGTTAGCAAAACATTTTGGACAGTATTGTTCTGTCTCTGACATAATTCACAAATTTTAACTGTTTATTTGATACTATACAGTGATTTGCTGAGAGTATCCATTATGTTCAGTTTCAGCCATGGGTTTGGTGTTTTTATTGTTTTTGGCTCCATCTAGTGACCTAAGTCATAACTGCATGTTATTATATACTGTACTTCCTGAATTCTATTTCCCTCTCTTCACAATGCATTTTGGGAAGGTTTGCAAAGCACCCTGGTAAGTTGCAAAGCATCATGGTTAAGTCCAGCCCCCATTTTTCCCTCCAGTTCTCCATTTTCTATCAAGCCTGCATTTTGTGAACATCTCATTTCTCTACTCTCCTTGCGTCAACATTGCTGGTAGGTGGTCACGCTTCCTATATCTAATTCTATCTCATTCTACCCTGCTTAGTTAGCTCCCCCTGGTTAGTTATTAGTGCATATAATCTATGTTATGCATATCATGTATTCCTATCAACCCAGTACTGAATGTATTTATATGTTTTGTTGTAGTTTCACCACATCAATATACCCTACGTTCGATAAAGCAGAGATTCAACTACAGTCTCTCTTATTGGACCCCGGTATAGCGGTTTAGCTGCCTGTTAAGCTACATGAATCCCGGTTCATTTAGTGAAGACATGACAAGTATTATATTGTTTCAGTGTCTTTTTTTCTTTTCCTCATAAATCCTGTATGTGCTCTTCATTGTAACTATTTAAATTGAATTACTTGTTTGGGTTTGATTTAGTTTTGGCATTTGTGATCTATGGATTAAGACATCATTTTTATTCTACTGCTATTGTTCTCAAGTTTGTAATATTAATAACTTATGGTACAACACAGACAGTGGTCTGGTTATAATATACAGTATACCGGTACTTATTCCCTATCTATTTATCTTGGTTGCAAATATACAATTTTTCTATTTAAAGAGCCAAATAGTGAAACCTTGTAAAGAGCTGGATATTGACTTAAAGGGGCACTTAACATGGTGGTATTGGTGGTTTCCAAAAGGAGCCACTCCTTGGCTGGGTCCTTCCCTGGAGGAAGATCTGGCTAGTCCCGTGTTTGAGACTCTTAAATGAGGCTCCATGGACTTTATTTGCAAATAGTGAAACCTAACATTATGTTATCAACAAACCAAAGGATTTTTATATTTTTATAGTTAACTGTATATTCATTCAAAGCCATGGAGAGCATGTGCAGCCTGCAATGGCATCTCCCTCTACCTCCCGCATTAGCCTGGGGCTTTATCTTAATATTTTTATCTAGTGGCAGTCTTCGTGTTACGGCGGCGGAACACGCTTAAAAAAAGATATAAATAAAGTGTGTTCGCCGCCCAGGGTCCACCGTGCGGCAGGTGTAATAACCGCTGCTAAATAGGCAGAGCACAAGGACGGTAATGTGCACAGGGAAAAACTGCACCTGAGGCACAAAAGCAAGCTCTGTTAAAAGACTCACAGAGCTGCACACATGAACACAAATGCAAAAAACGCTGGGTCTGTATTAAGTTCACAGACACTCAGCGGCACACGTGCGGTAGCCAAAGATCGGAGTGGTTGTAGACGTCACTACAGCCGAGAGGACTTACCGTGACTGAACGTGTGCACGGCGTCGCAACTGCGGACGCCAAAACGACTGCAGGCGCAAGTTAGCAGGCGCAAGTTAGCAGGCGCAATGCAGGACGCAGGCTGCTGCAACAGAGGTATCCTAGCTAGCGCGCACACTGACTGTATCCCAATCACTCACACATTCGTATTATCAGAGGGAAGGGGTTTCAAAATAAGTCATTCACCAGTCCAAGCATCCATCACCAAACACACAGCAGCAAGTATGGAAAATACTAGCGCATGGCATAGCGGCCATGCGCACTTTTTATAGCGTACGGGACGTGCCGGAAATCTCCAGAGCCCCGAGCATAACCAATCAAATCAGGAGCAGGACCTGAGCACCTGACTCCTGAACTCCAATGAGAGCTAGTTCCGTGAGCATGCTCAGAAGCAGGGAAAAAGGACTTAGCCTCTGGAGACAAATGTGAGAATCTGGGTTGCTGCATATGCATAGAATGACCCAGATTCCTAACATTACCCCCCCTCCTAGGGCCCCCTCCTCCCTGAACCCTCTGATCCACCAGCCTGTGCCCGGCAGCAGCACAGGTCTCAGACTCGTCAAAAGGCGAGCCTGATCTCCCGGTAGGTGAAACCGAAAACCAGGAGATGCGGACGGTATCGGGGGAGACCAGATCACCAGGTCTCAGGAGGGACACCCAGGAAATAATGGGAGTTTTAGGAGAAGGCCGCCGTGTATTGGCGGGCATAGCTGCTCTCCGTTCGGGAAGGCTATCCCGAGCACATAGGGTGCATTCCCAAATGAATTTCTTTACATCCCGAGCTCTGTGCGGCCACCAATACGAACCGGTGAGTGACTTCGTGGTCTACATATAGCCACGATGGCCGTCCGCATTAGGCGCGTGTGCCCACGCGAGAACTTTAGACCGCTGGCGAGGAGGGACAAAAGTCTCGCCAACCAATTCGCAATCAGACCATTGCGGGGTGCTGTCTTCCTGAGAAGCAGCAGGCGGATGGTGACAACCGCACATGGTCTCTTGCACCGGACATGTCTCCGAAATGGTGCGAGACATCTCCATGGGTTCGGGGGGTAGAACCTCTGGCTCGGGCAGATCCAAAGGCTCAAAAAATTTGGGAGCCGGAGTACCTCTACGTTTGGTGTGAGCACGCTCCAAAAAACAGAGGTCAATACGGGAGGAGATGGAGATTAACTCCTCCAGAGTGGTAGGGATCTCTCTAGTGGAGAGAGCATCCTTCACGTGCTCGGCTAGTCCTCTCCAAAAAACTGGGATGAGTGCCTTGTCAGACCACTCTAACTCAGACGCCAGTGTCCGAAAATGGACGGCGTATTGGCTTACTGAGAGTGATCCTTGAGACAAGGCCAGCAATTGGAGAGAGGTATCGTGGGTAACCCGTGGACCAAGAAACACCTGCTTGATAGCGGTAAGCAGATTAGCCACGGTCCGAACATCCAGGTCACCACGCTCCCAAAGTGGCGTTGCCCATTCCAGCGCCTTGCCGGACAGTAGGGATATAATAAAGGCCACCTTTACCCATTCTGTAGGGAATTGCGCAGCCAGCAGCTCCAGATGGATCGAGCACTGGCTGATAAAACCCCTGCAGGAGGCGCCATCCCCAGAATATTTCTCAGGTAACGGGAGGCGGGTAACTGTCGGCGCAAGGGCGGACATGGACATACGTCCCACTGCGTCCGTAAGTGCCTGGACAGCAGCATCCATGGCCTGCGAAGCTGCGAGGGCCCTCTCAAGGGTGGTCAAGCGAGCCTCGAGCTGTCGCACGCATTGCAACAGTTGCTGCTGATCTGCCATTTTTAGGCAGACCCTGGCGCTAGTATTATGTTTCGGCGGCAGAACACGCTTAAAAAAAATATAAATAAAGCGTGTTCGCCGCCCGGGGTCCACCGTGCGGCTGCTGTAATAACCGCTGCTAAATAGGCAGAGCACAAGGACGGTAATGTGCACAGGGAAAAACTGCAACTGACGCACAAAAGCCAGCTCTGTTAAAAGACTCACAGAGCTGCACACATGAACACAAATACAAAAAACGCTGGGTCTGTATTAAGTTCACAGACACTCAGCGGCACACGTGCGGTAGCCAAAGATCGGAGTATTTGTAGACGTCACTACAGCCGAGAGGACTTACCGTGACTGAATGTGTGCACGGCGTTGCAACTGCGGACGCCAAAACGACTGCAGGCGCAAGTTAGCAGGCGCAATGCAGGACGCAGGCTGCTGCAACAGAGGATGCTTGAGTGCGCTGGCGCTAGCGCGCACACTGACTGTATTCCAATCACTCACACATTCGTATTATCAGAGGGAAGGGGTTTCATAATAAGTCATTCACCAGTCCAAGCATCCATCACCAAACACACAGCAGCAAGTATGGAAAATACTAGCGCATGGCATAGCTGCCACGCACACTTTTTATAGCGTACGGGACCTGCCGGAAATCTCCAGAGCCCCGAGCATAGCCAATCAAATCAGGAGCAGGACCTGAGCACCTGACTCCTGAACTCCAATGAGAGCTAGTCCCGTGAGCATGCTCAGAAGCAGGGAAAAAGGACTTAGCCTCTGGAGACAAATGTGAGAATCTGGGTTGCTGCATATGCATAGAATGACCCAGATTCCTAACACTTCGTTCCCCAATGACTATAAAAGTGACATCTTAGTCCCCGTAAACTTTAATTTTTCAAAGGTTTGGCAAGCCTCAAGCCGGAATATAGTGGTAGCTGACAGATATACAGTGCCTTGAAAAAACGTTCATATCCAGTGAACTTTTTCACATTTTTTCACATTACATCCAAAAAACTAAATGTATTTTTTTTTTTTTTTTTGAGATTTAAGCTTGTTTATTTTAGATTTTCAATGTAATCCAATTTCAAACAAAAGCTAGATACAAATTGAAACCAGGTAAGCACTAGTATTAGCCAACGGGAGCAGGCTTATACAAGTTTAATCAATAAAGGTACTGAAACCCTTTGAGCAAAGCTTTCTTTCAATACAATACAGTAGTCAACTTTATTTTCATTGCGCAAAATAAAAATATCCTTATCCAACTTGGCACGCTTTAACTTTCCATTACAGTTTGCAACTGCTTTATAACTTAGTTTCAAGAACCCACCATGGGTTTACTATTAAAGAAGTATTACTTTACTCTAGAAAAAGTAATAATTGCCCAGATACCAGCAGGTTTATGCATCATTTCCTCCATCCAGAGCATGTTTTCCACAGTGTTCCCAAGTACTTGACTTACATTTAATATAGCCGCTGCAGACTTCTAAGCTATATTAATGTTAATGCACCCACAGTGGGAAATGCAGATTGTATGCAGCAACTGGGAGAAGAGATCAAATATGTCAAATGTCTGAACACTTTTTGTTCTCATTCCTGCAATAAGAACTAAGGTATGAAAGCAAATTCTGAATTAGCAGGATTTCTTACAAATCTGTCCAAGGCCAGCCTTTATTTACTGCAGAAAATCCTTGCTTAATTGAAGCGATTCAGATAGTGCTTTCATAGTTTGGTAAAGCAGTGATGCTTTTATACCTGTTACTTTCATGTTTCACCCTACTATAGTCTAACATTAGAAGCTTTGTTAGGTGGATATAACCAGTGCAAATGGGAAGACCACAAAAGCAAATAATACCTTGTGCTTTCTGATACATTTGATTCACTGTGCCAAAGTCCCATCATTTCACATTTTACAAGGCTAAAGCATAGATGTTTCAGAACATCCTTTCTTTCACAAGGTCCATGCAAAACAAAAGAAAAAAAAAGGTAAGGTGAAGAAAAAAAATTCAGGTACAAAAGTGATGAAAGAAAAAAAAAAATATACAAAATTATCCAGCAAGACGTTCACAACGTACAAGTGTTCTGAGCATGAGTCCATATTCTTCTTGAGATTAGATAAGAAAACAAATTAACTGATCTTCCCAGTTTGACTGGTCACAACCTTACTCTGGCATGTTCGCACGAAGGTGATCCTCAATGGTGCCAACCGCCCAATGGGTGAGCTGCTCCTGTGGCAAGTAGAGGCAGATGCTGCATAGCTTGAGGATTGTGGCTTTGCTTTTAGGAGTCTGCAAGTGCTATTTGTCTATGAAGAGGAACACTGACTGGTTAGGATTGTTCAGAACAATTCCAGTCTTGTCATTATGGCTTAGTTCATGCAGAAGATGTTTTTCATAATCACCATGATGAAATTCAAACTTTGCCAAAACAGGCCTGTAGGGCTCCTCTGATCCCTTCCATCTTGAAAACAGAAGACAAACAATCTTTTCTATATCATTCCGAGGCCAAAGAATAAAGTCCATCTCTTGAATACACCCAATTACATCCCTGCGCATTGACTGGTAGCGAGGTGCATGAAGCTGTACTACATCCTTCTGTAGAAGCTCAAGGGAACTCTCCAAGGAATAGCTGGAATCCCGCACGCCTTTCAGAATATTTTCTTCGTAGTTATTAGTCATAACTGGTATAACATCAACCACTTCAAAGAGAGCCGACTTCTTTTTCTTATCTTTGAACACAAAAGCGATGTACATCTTGAAGTCGAACTGGTCAGCTAGAGAATCTTTCTTCTTCCTTAGCTGAGAGTGCAGTCTGTTCAGAGCCTGCTTCTTCCGCGAGTTGGGGTCCCCCATTTTTTATTTTTGTAATGCCGCCACAAAGGCCTACGAAACTTATAAAATTATCGCTAAATTTCGGGTACTTTCTCTTTTGTGCATGTGAGACACCTAAGTCAACAGAAACAAGCCATGCTACCTCCTTCCAATGACTCAGTCAGGTCAGCACTACTAGCGACAGGCCTGTCATACTACCGGGGTCAGGAAACGGAGTGGCCAGACAACCATGACATGAAGGAGGTTATCATCTGATGAAACTAATAGAGGCATCATATACATGTGGAAAACCAGAAACACAACTCTTAAAAAATGCTAGGGTGGGGGGCCAACAATGGAAAAAAAACAAAGATGTCACCGGCTACTAGCCTATACCATAAAATCAAAAGCCATCCTGCTCACAGAAAGGAAAACTGCTCAGCCAGCCCCGAGATTGCATCATATGAGAAGAGATGACGTCACTGGACTTGCAGATCCCCCTTGTCCTCCTATTACAGTGCAAAAAAATAACCAGCTAGAGATTATTTCTCCATCTGACAGGTGGGGGTGGGGTGTTCACAGCAGAGTCACCCCAAAATACCGGGCTTGGGGGCAGAGAGGAAGCCCATGTGGAAGATCAGTCGACACCCCATAGGGAAGAACACCATGATGGCGGGCGTACAATAGGAGAGACTGACCCTGTCACCAGCTGGCTGAGGGGGTCAACGGTATGAACTACAGGAGGGTATATCGTGATCAGAGGCGACAGAGAGTAGATGACACGGCTTGTGGGATTGTGCGATAGTCGGTCGATCAGTGCGGGGCTTACACGAGGTCAGGAAGGGGCTGTCTGCTGTCTTAGCCATGCCGGCTACCTGTCATGTCTGCTGGAGGCAGAGTGCTGCTGTCAGGGTGGCGGATCATCGGTCTGTTCGGGGGCAGGCTGGTGGCGAGGAGGAGAGTGATGACTCCGGGGGGATCCATGTCAAGAAAACACCAGGGACCCCAACGGACCCCTCTGCTTGTGAGCCGCACTGTACAGCCTACTCCACCCCGACCCACCCATACTCCGGACCGGGGGTCTCGCTGTGAGAGGGGGAGGAGGCGGCAGGCCAAGGCCTCGATACCACGCAGTCCAAGAACTGACAAAAACCCCGACCCGTCTTTCTTTATGTTCTACAAGAAGGCAGCGCGAACACGCAGAGGCATCCTCACAGCTCAGGACCGCCGCAAACAGCCAGCAGCACCTCACACAGGAGAAGATCGCCGCCGCAAAGTCACCTCCTGCCTTCTCCCACCAGGGATCCCAACTAAATGTATTTTACTGGGATTTTTTTTTGTAATTAAACAACACAAAATAGCAAGTATTTGTGAAGCGTAAAGGAAATAATATATGGTTTTGTAATTATTTAAAAATGTAAATCGTAGAGGAGTTGTGGAGGACAGTAAAGCAGTGTTAGTAACATAGTAACATAGTTATTAAGCATGAAGGGAGACTTTAAGTCCATCTAGTTCAACCCATATCCTGTCCTAACCTGCCCTAACATGTTGATCCAGAGGAAGGCAAAAAAAACCTCATGTGGCAAAATGGTTATAGGTTTAGGTTATAAAATACATAGCCCCATCTCTGATAATCTTACGGAGCACTGTGCAAGCCATCATCCTAAAATGAAAGGAGAATGGTAGAACTGCAAACCCACCAAGACATGGCCATCCACCTAAACTGACATCCCAAGCAAGGAGAGCACTAATTAGAGTAGTCAAGAGACCTATGCTCACTCTGGAGGAGCTGCAGAGATGCACCACTCAGGTGGGAAACTCTGTCCACAGAATAGCTAGTAATTGCATAATCCACAAAACTGGTCTTTATGGAAGAGTGTCAAAAAGAAAGTCATTTTATTTTTGAAAGCAAGCGTTAAGAAGTACTTTTTGCAGTTTCTTAAAAGCTATGTAGGGGACACAGCTAGCATGTTGAAGAAGGCGCTCTGGCCAGATGAGATTAAAGTAGAACGTTTTGGACTAATAGCAAAATGCTGTTTGTTGCGGAAAACTAACACTGCACATCACCCTGAAAACACCATTCACCACCATCAAACATGGTGGTTGCAGCATCATGCTATGGGGATGCTTTTCTCAGCAGGGACAGGAAAGCTGGTAAGAGTTGATGGAAAGATTGATGGAGCTAAATACAGGGCAATCCTGGAGGAAAACCTTTTAGAGGCTGCAAAAGACTTGAGAATGAGACGTAGGTTCACCTTCCAGCAGGACAATGAAACTATTAATGTGCGTGAATGTCTTAGGGTACCGTTACACCTAGCGACTCACCAGCGATCCTGACCAGCGATATGACGCGGTCAGGATCGCTGGTGAATCGCTGGGTGGTCGCTAGTGAGCTGCCACTCAGGCAGATCTCACCAGCGATATCGCAGGGGACGGGGATCGCTACTTAACTGTCAGACGCGGCGATCCTGCGTCCTCCCGCCCGGCTCCACGCGTCGCGCGTCGTCACAGCAGGAAGCGCCGCAGGAAGTGGACGACGAGGAATGATCCAGCAGCTTCTCGCGCGATCAGCGATAACCAGCGGGGGAGCCGGTCGGAGGTAAGTATCACATGCAGCGATATCGCTAGTAATATCGCTGTAACGTCACAAAATCGGTGACTTTACAGCGATATTGCTAGCGATATCGCAGTGTGTAACGGGGGCTTTAGTCACAGTTC
>NW_027361750.1:5532500-5567500 GCF_039654945.1 Dendrobates tinctorius
CTCTGTACAATCATTATTGCTGTGATGTCAGCTCACACCTTCCTTGGACACTTGAGGTTCAAGAAGTGAGCACAGCAGCCCAATAGTGGCTGCAGATTGGCAGCATTGCTCACGTGCCATAACAATGTCTTGTGAGCCTTCAGGAGACCTGACACTGACATAGCTGGAAAGAAACCACTAGAGCACTAAACGGATGAGGACATGACTTTGGGAGGGGTGGACCTTTAACTCCTGCAGCTTTGTTTGTGTAGCGGTGTAGATTTTAAGCAAGAGTGATGTTGCTTTAAGATGAAGGAGCACAGTAGGTCTATGCCTGATGTGTTAGGGTACCGTTACATTTAGCGACACACCAGCGATCCCGACAACGATACGACCTGTAAGGATCACTGGTGCGTCGCTAAATGTTCGCTACTAAGCTGTCAAACAGTCAGATTTACCCAACGACGCAGCAATAATCCAGTGATCCGTATAACGACCTCGGCAGTCATTAGGAACTTGGCACACAGCAGCAATTCTGATGACTCCTGCCTGCATCCATGATTTCTGAGTCGCTAACGAGGTCGCTCGTCGGTGTCAGACACAGTGATGCATGCTGGCCAGAGGGACACCAGTGATCAAAAAATAGCCAAGGACATTCGAGCACGATCAGCGACATCACAGCGGGGGCCTGGTCGCTGCTAAGTGTCACACGTAACGAGATCACAGGCGAGGTCGCTGTTGCGTCACAAAATCAGTGACGCTTCAGCGATCTCGCTAGCAATCTCGCTATGTGAGACGGGGCCTTTAGTGTGAGGAGGTAACGCTGTCTCTCTCCCTCTCTCTCCCTCTTTCTCTCATCAGATGAGCTGAAGGAAACATGTCTGCAGTGTCAGGAAGTATAACATTACCTCACATTACAGATGATAGGAGCACATTCACCTCAGACATCATGTACTAGATCCAGATCAAAAAATAATTAATTGTACCCTTTCCTCTTAGTTAGACTTCCCTTATGTATGTCATTGTAAATACCTTGTTTGTAATAAACCCCCTTTTAAAGATCCAGTAGTTCCTTTTAATTACTAGTAACTGTCACCCCAAAACTCAGCAGATTCTTCACCCTGTGTGGTGGGGAGTATAAGCTATTACTCCTCAATTGAACATCTTATCTTGGACACACATTCCATGTGGAGGTGAAGTACAAGCCATTGTTCTTCAGAAGGACATCTAGTCTTGGCCTAAACTGAATGCCCTCAGGCCTTTTGACACCAGGACTTTATCCTAAATCCAAGGACGCCATCAAGGAGAAGATGATTGGACACTCTACTACAAAGGATACCAGAGCAAGGGTGGAGTCATGGCTTGTATGTGGGTGTGGATGTGTATTGGTTTAATATATACAGTTGTGGCCAAAAGTATTGACACCCATGCAAATCTGTCAGATAATACTCAGTTTCTTCCGGAAAATGATTGCAAACACAAATTCTTTGGTATTATTATCTTCATTTCATTTGTCCTAAATTAAAAAACACAAAAGAAAATGAAGCAAAAAGCAAAACATTGATCATTTCACACAAAACTCCAAAAATGGGCCAGACAAAAGTATTGGCACCCTCAGCCTAATACTTGGTTGCACATCCTTTAGCCAAAATAACTGTGACCAACTGCTTCCGGTAACCATCAATGAGTTTCTTACAATGTTCTGCTGGAATTTTAGACCATTCTTCTTTGGCAAACTGCTCCAGGTCCCTGATATTTGAAGGGTGCTTTCTCCAAACTGCCATTTTTAGATCTCTCCACAGGTGTTCTATGGGATTCAGGTCTGGACTCATTGCTGGCCACCTTAGAAGTCTCCAGTGCTTTCTCTCCAACCATTTTCTAGTGCTTTTTGAAGTGTGTGTTTGGGTCATTGTCCTGCTGGAAGACCCATGACCTCTGAGGGAGACCCAGCTTTCTCACACTGGGTCCTACATTATGCTGCAAAATTTGTTGGTAGTCTTCAGACTTCATAATGCCATGCACACGGTCAAGCAGTCCAGTGCCAGAGGCAGGAAAGCAACCCCAAAACATCAGGGAACCTCCGCCATGTTTGACTGTAGGGACCGTGTTTTTTTCTTTGAATGCCTCTTTTTTCTCCTGTAAACTCTATGTTGATGCCTTTGCCCAAAAAGCTCTACTTTTGTCTCATCTGACCAGAGATCATTCTTCCAAAACGTTTTAGGTAAGTTTTGGCAAACTCCAGCCTGGCTTTTCTATGTCTCGGGGTAAGAAGTGGGGTCTTCCTGGGTCTCCTACCATACAGTCCATTTTCATTTAGACGCCGACGAATAGTACGGGTTGACACTGTTGTACCCTCGGACTGCAGGGCAGCTTGAACTTGTTTGGATGTTAGTCGAGGTTCTTTATCCAACAGCCGCACAATCTCGCGTTGAAATCTCTTGTCAATTTTTCTTTTCCGTCCACATGTAGGGAGGTTAGCCACAGTGCCATGGGCTTTAAACTTCTTGATGACACTGCGCACGGTAGACACAGGAACATTCAGGTCTTTGGAGATGGACTTGTAGCCTTGAGATTGCTCATGCTTCCTCCCAATTTGGTTTCTCAAGTCCTCAGACAGTTCTTTGGTCTTCTTTTCTCCATGCTCAATGTGGTACACACAAGGACACAGGACAGAGGTTGAGTCAACTTTAATCCATGTCAACTGGCTGCAAGTATGATTTAGTTATTGCCAACACCTGTTAGGTGCCACAGGTAAGTTTCAGGTGCTGTTAATTGCACAAATTAGAGAAGCATCACATGATTTTTCAAACAGTGCCAATACTTTTGTCCACCCTCTTTTTCATGTTTGGTGTGGAATTATATCCAATTTGGCTTTAGGACAATTCTTTTTGTGTTTTTTCATTTAAGACAAATTAAATGAAGATAATAATACCAAACAATTTGTGTTTGCAATCATTTTCAGGAAGAAACTGAGTATTGTCTGACAGAATTGCAGGGGTGTCAATACTTTTGGCCTCAACTGTATGTAAGGATCAGATTTATATCTCTCTCTTCCTCACATCCCTGCTTCTACTACCCTCTCCTATAACATCTTCCCTTTAATTGTACCCTTTCTGCTTAGTTAGACTTTCCTTATGTATGTCTTTTTAAATACCTTGTTTGTAATAAACCCCCTTTTAAAGATCCAGTAGTTCCTTTTAATTACTAGTAACTGGCACCCCAAAACTCAGCAGATTCTTCAATGCTTTTGCACAACCTTAAAAGAACTTTTCCCAAGACAGCAGTGAAGCGCACAGTGTGCATCACAGCACTAGACTTCCAACCTCTGGCACATCCATTCGTCAATGTCAAAACATTAGAAGCAGCAGTAGTGTAAGTGGCAGAAGTAAGACGTTCAAGTCTGACACATGGTTAACCAATGGAGAGGATGGTGCAGGAGTATTTAGAACTGAATATCAATACCATCAGGTATGGTTTGAACACTTTCACATTTTGGTCTTCAAAAATGGATTGGTGGCCTGAGCTCACCTCTCACGCCTTAAAGATTGTATCATGTCCAGCAGCCCGCGTTCTCTCAGAATGTGTCTTCAGCGCTGCTGGTGGTGTCCTGATGGATAAGCGCATCTGCCTGTCCCCTGAAAGTGTAGACTGCCTAATTGAGATAATAAGTCATGGATCTCCAAGGACTTTTGCAGCCACTAATTTTTGGAAATGTGCAATCTCTTGGTTGGGTGTCAATCTGCTTGGCTGGCTGTAGTGGAAAAAGTCTCAGTCTCTATTATACTATTTCAACTCTTGTGAAATTGATGCCACTTTGTTGGTGCCTACCACTATTTTTTGGAAATATGAACACTCCTGGTTGGTTGTCCATTTGCTGGGTTGGTGTCCATCTGCTATGGTTAATGTGGCTTAAACTATATATATATCGCTATTGATATGTCTATTAGAGTACATATGTGCATAGGGCCATTCTATATATGGTATATGTGACTAATGGGCTAAAGTATATGTATGCTGCTATTGATATATTTACTAGAATACATTTAAACGGCCATTTATTATATCTTATATGCCCCTTAGTATTTTCAAACTGATTCATTGATTTTGATTATCTCTATGTCCTGTCCAAACATTATGTCCCTTATATGATTAGAAATATTCCCTGTGCTAATTGTTATGGATTCTAGTTTGACCCACATGATCTGTCCTGACCAGCACGCATGCGTGTCATGGTCTGGGGCTGTGACGCGGCCTCTGGCGTCTGTGATCGGTGCGTTGCCATGGTGTCGTTGTATACCTTGGCGCGCACTGATAGACGCTGGCGCCGCCTCACATCCCTGGTCGTCATGACTGCGGATGCGTCACTTCCGGTCGGACTTCCGGTCCACGGTCTTTTTAAACTTCCCGGTCTCGCTGTTTATCACGCCCCCTGACGAAGGACGAGCATCCGAAACGCGCGTCGGGGCAGACGCACGGACCCCCCCAGGACTCTCCAACGTACCGACTTATTTTGGTGAGATTCAACTGCTCCCGGTTTTTATTTTTGAGTGGGAATTGAGCTAAGTACTATCTGGACTGGGACTATGGCCAGAGCTATATGACATTCATCTCGGTATGGTGGGATTGTGCAGGAACCTATACCCCATATATATTTGGACCTTCTCTTGTATAGCGCTCCTTTGGTATTTGTGTTATAGTGATTCATGGGCTCATACTGATACTGTGACATGCTGTTAAGGTGGGCTTGATTTTTGATATATATAACTTATGGGGATTTATATGACGCATGAAGGTATTTAGGTGACCACAGATGCATTTCCTATATATATATTTGTTCTGTTTTGGAATATAATATGATGAGTTCCTGAGGTGGGTCTGTTTTGCAGTTCACACTGCGTGGGTTGTTTTTATGCACCATTCCACACTGTCTTTGTCCTGTACTGTATACGTGTCTTAATAAAGATATTCTATTTTTACACTGGATCTGTAGTCGCATTTTAGTGGTTTTTCCACCCCTTCTTATATTGCTTTGGCGATGGATCTGAATTTAGGTCCTATTTAACAAACGGAGACATCTAGGTGTGATATACATTATGCCAGGAGTATGTTCTCTTAGTTTGTTTTTGTTTATGAGTATTTCTCTTGATTTACATATTTCTGTGTTTTGCACAGGTGTGACTCGTAAAAGGATGGACTACAAAGCCAGGGAGAAATCCTGGCTAGGGCAGGTGGACCAGGTCTTCGGCAATGACGGTGTGGGTGACCAGCCAGTGGGTGATACTGGATTTGAAAGTCTCTGCGATTTAGCACAGACGCTATTATTACGACGCACCAGGATTTGGTGGAGTCGTGCGTTTTTGCAGAAATATATTGCACGCAAAATGATCCCTAGAGGCCTCAAGATAAGAGTAACACCCACTTTTGTAGTGGAGTATCAGACATTTATTAAAGAGTGGGAGGAGGCATGCAACACGTGTTCTGAGAGTTTGATGCAGTTATTGATTGGTCTGAATACCAGATTGATTAATGAGCTGGACAAAGATATTGATTCTACACTGTTGGATCTACGTGGAAGCAATTCTGAAGAACGCATCAAATCATTTGAGGTCGAACTGGAGAAGACGATTGATAGTGTAGTCAAAAAAATCAGTGACTCACAGACGTCTAAAATTAACAGAGACATAAAGGACTACCAGTCCAGTAGTGTATATCATTGGAGGAAGATATTTACGGATACACGCCAGATACAAAGGGCTATCTCGAATCAATCTGTATCTTCACTAAGCGCTCAATCTGATACATCAGTCTCGTCGGTGACAACTCGGTCGGGAAGCACTCGGTCAGCAAATAGACGGACCAGGAACCATGATTATCATCCTTATAAGAGATATAAGACCAGGTTCCATGAAAGTGGTCATGATACAAACAAGGTAATCAATTTGAGTCAGCATGTGCTTTCTGACCTTGATTGTTCACTTCTCTATAAAGGTCTCTCTTTTTCTCCAGCTTCAGGTCCGGATGTTTTTTCCATAGTAAAGGACTTACATGTTTTTGCACGCTCTTTATTATTTAAGAGATTCTTTTTTAATAACGATGTACATAAACTCTTCCCCACAGAAGACGAACAGGCAACGCTAAGAATCTTGGAGGAACTATCTGAAGAGCATACCACAGTTGAGGGAGGTAAGATACCTCCTTCTATTAGGCCGCGATCAAGACGGTTTCCTCCTTTATCCAACTGTAGTTCCATCGATTTATTCGTTAAAGTGGTATCGAATGAATTATCTGGTATTCCCCGATTTATTCGTAGTGACAATTTGAATCAGGAGGAACGAGCAAGGTTAAAACACCTGCGTGGTCTCTCTGATGTGGTAATCAAGTCGGCGGACAAGGGGGGCAACATTATTATATGGCCGAAAACGATGTATGAGAAAGAAGCATTTCGCCAGTTAACAAATGACACCTGTTACAAAAAACTTACGTTTAACCCCTTGTCCGCCTTTGATTCCCAACTCAGAGAGATCATATCGGGGGCTATCAGGGCAGATATTATTACCAAGGAATTGGGATCTGCTTTGGTTGTCCATGAGCTGATAATATCTACTTTCTACTTGCTCCCAAAAATTCATAAAGATATACAATGTCCACCGGGAAGGCCGATAGTCTCAGGTCGGGGTAACTATTTAGAACATGTAGGCCGTTGGATTGATTCAATACTACAACCTCTTGTGGAAGAATTACCATCTTTTCTTAAAGACACAAATCAGTTATTACGAAGAGTAGATGGACTTTCCCTAGATTAAGATGTTGTACTAGTAACGGCTGACGTCGAGTCACTGTATACTAGTATACCACATGCCGATGGTCTGAGAGCTGTTGAATTTTTTTCTTAATACTTCCAGTATGTCAATGGGCTTACAACGCTTTGTACTGGAGATGCTTGAATTTGCACTCACGCACAATTTTTTCGTCTTTAAGGGGTCCTTCTTCCTGCAGACCCAGGGGACAGCCATGGGGGCGGCCTATGCGCCCTCCTATGCTAATCTGTTCCTGGGTCTGTGGGAGAGGGATCTCTTTCAGTCAGATCCACACGCATCTATGGACCGCGTCCTTCTATGGACGAGGTACATAGATGACGTGTTCTTGATCTGGCAGGGTCCTAGCCATCTGCTGGGAAAATTTTTCCAACAGCTTAATGACAACATGCTGAACATCAAGCTGACCTTTGCGTATAATGAGAATAAAATTGAATTCTTGGATGTTTTACTCAGGAGGGATGATCATGATTTGATTCAGACCAACATCTTTAGAAAACCGACCTCTACGAATTCGCTGTTGCATGCCTCCTCCTCACATCCCGGCCATATGATTAGATCAGTTCCGACAGGACAATTTTTGCGCCTAAGGCGCATTTGCTCAACAGATGTCGACTATGAAATACAGGCCAAGGACTTAAAACAGCGTTTTCGGGAGAGGGGTTATAGTCATAGATCAATTAAAAAAGCGTACAATCGTGCAAAGTACAGTACGCGTAATTCCCTTTTATATAAGACTGATGTCTCTCCATCTAAAGAAGATCGATTGAGATTTGTAACCACCTTTCACTCTCAATCAGATAGGGTCAGGAAGATATTGGAAAGGTCCTGGCCTATCTTGTTAGCTGATCCAATAATGGCCAAAATGTTACCTAAAAAGCCCAGCATCGCATATCGTAGGGCAAAGAATCTGCGGGGACATCTAATTAGGAGCCATTACGAGACCAATCCACCATTGACATTTTTGAGCGGTGGTACTCCACGAATAGGGTGTTTCACCTGTGGACAATGTGTGGCTTGTACCAATATCGATCGTAGTGATACATTTATGGACTCATCTGGTACCAAGGTATTCAAAATCAAAAAGAGAATCACTTGCTTGTCAAAATATGTGATATACTACGCCACCTGTCCGTGCTCCCTGATCTATGTGGGATTGACCACACGTCAACTGAAAGTTAGGGTCAGGGAGCACGTGTTGGGTATACAGGCTGCGGCGAATGAAAATGATGTTTCAATGCTTAAGACCATACCTAAGCACTTTAAGTTACATCACCAGTGTGATAGCAAGTTATTCAGAGTCAAAGGGATTGATAGTTTGAACTTCGGTATTCGGGGAGGTAGGCTCTCATTACGTCTAGCCCAGTGTGAGGCAAGATGGATATGGACCTTAAATACGGTCCATCCGAATGGGTTAAATGAATGCCTTAATTTTGCGTCTTTTCTATGATCACCCGCTGGCTGTATCATTCTGTGCATCTAGCCATCCACGTTAGTGTGATTGTTTTTATCTGGCTGTCATTAATTTTTATTTTATTTTACATTTCTTACTTTTAGGCCTTTAGTTTATCATGCTGTGTTACATCGGGAGCCGGATCCGTGGACTTTTTACATCCTGATCTACGAGGGCCATATACCAACATGTTATATCTACAATCCATTATATATGTTTATCCCTGTTGTACTTGTACAAGTATTGTCTTATGATAACCAATGAACCACTAGAGGCAATTCATGGGATTGACTAAGCAGTGTTTTGCAGGGACATTTGTATTTATCTCCTTTATATGTGGGATAAATATTTACTGTATTATTGTCATCTAATGGAAGGGAAATAGGATGGATCTATGAACCTGCTTGCTCCATAATATATTATATGCTTTATTCGTTTGTGGCTGGCACAGTTTATACTATTTATGGTATATTTATCCTTAAAGTGATAGTATAGCAATTTGTACACAGGCAAACATTATTTAGTATTGATAACATGTGTATTGGTGTGCCTTATATGATATATATGGTTAATGTGGCTTAAACTATATATATATCGTTATTGATATGTCTATTAGAGTACATATGTGCATAGGGCCATTCTATATATGGTATATGTGACTTAATGGGCTAAAGTATATGTATGCTGATATTGATATATTTACTAGAATACATATAAACGGCCATTTATTATATCTTATATGCCCCTTAGTATTTTCAAACTGATTCATTGATTTTGATTATCTCTATGTCCTGTCCAAACATTATGTCCCTTATATGATTAGAAATATTCCCTGTGCTAATTGTTATGGATTCTAGTTTGACCCACATGATCTGTCCTGACCAGCACGCATGCGTGTCATGGTCTGGGGCTGTGACGCGGCCTCTGGCGTCTGTGATCGGTGCGTTGCCATGGTGTCGTTGTATACCTTGGCGTGCACTGATAGACGCTGGCGCCGCCTCACATCCCTGGTCGTCATGACTGCTGATGCGTCACTTCCGGTCGGACTTCCGGTCCACGGTCTCCCGGTCTCGCTGTTTATCACGCCCCCTGACGAAGGACGAGCATCCGAAATGCGCGTCGGGGCAGACGCACGGACCCCCCCAGGACTCTCCGACCTACCGACTTATTTTGGTGAGATTCAACTGCTCCCGGTTTTTATTTTTGAGTGGGAATTGAGCTAAGTACTATCTGGACTGGGACTATGGCCAGAGCTATATGACATTCATCTCGGTATGGTGGGATTGTGCAGGAACCTATACCCCATATATATTTGGACCTTCTCTTGTATAGCGCTCCTTTGGTATTTGTGTTATAGTGATTCATGGGCTCATACTGATACTGTGACATGCTGTTAAGGTGGGCTTGATTTTTGATATATATAACTTATGGGGATTTATATGACGCATGAAGGTATTTAGGTGACCACAGATGCATTTCCTATATATATATTTGTTCTGTTTTGGAATATAATATGATGAGTTCCTGAGGTGGGTCTGTTTTGCAGTTCACACTGCGTGGGTTGTTTTTATGCACCATTCCACACTGTCTTTGTCCTGTACTGTATACGTGTCTTAATAAAGATATTCTATTTTTACACTGGATCTGTAGTCGCATTTTAGTGGTTTTTCCACCCCTTCTTATATTGCTTTGGCGATGGATCTGAATTTAGGTCCTATTTAACAAACAGAGACATCTAGGTGTGATATACATTATGCCAGGAGTATGTTCTCTTAGTTTGTTTTTGTTTATGAGTATTTCTCTTGGGTTGGCTGTAGTGGAAGAGATGTCGCTTCCTATTATTCTATGTCTACTGTGGTGAAATGGATGCCACTTTATTGGTGTATGCCACTAATTTTTGGAAATGTTTACACTTCTGATTTGTGTGTCCATCTGTTGGGTTGGCCATATGGAAGATGTGTTGGTGTCTATTATACTATTTCTACTCTCGTGAAATTGATGCCACTTTGTTGGTGTCTGCCACTAATTTTTGGAAATGTGAACATTCCTGGTTGGATGTCCATCTACTGGGTTGTCTGTAGTGTAAGAGATGTCGCTTCCCAATATACTATTTTTACTCTGGTGACATTTATGCCACTTTGGTACTGTCTGCCCCTAATTATTTTCAATATGAAGACTCCTGATTGGGTCTCCATCTTCTGGGTGTCGTGGGGTTACCTTGACAGTGTGGAGCCAGAAGACCGCAGCATCTGATTGCTCCTACTTCAGCGCTGAGAAGAAGCACTTCTAATTCACTTTAAATGTATTTATTTCTTCTGGCAGAACAGGGCCATGTTGGAAATTCCTGTGCTCACAGCTGAGCACGGTTAGCCACTCCTGTTCCCTTTTATAATCTGGCCTCTGATACAAATCCCTGTCAGAGCTAGCTTTACTGCTGCATGACTAACAGAGGGAGAGAAGTATTTATGAGAATGAGAGTTGGAAGAGTTATTAGTGACTTAGTTTGTATGTTTGGTAATTTCTTATTCTTCTCTATTTTGGTTTTATTTCCCTATCTTCACACCCTGATGCATTCCTCTGTTATATGTGAGTGAATATTTTGTATGCCTGGAGTTTTCTATTAAACCTTGATGGTGTTGCCTTGTTTGTCGGGTTGGTGTACTACAGTGCACAGTAGCGCCCCTTTTCCCAGAGTGGGGGAAGAGAACAGACGGAGGGCTAACTCATGAGATAAGGCAAGGGTGGAGGCCCTGGCATCTTCACCTTTGAAAGTTTGAAAGTAACCCAGGGAGTAGGGCGAACTAGGGTGACCCTTAGTGATAGGGACATAGAAGGAGCCCCTGGTCCCGGGTCATCCGACAGCTCTGTCGTGACACTAAGTTGCTGTAGTGAAAGACGTGTCGGTCCCTATTATACTATTTATACTCTTGTGAAATTGATGCTACTTCGGTGGTGTCAGGTCCTCATTTTAGATAAGGCAAGGGCGGAGGCCCTGGCATCTTCACCTTTGAAAGTAACCCGGGGAGTAGGGCGAACTAGGGCGACCCCTAGTGATAGGGAGAAAGGAGCTCCTGGTCCTGGGTCATCTGACAGCTCTGTCGTGACACTAGGTTGCTGTAGTGAAAGACGTATCGGTCGCTATTATACTATTTATACTCTTGAGAAATTGATGCTACTTCGGTGGTGTCAGGGCCTCATTTTTTTTAAATTTGAAGACTCCTAGTTGGGTGTCCATCTGCTGGGTTGGCTATAGTGGAAGATGTTTTGGTCCCTATTACACTATTTCTAATCTCGAGAAATTTATGCCTGTCAAGATCTCCACTCTGTTCCTGTCTGATATGTTACTTTGTATAGGGGTTGTGCTGGGTTTGTGCTGCATCATCTGTGTTCACTTTCATTTCCTTGATTAGTCTTCTACTTAAGCATGTTATCTCCTTCACTCTGTGTCAGTCATACACTTGCTGTTGCCTGTGTAACTCTGATCACTCTGTGCTCTGCGCCTGACCCAGCCTGACTTTATTCCCTTTCTGGACTTAGACTATTTGCTTGTGACCTGACTTCTCTTTTGCCTGCTCCCTGTAAACTATATTGCGTTACTGGTTTTCCTGACCCTGGCTTGTGAATTGGATTTTGTCTCTGACTACCCCTTGATGTACTGCGCCATTTCCTGGACCTGACCTCGGATCGTTTGACCTCCCTATACTTATCCAGTAAGTAGTGTTACATTTCTATCTGTTATAGTAGTCTTTCTCTCCATTTTTAGGACTTATTATTACTATAGTTACTTGTATTACATTGCCACTTTGGTGGTGTCTACCACTAATTTTTGGAAATGTGCACACTTCTGTTTGGGTGTCCATCTGCTTGGTTGGAAGATGTGTCGGTCTCTATTATACTATTTCTACCGTGGTGAAATTGATGCCAATTTGGTGGTGTCTGACACTAAATGTTTGCATTGTGAACACTCCTGATTGGGTCTCTCCATCTGCTGGGTTGGCTGTAGTGTAAGAGGTGTCAGTTCCTATTATACTATTTCTACTGAGGTGAAATTGATGCCACTTTGTTAGTGTCTGCCACTAATTTTTTGTAAATGTGTAGACTCCTGGTTGGATCTCCTTCATATGTGTTGCTTATAGCAGAAGGCCTCCAAGACTGGCAGGCCTCAGCTTCCTTTGAGTCAACTACCTGTGGTGCTATCCTTAGATTTTTCTGACAATAGTAGTCTATGAACTTGATATTTGTGCCACCTCAGTGTGGCTCAGCATGAAAGCAGGTAGAGGTATTGCATGTGGTATCAGGGCTTGCAGCACAGCAGGCCTACACCGATCCCTCACCCAACTCATCTTAATTTGAAGCTCAATTGAAAGCTGTAATGCTGGCCCAGACCCTGATACCTCACACATGGCTGGTTGCGGTTGTTCTGTCCTCACTAAATGAAGCAGAATTCATGTAGCTTATACAAGCAGCTAAACCACTATACCGGGGTCCAATAAGGAGACTGTAGTTGAACTGTGCTTTATTTTTTTTATAATTCTTTATTTAAAGACTCACAATGAAATCCAGGTTAACATAATAATTGAAACCAGACAAGTAGACGAATACAAACAATACAACTTAACTCCAGACCAAGACAATCGTCCACGAGTCCTTAACATCCGGGGACCCGGTAGTAGAGGTCAATTCGGAGAGTCTTTCATTTTTTAACTTTTAACAAACAGTATAGGAAAGAAAATGCAGAGCAGAGGAAAAAGAAGGAGAGCAGTTGAAGTGAAAAAAGAGAGTGGGGGAAATAAGTAACGGAGCCAAGAGAGGCAAAAGAAAAGGGGAGGGAAGGAAAAAACGAGGGGGTAAGGGAAGGAGTACCCACCCGTCCAAGTGCACCACTCAGCCAGATGTTTTCAGTTAACCTCAGGGGGTTTGCCTCCAGCATTAGATCACAATACTCACTAGAGCCTCAAAAATCCATCCAAGCCAAGTAGCCCAAAACTCTGGGTATGATTCATGTATGGATGAGGTGAGGTCCTCCATATGCATAATTTCATTGACTTTTGCGATCCACTGAGTTATGGTTGGAGGAGCGGGACTCTTTCATCTCTCCGGGATGCAAGCCCTTGCAGCCATGATCAAAAATTTCAACAAAGAGGATTTATAGATCCGGAGAGGGATTTCATAGTGTTGGAGTAGTATCAGAGCCGAAGTCAACTTTTCAGAACAGCCCATAACTCGACAAATAATTTCCCACACCCCTGTCCAAAATGATTGCAAAATGTCACATTGCCAGAAAATATGAAAAATCGTACCCTCTGCCCTTCCACACCTCCAGCAGTTGGGGTCAATTTCCAGAAATATGGTGTGCAACCTCGAGGGCACTCTGTACCATCTGGACAAAATCTTATAGCCAGCCTCGTGGAACCTAGAGCTAATCGAGGCACAGTGTAAAAGAGTAAAAATTTGAGTTCTCTGATCTTCCGTAAAATAAATATTTAAATCTCTCTCCCACTGTGCAAGGAAAGAAGGGGGCGACCTGCTCCTGGGGTCCATCAACATAGAGAAGGTTTTAGCTAAGGTGTGTGTGATTGGTCATGGCCCTATTACATAAAAGCTAAAATTAGGTTTTGGGTCATCTAAATGAACTTTTAGGGGGAAGGCTGCTGAAAAAGTGGATAATTTGCAAACACGTCCAACTGCCCAGGGGTATTGGATTTGTTTTGACGTTAAGGTCACTCAGAGAAGGCCAGGAGGCTCCCTCTCTCCAGTTTTCTACTCTATCCATCCCCAAATCGATCCACAGATGAAAAATGGAGTCCAAGCAGCTAGGGGCAAATTTAGGATGACTCAACATGGGAGTAAGAGGTGAAACCTCTGGGAGTAAATGTAAAAGGACTAGTGCTCTATTGCAGTATTTTAAAGTGGATCCAATAGTCGGATGGGATTTGATTTGCTCTGGGGCCGAAAGTAAAACCCATGTGAGGGTCTTTAACGGGGTTGGGCAAAAACTTTGTTCTATTTAAACCCATGCCTTGTGGTGACCATTTCTGCACCAGTCTATCATTCTAGCTAGGTGGCCTGCCAAGAGATACATTTTTAGGTCTGGAAGCCCCACTCCCCCCAACCTATTGGGTCTGCAGAGAACCTCCCTCTTTAGTCTACAAATTTTTTTTCCCCATATAAATGAGACTTGAATGGACACTTATTTTCTAAAAAGTTAGCAGGGATATTGATGGGGAGAGCCTGTAGAATGTACAGGACCCTCGGTAATATGTTCATCTTAAAAATTTGGCATCTGCCAAACCAGGTGAAGGATATCTTAGACCACCTATCACAGTCTGCTTGAATAAATGTTAAAAGGCTAGGGAAGTTCCATCGATATAGAGAATTGATGTCTGCAGATAGTCTTAAGGTACTGTCACATTTAGCGATGTACCAGCGATCCCGACCAGCGATATGACGCAGTCAGGATCGCTGGTACATCGCTAAGTGGTCGCTAGTGAGCTGCCACACAGGCAGATCTCACCAGCGACATCGCTGGGGACAGGGGTCGCTACTTACCTGTCACACTAGGCGATCCTGACGTCCTCCCGCCCGGCTCCACGCTCGTCGCTCTTCTCTCCACAGGAAGCGCCGCAGGAAGATGACGACGAGAAGCGGTCCAGGACGTTCTCGCGCGATCAGCGATAACCAGCGGGGGAGCGGGTCGTAGGTAAGTATCAGACACAGCGATGTCGCTAGCAATATCGCTATAACGTCACTAGTTATAGCGATATTGCTAGCGATATCGCTTAGTGTGACAGTACCTTAACTCCTAAATATTTCAGGTGTTGGGTAGCCCATTTGAAACTGAAAGACTTCTGTAAAGATCTTACTAGTTCCAGGGAAGAATTAATGTTAAATAAATGAAAAGATTCACCGCGCAATACTGAGATATAGGGAACTCCGAATATACGGATACTCACTGAGTGGTGTGAAACAAATCTCGAAGTCAGTGTTGTTTCCCATTGGTTGGGATGCTTCACAATGTTTGTAAATCCGTATATAGGAGTAAAGGTACTGTCACACTTAGCGATGCACCAGCGATCCCAACCAGCGATATAACGCGGTCAGGATCGCTGGTACATCGCTAAGTGGTCGCTAGTGACCTGCCACACAGGCAGATCTCACCAGCGACATCGCAGGGGTCGGGGGTCGCTACTTACCTGTCAGACGAGGCGATCCTAACGTCCTCCCGCCCGCGTCCACGCGTCGCTCGTCGTCACAGCAGGAAGCCCTAGCAGGAAGCTGACGATGAGAAACGGTCCAGGACGTTCTCGCGCGATCAGCGATAACCAGCGGGGGAGCGGTCGGAGGTAAGTATCACACATAGCGATATCGCTAGCAATATAGCTATAACGTCACAAAAACCAGTCACGTTATAGCGAAATTACTAGCGATATCGCTTAGTGTGACAGGCCCTTAACTGCTGGATGATATGGTAAAAAGGAGAAAAAATTATTTTTTTACAATTAAACGGTGTAATAAAAATCCTAACAGGCTGATCCCTGGTCAGATGATACTCACTTGAGTATGTTCAGGTCCTGTGATGAATAGCACCGGAGTCAGATTGAGGTGCTTTGGTAGGATAAATCTAATTATAAATTGATGATACAGAAAGGAACAAACAATGGTAATAATGTCATGTACTGCCTGGAGTAATGAACATTAGTAGTAAATGAAGGCTGCACTTACTGGGCAGTGAAATGACATGTGGAATTAAATGGTTAATTCCTTATGGAAGCAGCTGGAAACAAGGCGCTGTAGGTGGGTAGCCATCTAGACCCACTGATAGAGCGATGTGCTGGGCTGAATAGATCTACTATTGGACGCTGATTGATCCAGCTATATGGCGGTTGGAGCCTGGACCCTAAGTGGTAAATGGAGGTGAGTGACAGGCTGTGTGCGCTGCTCAACCAAGGCACAGAGCCTGTTATTCACCAGCCGTATCTGTGATTACCTGCACATTTTTCAGGTGGACTAGCGCCAGTGTGTCTATTGGTATCTAAGAATTAATGTTAAGCACCTCGGATTTTGAAAAATGAATCTTGAAATTAGACAATTGGGCATTTGTTCTGAATTCATTCATTAGGTTAGGCAGGGAGATCTTAGGTGAGGTAACGAAGAAAAGAAGGTCATCAGCGAATGCTGCTACTTTATAAGTGTTTTGAAGTACATGAATACCCAAGATATTGGGGTTGGTTCTAACATGTCTAAGAAAGGGTTCAAGGGTGAGGATGAAAATGAGGGGGGGCAGAGAGCATCCCTGTCGTGTGCCATTATAAATATAAAACGGATCTGAAAGTGCATCGTTCACCCGGACCCTGGCAGAAGGGACTGAATATAGAGACAGGATCCACTGGAGCATCCTTGTTCCCAGACCCAGGTGAATGAGGGTATCTTCCATGAAAACCCAATTGACCCTATCAAATGCCTTCTTGGAATCAGTGGATAAGAGGATTGATGGGACATTTCAGGATTTAGCATGATGAATTAAGTTAATAGACTTAATAGTATTATCTCTGGCCTCTCGGCCTGGCATAAATCCAGCTTGTTCCAGGTGAATGATTCCTGAGAGAAGGGGAACAAGTCTAGATGCAAGGATCTTGGCAAAGAATTTTACATCAACATTTAACAGGGAAATGGGGCGGAAGCTAGCACACTGGGTCGGGTCTTTCCCTTCTTTATGTATACTGTAACTGCAATATGGGCTCTCAGAGAATCTGGATTTGGGGGTTATTTTTAGACATTGAATTAAAGGAGTCTAACATTCCCAGGATTAGTAAATCTCTGAATTTTTTGTAGTAAAGGGCCGGGAAGCCGTCGGGACCTGGTGCCTTAAACGTTTTAGAGGCAGAAATAGACGAGCGCACTTCTTGTTCTGTTATGGGTTCCTTCAGCATCAAGATGTCACTGGAGATCAGCCTTGGTAAACCTGCCTTCGTAATATGTTCCTTTACACGAGAATGAAAGCCGAGCGAGGCGATGGCAGGATTTTTATTACCTGAGTTGTAAAGGGATGCATAAAATGTCTGAAAGGCTTTTGCAATGTCATGGGAGGATAGGACATGTTTAGCATGGACGGTGGAGAATATTTCTGGAATGTAAGACCTAGCTCTTTGGTGTCTTAATGCTTTTGCGAGAGATTTGCTATATTTGTTCCCATGTTCGTAGTAGTATCGCCTACAACGGGCTAGAATCCCCTTTGCCTTTTTATTAAGAAGGTTACGCAAATTGTCTCGCACCTTAATGAGTGCAATTTTTGCTGCTTCTGTAGGGGAATTTTTATGGCTTGTTTCCAGTATTTTTAATTGGTTCAGAAGGCATCAAGATCGGCCTCCCTCTCCCTCTTCCGCCTCGCCCCATGTTTTATCAATACTCTTCTGATTATGCATTTATGAGCCTCCCAAACAGTGTTTGGAGAAGTATCAGCAGATTTGTTTAGTTCAAAAAATTCTCTCAAGGTCTGGAAAATCTCCTGAGCAACCATAGGATCATCCAGGAGAGAGGAGTTTAGTCTCCACTGCCATTGACGGGAGGCTGAGGAGGGCAGGGCAAGCACAATAGAACAGAGCGCATGGTCCGAGAAGGTAATGGAGTCTACGTCAGTCTCCTGTATCTTAGAGATATCTTTGTGGTGTACGAAGAAATAGTCTAGTCTAGAATAAGAATCATGGACTGATGAGTAAAAAGAGAAGTCCCTTTCCGATGGGTGTAGCAGTCTCCAAGTGTTGATAAGTTGGTGATCATGTAATGTCCTTCTAAGTCTACGTGGTGCTGCTAGGCAATGAGATGAAGCTCCAGAAAATGTGTCTATAGATGGGTCAAGTGCGACATTGAGGTCGCCCCCCAGGACCAGAGTACCCTCCAAGAACTCAGCAATAGAATCCAGGAGACCCGCCAGTGCAGAGACCTGTCCGACATTAGGTAAATACACAGAGGCAAGAGTAAAGATGTGGGAAGCTATTTTCCCCTTTACCAACATCATTCTACCCATGTTATCTGTGCAAGAATCCATAAACTCCCATGGGAGAGCCGGGGAAATCAGGATATCCGTCCCTCTAGATTTTTGAGTCAGGAGAGCAGCTCTGATACTCCTCTGGGAACCAATGAGAAGATAGCTTGGCTGGGCTGACATGTGTTTCTTGCAAGAAAGCAACTTGAATATAGGATTTTCTCAAAAAAATTGTCAGAATGGCTCTCTTGTCTAAACTATGCAATCCCTTTACATTAAGTGAGCCACACTTTACCTCCATTGTGATTGCATGAAGCATAGTGAAAGCAGGCTGTGGGTCCCCGTGTGTGTATGGGGGGAATGGGCAGGTGGGAGGAGGAGTGAAGGTAAGAAGGGAATAGATAGGGGGAAAAGAAAAATACAAAAATAGGGAAAGAAAGTAGAAAGTAGTTAATGCGAAACGCTAAAAAGAAGAATGGAGGAAAGACGAGCAAAGCGAGGTCAAAGAACCACCTAGTAAATCCAAATTGGACTTGCAAGTACTTTGGGGAACACAGAAAACTGCGAGGCAGTGCCCCGACGGACAAAGGACATAAGAACATACATTAACTGAGCAAGATAAGATAATAATACTCACCCACAAGAACCCAACCCAACTCCAATTTGGGTAATATACAGTTGTGGCCAAAGTATTGACACCCCTGCAATTCTGTCAGATAATACTCAGTTTCTTCCGGAAAATGATTTCAAACACAAATTCTTTGGTATTATTATCTTCATTTAATTTGTCTTAAATGAAAAAAACACAAAAGAGAATGAAGCAAAAAGCAAAACATTGATCATTTCACACAAAACTCCAAAAATGAGCCAGACAAAAGTATTGGCACCCTCAGCCTAATACTTGGTTGCACAACCTTTAGCCAAAATAACTGCGACCAACCGCTTCCGGTAACCATCAATGAGTTTCTTACAATGCTCTGCTGGAATTTTAGACCATTCTTCTTTGGCAAACTACTCCAGGTCCCTGATATTTGAAGGGTGCCTTCTCCAAACTGCCATTATTAGATCTCTCCACAGGTGTTCTATGGGATTCAGGTCTGGACTCATTGCTGGCCACCTTAGAAGTCTCCAGTGCTTTCTCTCCAACCATTTTCTAGTGCTTTTTGAAGTGTGTGTTTGGGTCATTGTCCTGCTGGAAGACCCATGACTTCTGAGGGAGACCCAGGTTTCTCACACTGGGCCCTACATTATGCTGCAAAATTTGTTGGTAGTCTTCAGACTTCATAATGCCATGCACACGGTCAAGCAGTCCAGTGCCAGAGGCAGCAAAGCAACCACAAAACATCAGGGAACCTCCGCCATGTTTGACTGTAGGGACCGTGTTCTTTTCTTTGAATGCCTCTTTTTTTCTCCTGTAAACTCTATGTTGATGCCTTTGCCCAAAAAGCTCTACTTTTGTCTCATCTGACCAGAGAACATTCTCTGTTCTCTGTCTCGGGGTAAGAAGTGGGGTCTTCCTGGGTCTCCTACCATACAGTCCCTTTTCATTCAGACGCCGACGGATAGTACGGGTTGACACTGTTGTACCCTTGGACTGCAGGGCAGCTTGAACTTGTTTGGATGTTAGTCGAGGTTCTTTATCCAACAGCCGCACAATCTTGCGTTGAAATCTCTTGTCAATTTTTCTTTTCCGTCCACATCTAGGGAGGTTAGCCACAGTGCCATGGGCTTTAAACTTCTTGATGACACTGCGCACGATAGACACAGGAACATTTAGGTCTTTGGAGATGGACTTGTAGCCTTGAGATTGCTCATGCTTCCTCACAATTTGGTTTCTCAAGTCCTCAGACAGTTTTTTGGTCTTCATTCTTTTCTCCATGCTCAATGTGGTACACACAAGGACACAGGGCAGAGGTTGAGTCAACTTTAATCCATGTCAACTGGCTGCAAGTGTGATTTAGTTATTGCCAACACCTGTTAGGTGCACAGGTAAGTTACAGGTGCTGTTAATTACACAAATTAGAGAAGCATCACATGATTTTTCAAACAGTGCCAATACTTTTGTCCACCCTCTTTTTTATGCTTGGTGTGGAATTATATCCAATTTGGCTTTAGGACAATTCTTTTTGTGTTTTTTTCATTTAAGACAAATTAAATGAAGATAATAAGAACAAAGAATTTGTGTTTGCAATCATTTTCAGGAAGAAACTGAGTATTATCTGATGGAATTGCAGGGGTGTCAATACTTTTGGCCACAACTGTAAAGGCCCTTTTACATTTAGCGATGCACCAGCGATCCGACCAGCGATCCGACCCGGTCAGGATCGCTGGTGCATCGCTAAATGATCGCTAGTGAGCTTTCATACAGAAAGATCTCACAGCGATTCAGCAGCGACGCAGCGCACAATACTTACCATTCACACACAGCGATCCTGCGTCCTCCCGCCCGCCTCCACGCGACGCTCGTCGTCACAGCAGGAAGTCTCAGCAGGAAGCGCCCGACGAGAAATGGAGCCGGACATTCTTGCGCGATCAGCGATGGACAGCAGGGGAGCCGGTCGCTGGTAAGTATCACACATAGCGATATCGCTAGCAATATCGCTATAATGTCACAAAACCAGTGACGTTTTAGCGATATTGCTAGCGATATCGCTTAGTGTAAAACCCCCTTAACCTCCTACAAGTGACTTGGATGAGTACCTCATTCCAAGCCCCGTGTACTATCATTATGTACTATCACCACGTAAACTTGCGTCATACTATTTACTATGTAAATATTGTCTCTGCTTGGAGAGTTTTCTCATCCATATGTGCTTCATACAAATAATACATCTTGGATGTAGGAGATCTGGATGAGTATGTAAGAGAATTAAAAGTTTTTTCAACCTAGATTAGTATTTTATTGCAAGCTCTGGGTATACTAATATCGTGCTGATTCGCGCTATATTATTTTACTATATAGGTGTTGTTTTTTCTATCTACATATGCCCTGCACAATGTACTTTGGATGTAAGAGATCTTGATGAGCTTGTAGGGCGACAACAGGTTAACTGACTCTACATATCTAGGGGTATTTGATGAGGACTACTTTAATACAGCCTTTGCATAGTAATTTTGTTGATTGATACGCGTCCTGTATGATGTATTTACACGCAGGTGATCTGGATGAGCAGTCTGCCTTGAAATTCTATCTGCTAAAATATTCTGTTGGTCTACGCTATACCACTTTTACATACAAGTGGAATTATTGTATTACATTGATAGTGTGACCTTTATATTTGTAAATAAAGGTGTTCTGTTCAAAAACGCCATGCAATGTACCCTTTGTGCCATGATATAAGGGTGCTATATCTTGGCGTTTATGTGGTTAATAATTGTGTGGACACATATGGGAGCGCTTGACAGGGATGACTTTTTCACCACATGAGGGCGCTGCTTGCTCAGCAATCTCCCTCACATTTTCGTCATCTGTGTAACTCCTCCCTTGGTGTTAACTGTTCTATCTGGTACGCTGTTTGCGTACACAACTTGGAGTAACCTTGGAGGATTAGCCCGTGCTGTGCTCCATGAGCGTAGACGCCGTCTGTGTTACGTCACAGACTCCTGTGGGTCACTCCCCTCGCCCTGAGCGTGCTCTTCCGGGTACTACACCATGCGCCGAGACTCTGACTTTAACCGCTCTATTGCTGAGGGCTCCCAGCTGGTAACAATTTTCTCTTTATTTTCTAATGATTGCTGTATATAAATATCTGGTGTACACAGGGATGGGATACACTCACCTTGAGGAAGACACCTTGTGTGTCGGAACGCGTGGGTTTCTCTATGCCACCTGATGGGCTGCCTGCCTGACTGCTGACTGGGATGACTGGGTGACAGGACTCTGATACTTACCCTGACAGGGAAATGGTGATGTATAGCTATACTTTAATCAGGGCTAGTGCATCTCTTAGTACTTCACCTTTGATCTGCTAGAGCCACTGACTATTAGGATTAAACATATTCTTTGTGTGGTCATTTATTCAGGTATTATGCTCGATATGATATTACACTCTACCTGAGTATACTATAACCACTGTGTATCAGGTTTTGCTCTACATAACCTATTGGTCTTACCTAAATGGAACAACCAGCAGCATACTACTACTAAATAGTAATTTATATGTGATTTGTATATTGTACAGGCAGTTGGTGGACATATTGTGGACTATGGGACCTCTTGTCTGCTATAGTCCCTTGCTTTGTTTTTAAATGTTTTTACTGTGTGTAGTGTTTCATGACCTGATGTACAATAAAAATTTATGATTTTTTCACAATTACTAGTTATTAGTGTGGTGATCCTAAATTATTTCTTTGCATAGTCTTTCATCTATTTAGAATCTATAGTATCTCTATGTAAATTTGGCGATCCCAGTAGGTTATATTTTTGTACTATTTATTGATGGTGCCCGCTTAAATTGCTTTTGAAACAGCAGGGGAGCCGGTCGCTGGTAAGTATCACACATAGCAATATCGCTAGCAATATCGCTATAATGTCACAAAACCAGTGACGTTTTAGCGATATTGCTAGCGATATCGCTTAGTGTAAAACCCCCTTAACCTCAGGTTTCTTCCAAATCACAGAGTATACAATTCTATCAGTCAGAACAGGGGGGAGGAGGGAGGGGGCAAGATAAGTTTACACATGGATATATTAAACTCAGGCATTTTAAATGAACAAAAGCATATAAGCCACAGCCCCTTGGGACAGGATCCCCTATTCCTCCTCTCCCTCTGAGGTAGCGGCTGAGGACGCTCAACTTGTAGCCAATTTGGTACAGGTAATGGTGATATGTCCAAAAATTTGAACAAATCCTTGAGCTCATCCGGGTGTTTAAGGGTGAGGACAGAGCCCTCTCTCCGTACGATTATATTGAATGGGTGGCCCCATGGTAAGTGGCTGCAGACTCCTTGACATTTTGCAGTAGTGGCCAAAGCAGACATTTCATAAACAAGGTGCGAGCTGAAATATCTGGAAACAAACGGATCTCCACTCCCTCAAGGGAGATCGGCCCAGATGTCCAAATTTTACGTATGATACTCTCCTTCTCTGAGAAATAGTGCATTCTGCACAGAACATCTCTGGGGTTCGCGCAGGAAGGTGGCCCCTGACATGTGACTCTATGGATTCTGTCAAACACAAAAGGAGACTCTGGCACTCTTTGCGTAATTAGGTTAAAGATGACCGTGACTTTTTGAGATAAGGTATCCATGGTGACGCTCTCAGGTATACCTTTGAGGCGCACGTTATTGCGTCGACCACTGTTCTCCTGGTCATCCAGCAACAGCATCATGTCCTGCATATGAGCCTGTGATGATGAGAGCTCCTGCTCCAGAGAAGACAGCCTCTCAGATAGTGACACGGTAGCCTCCTCAACTGAGGCCGTGTGAGCGGATAGTGTGTCCATATCATTTCTAAGGGCTGAAACTGCCCTTTCCTGTGAAGCTTCTATCCTAGCTATCAGGGAGTCTATGTCTGCTTTAGTAGGAAGGGCTTTGATCAGCTCCTGCAGGCTGTGGAAGTCAGACTGGGAGACTGCATGGATGGGGCTGCAGTGTAGTGTGGAATTGCCTTCTGCCTGGGTCTCTCCCTGCCAATCTCCACGAACTTTATCTCCCTGGTCTGCTGCATTCTTGGTGTGCGCTGAATCTGGGCTTCGGTGGGGGGCTGAGTCACCCTCCCCAGGTGAGACCCAAGCACTCCTTCCCTGACTCCCCACAGACTTCTCCACTGACATACCTTGGGGTCTCACAGCGCTGGACGCCATTGCTGAGGCTGCTGCTGGCTTCCCCTTTGGCATACTGTTCTGTAACATGCGTGTCAGGGCTGTTTCTTTGTGGTAGGAAGGGACCGGAATGTTGCTGGAACCAGTTCCCCTTCTTCTGGAAGCACACATGGACCCTGTGGGTGAGTTAAAGTGAAGTATATTCTCCCTGTTCCAGGAGCACTAGGAAGCAGCTTCTTCACTCCATTACAGCTAAGCCACGCCCCCCGAATCTGTGCTTTATTCAATGTGATGGTATATTGGCACGGTGAAACTACAAGCAAAACATATATATACACTCAGTCAATACAGGGTATATCAGAAATACATATTATACATAGTACATTATAAATCAACATCTGCACTAATAGGTAACCAGGGGAAGGACTAATTAACCAGGTTAATATGAGACAGGAATAAGATACAGGAAGCATAAATACATACCAGCGATGCTATCACAAGGGGAGAAGAGAAATGAGATGCTTCCTGAATGCAGGCAGAAGGAAAATGGAGAACTGGAGGGAAATGGAGGCTGAACTAACCATAATCCTTTGCAAAGGCTACCAGGATGCATTGCAAACTTACCAGAATGCACTGCAAAAGCTTATCAGAATGCACTGCAATGGAGGGAAAAAATACGAGCATCAAAAGTGAAAGTAAAATAACACAATAACACTGCAGTTATGACTCTGGTCACTAGAGGGAGCCAGAAACAATGAAAACAATAGAATCTATGGAAAACTGAACATTCTCTATATTCTCAGTAAATCACTGTAAATATAAACAAGCAGACAGTCAAAGGTTATGAATTAGATGTTGGAGACAGAACATTCCCCGTCTGACATGAATTAAGAGCCTTTTGCTCATAATCTTTTCTGGGGAATGGATTCACTTCAGCAGCGAAGCCCACCTATGTGTTTATCCAACTGGATCCAATAACTCACTACTGGTGAGAGACAGAACAACTTTCAGAGAAAGAATAAACTTCCATTTTTAAGTAGCTCAAGGAAATAGATCACATGGTAAGTGTCATGATCCAGACCGGGTTTTGAGTCCTGTCTCTTCCACTTTCCTGATCTGGTCATTTCAGAGGTTAACTTTTCTCAGCCTCAGTCTGGTCTCAGGTTTGCTATTTAACTCCGCCACATCCTGCAGGCGGTGTCAACTATAGTTCTGCCTTCGGCATGTGTATTTGACTCTGGAATATATCCTGATTAGTCCTGCTGTGATCCCTGACTTGCCCCATGTCGGTTTATTCTCCCTGTCTGTCCTGACTCTGCTTCCCTGTAAATTTGTTGACTCCCCGGATTTAGCTTGGCTTGCATTCGGACCTGCTTCTGTCTTTGTCTTATCCGCTTCCGACCATTGCTGACCCACCTGGCTTGTTTCTGATGACATGTACTGCTGTGACCTCTGGTACGTCTTATCCTGACTGTTTCTGTCTCAGCTTGTCTGACCATTCTTTCACCACCTGGTGACGCTTGTGCTGCTGTTCAGTGTTGCTACGCTGTGTGTTCAACCTCTCTTCCCTCACCAGCACCCCCTGGTGGAGGTTGCGCTATACTGCACTGCAGTAGCATGACAGTAAGGATGGAAGATTTATCAGTGGAGGAATAAGAAAAATCCTCTCAGACATTTACTGATAGTCAGGCCTACTAGCTGTTATTCCAGTCAATACCAGTATGCCAAAGACTTCTGGAGTCATCTTATAATTTCAGTTGAGCGTAGTGTTCCATGTCCTACTCTACCACACCTTTTGTTACTCTTCTGCTTTCTTTTTTCATACTTTCATACTTATGATTTGTCAAATTGATTCACTCACTAACCTACAACCCTTGTGGGTTTTATAAGATTTTATTTTAATGAAATATTAATTTGTTTTGCTGTTTACTTACTTTATTATGTCACATTTGGCTTGGCTGTGGCCATTATATATGTGTCAACATATGCGAGTGCTGACTTAACGTTTTAATTTTATTATTCCTTCTTTTTATTCAATGTCTTTTCTTGCTTCTTAATTTTCAAAACATTTTAAATATAGATTGACAATAAATCAATTTAAGCCATATTATATGCAGTTACGAGAAGTCAGGTGGATTAAAATCGGTTACCGGAGTATCAAAAATACCTGTTTTGATGCCATGTTCCAATACTAGGTCCAAAGATCCAGAAGAAAATTATCCCATTTGAAGTTGTTTTTGGAGACAGCTGCTTACTGCGAAGAACTGTTGAGACTTTACTTTAGAACTGTCAGGCTTTATTAATTAAATGACCTCTTTGATTTACTATAGAATTAAAGGTTTATATGGACATGTCCTGTAAAGATTGAGCAGGCTCTCAGAATCAGTACTCCTGATTTGACAAATTTATACAAGTCCAAATCTGTAGATCTATCACCAAAATGACATGGCTGTGTGAAGTACAGTACAGTAATATTTCTTCTTTTATAGACCTTCATTCCAAAGATGACCAACCTTTGCTTCAGCAAGACTTTAGTGTAGACTAAAGAAAATAACACAAAGTTTATTAAAAGAAAGATAATCTCTTTAGACTCCTCTTGGTTGATCAGTTAACTCTTGGTTCACAGCTGAGATCCTAAATTCCTGTTAATTTAGACCTGTGGGAACTAGTTTTATGTAGTTTTCTGTCTGATAAAGGCACATTCTACCTCCCTTTACTGATGTGTGAGCTTATGATTTGCACAATCAGCTGGTAAAACTGATGTCAGTACTAACTTCCCCCCCAGGCTCAGTTTACTAGACGTAGAAGGATATATTGGTCTCTTTGGCAGCTAGTAAAAAACAGAAGTGTACATAAGAATCCGAGGAATAAATGAGAATCATGTGAGGGGTCAATCAAAGCTGACATCTATTACCATTTTAATTCTGAACATCTTTATAATCATCAATCTAATATATAAAGCACAACACGCTCGGTATACAGATGTATAAGACAATGCTACCATTGAAAATAACTTAAATAAAAAAGCAACACCTATGCTTTCACATGCCCTGGTAGTCTCATGAATAAAGAAGCACAACAAATGAGAAGATGTGAGCTGGGATAGGGGCATATGAACTCAAGGGTCTCTCATTCTTTTAAAGACTAATGCCATGCTGCTCGATGACTGTTCCAGTCTGTCAGCGTGATGTGATGAATGTATTTTCAAGTTAATTGTACTTTCAGGTAACTTTTTTTTTTATTAAGCAGTCCTTTGTGTATACATGAGGTATAATACTATTTCTGCCCATTATATGACTTGTATCCTTCATTTTTCACCAGTTTTCCTTTCTGGAGGTTCTCTCTCTTATTTGCAATCTACTCTGAGTTGGTGGGAGGAGAATATCTGCTGTGATCTCTCTCTTGTACATAACACAGCACACAGAGGAATTTCTGCTCTTCATCCTTTTTTAGCACATAGAAATTGCAGCTCCAGCATGGATGACATTATACAGCCATAAGGATCAGTGTAGATATGACTCCACCAGTTTAGTAGGGTAAAAGATTTGTTACAAAGCTAAACTCAGTCTTTTTGTGCATTCCTCTGCTTGTTTCCTCACTCTGCTCTTCTCTCCTCCTTCCGTTCCTCTCTCCATAGAGTATAATAGGCTATGTCACATGATAACAGAATGAGCTGGAAGTCTGACTTTTCTAAGCTAAACAAATTTGAACTGTTTTTGTTTTTCGGAATGAATTAGGGAGAAGAAAAAGTGTCTTATAAGTGAAGAAAGGAGCAGATTTATTTGGTAAGACATGTTACAAAATTTCTTATTGGTCCATAGTATTGATTTATTCAAAGTTGAAAATACAGTTCCCATTTAAGCAGTTAAACAGTAATGTCTGTTATTTTAATTTGATATACATCTAGATTCCCTCCTGCTGATAAGTTCCCTTCTGGTTGAGAATGCTCCAGCCGGTATCATTCCCAGCAACCAAATGCCCATCTACAGTGTATTTAATCTTTGTTGTTTGCACTGGTAACATTGGGCACACAACACATTTAGATATGAGTACCAACTCTTTACCATTGACAGAATATGGTTATATTTATAACTACTATGTATCTTGTTGTATACCTGACTGTTTTGATCATAGCTCTTGTTAACCAGATAAAATAAAAACTGAATTTTTATGCCTTTAGTTTATTCTCTCCCTGCTATTAGTTTGATTATTATAGAGACTAAGGGTCCCGTTACATTTAGCGATGCACCAGCGATCTCGACAACGATACGACCCGGTCAGGATCGCCGGTGCATCGCTAAATGGTCGCTAGTGAGCTGCCACACAGGCAGATCTCACTAGCGACACAGCAGCGATAAGCGATCCATCGGCAGTCGCTCTTACATGTCACTAGAGTTGAGCGACTTTGGTCGGATCGGGTTTCATGAAACAAAATTTGAGTCGGATGAAACTGGTCCGACTAGGGCAAAAAAAGTCGGAGTTTCGTCCGAAACCCAACAGCAATGCAAGTCAATGGGAAATAAAAGTCGGCATTGAGCAGATGACATTCATCCACTCAATGCCGACTTTTATTCCCCATTGACTTTCATTGGGGTCGGGTTTCGGACGAAACTCCGACTTTTTTTTGCCCTAGTCGGACCAGTTTCATCCGACTCAAATTTTGTTTCAGGAAACCCGATCTGACCAAAGTCGCTCAACTCTACCTGTCACACCGCAGCGATGATGACGACTTACGCCTACGTCCATGCATTGCTAGTTAGCGCCAGCGGGACGCCAACGAGGGAAAAATGGCCCAGGACATTCAAGCGCAATCAGCGATATCCAGCGGGGGGGGCGGTCGCAGGTACGTGTCACATGTAGCGAGGTTTCTAGCGATATCGCTGTTGCGTCACAAAATCAGTGACGCTTTAGCAATATCACTAGCGATCTCACTATGTGTGAAAGGCCCTTTAATAAGACAAAGAGAAAAACACTACAATTTCCCAAGAGATGAAAAAGGAAATATCTAAGAGGATACATTTCTGGGAGATTTGCTAGAAGATGACAAGTGAATAGCAGATACAATCAATTGTTATTCCACCTAAATACTACAAACTTAATACGGTTCAAGGATAATCTGACTCTTTACTGACTGAGACAGTGCCTTCAGGAAAGATTGGGTTCTAGTTCAGACAGATAAGAGACATACTTGAAAGAATATGTTGTTTCCATTATCAACTGAATGGGATGTTCACTGTAAGTATGTAAATTTCACACATTCCAGAGTTTTAGGTTATATTGTGGTTTGTCAACAAGATCTGGAAGTTAGGGTACCGTTACACCTAGCGACTCACCAGCGATCCCGACCAGCGATATGACGCGGTCAGGATCGCTGGTGAATCGCTGGGTGGTCGCTAGTGAGCTGCCACTCAGGCAGATCTAACCAGCGACATCGCTGGGGTCGGGGATCGCTACTTACCTGTCAGATGCGGCGATCCTGCGTTCTCCCGCCCGGCTCCACGCGTCGCTCATTGTCACAGCAGGAAGCGCCGCAGGAAGTGACCGACGAGGAATGATCCAGCAGCTTCTCGCGCGATCAGCGATAACCAGCGGGGGAGCCGGTCGGAGGTAAGTATCACATGCAGCGATATCGCTAGCAATATCGCTGTAACATCACAAAATCGGTGACTTTACAGCGATATTGCTAGCGATATCGCAGTGTGTAACGGGGGCTTTTCTGTGGCCCAACATTCAAGTTTTCTTAACCAGACAGGTAAAAGAAAAGTTTAGGCTTGTCAAACAGTCTAAGTTGATGCCTGTTGATATATGGGGTAGTCCATGCTAAAATAAAAATGCCTCTCAGTTTGTAATTTATTACTCTCATGAACTTGGCATAGCTAAATAAATGCAAATTGTTTTATGTTCTAAACGAATGATTGCTGCTATAGTTTAAAGGAAAAACAAAATAAAGAAACACTAAAACCTAGATTGTTGTACTGAAACGAGGTAGAAACACCAAGGTTTTGGGGAAGATTTGGAAAGTTTACTCTCAGTTTCTGCTTTCAAACACTTCTCATTCAACTCTTTAAGACATCGGCAGAATCATTGAGTTTTCCAAGGTAAAGTCACTTCAGGGAAAAGACGGTGGTCTTCACTGGTGGTTTTGCCACCACTTTTGCCACAGCTTCGCCACCAGTAGCTTTACATTATACCGCATTCCAAATTTTTTTGCAAATTGGTTTTAAGTGTCATAAAGTTGTATTTTCTTTTCTTCAAATAAAACTCTGTGGCGGATACCTGGGTGCAGGTTTTGGAGCTCCTGTGTTGTTTGTGCAATCTCAAGAAGCCAGATGCGCAGGTAAACTTGTAGACATAACAATTTTACTGAAAGAGGTAATGGGGTACAGGCTTTCTCTTAAGGCAAGGTTCACAGTATATTGTGCATATGAAAGTAATGGTTCTCTCCTCATGAGACAAATGAGGTTATGGCCTCTCAGGACGGCTGGAGCAGAGTTCTCTTCACTTGCTATTAGAGTCTGCTATGCGCAGTCCAAGAAATATTACACTGATGGAGGGACCTTCACAGATTGGCTCTCCGTGGAAGCACACTAAAGTGTGGAAGTACTCACAGTTTTGAGCCTACTGGTCCCTATTGCAGGGGGGTAGGTTAAACAAAGTCGGTAATGTGGTAACCACGTGAATCTGGTCCTGTCTAAAAGCAAACAGGATAACCAGCATGCAGGAGAGCACATGTGTAGCTTTTATCTCTCCTGACTCGATGAGGCTTCACTCGTTTGTGGAGGAGAATATGAGGAGAAAGATGTTCCCCCAGCTTAGGCTGGCATGAAAAACATCTTGGGAGCAGTAGTGTGTCTCCTATGCCTTCCTTAGGCAGCTTGTGAGAAGAATAATCACTTAACTTTCAAATACGCATTGGCCAGTAGATGGCAACAAAGCACATTTATGAATAGTCGGTATACAATGCAATGTATTATTTCATCTCCTAACTCCCAGTGCCCAAAATAATTCTGACACACTAGAACAAATCTACTGCTACAGTTGTGGCCAAAAGTATTGACACCTCTGCAATTTTGTCAGATAATACTCAGTTTCTTCCTGAAAATGATTGCAAACACAAATTCTTTGGTATTATTATCTTCATTTAATTTGTCTTAAATGAAAAAACACAAAAGAGAATGAAGCAAAAAACAAAAATGGGCCAGACAAAAGTATTGGCACCCTCAGCCTAATACTTGGTTGTGCAACCTTTAGCCAAAATAACTGCGACCATCCGCTTCCGGTAACCATCAATGAGTTTCTTACAATGCTCTGCTTGAGTTTTAGACCATTCTACTTTGGCAAACTGCTCCAGGTCGGTGATATTAGAAGGGTGCCTTCTCCATACTGCCATTTTTAGATCTCTCCACATGTGTTCTTTGGGATTCAGGTCTGGACTCATTGCTGGCCACCTTAGAAGTCTCCAGTGCTTTCTCTCAAACCATTTTCTAGTGCTTTTTGAAGTGTGTTTTGGGTCATTGTCCTGCTGGAAGACCCATGACCTCTGAGGGAGACCCAGCTTTCTCACACTGGGCCCTACATTATGCTGCAAAATTTGTTGGTAGTCTTCAGACTTCATAATGCCATGCACACGGTCAAGCAGTCCAGTGCCAGAGGCAGCAAAGCAACCCCAAAACATCAGGGAACCTCCACCATGTTTGACTGTAGGGACCGTGTTCTTTTCTTTGAATACCTTTTTTTTCTCCTGTAAACTCTATGTTGATGCCTTTGCCCAAAAAGCTCTACTTTTGTCTCATCTGACCAGAGAACATTCTTCCAAAATGTTTTAGGCTTTTTCAGGTAAGTTTTGGCAAACTCCAGCCTGGCTTTTTTATGTCTCGGGGTAAGAAGTGGGGTCTTCCTGGGTCTCCTACCATACAGTCCCTTTTCATTCAGACGCCGACAGATAGTACGGGTTGACACTGTTGTACTCTCGGACTGCAGGGCAGCTTGAACTTGTTTGGATGTTAATCGAGGTTCTTTATCCAACATCCGCACAATCTTGCGTTGAAATCTCTTGTCAATTTTTCTTTTCCGTCCACATCTAGGGAGGTTAGCCCCAGTGCCATGGGCTTTAAACTTCTTGATGACACTGCGCACGGTAGACACAGGAACATTCAGGTCTTTGGAGATGGACTTGTAGCCTTGAGATTGCTCATGCTTCCTCACAATTTGGTTTCTCAAGTCCTCAGACAGTTCTTTGGTCTTCTTTCTTTTCTCCATGCTCAATGTGGTACACACAAGGACACAGGACAGAGGTTGAGTCAACTTTAATCCATGTCAACTGGCTGCAAGTGTGATTTAGTTATTGCCAACACCTGTTAGGTGCCACAGGTAAGTTACAGGTGCTGTTAATTACACAAATTAGAGAAGCATCACATGATTTTTCAAACAGTGCCAATACTTTTGTCCACCCTCTTTTTTTATGTTTGGTGTGGAATTATATCCAATTTGGCTTTAGGACAATTCTTTTTGTGTTTTTTCATTTAAGACAAATTAAATGAAGATAATAATACCAAATAATTTGTGTTTGCAATCATTTTCAGGAAGAAACTGAGTATTATCTAACAGAATTGCAGGGGTGTCAATACTTTTGGTCACAACTGTACATAACAACTGTCTCATTCAGCAGCAGTGGAATGGGTACCGGGATAACGCAGTATCCTGAAGCAAAAGCTCTATGAGGGTGGAAGGTAGTTCACATAAAAAAGCAGCACTGAGGGGCTATCCTGACATCTTGCAAAGACATTAAAGGAAAATCTCACAAGTTCAATGGATGCAAGAATTGTGAAGGTGATATCAAACAAGGGGTCCTATGTTAACTCGTAACTTGGCCTGTTGTTTTTGATTGAAAAAACTTTTGATTTCACTAATTGTGACCTCGTCATGCTGCAAATTCAAGGAGGCATTATTACTATATAAGGGGCACAATGGTAGCATTATTATGTGAGGCACTAGGAAGAGTGCTGTTATTGTGCCACATAGTAGTTGCAATGATATGGACACATACGGCAGCAGCTCAGTATTGGGGTATCAGTAGGATTGGGCTTCTTTGCAGGTTGGGAATAGATGGGGACGGTGCTGGTAATGTGATAAGTCAAATACGGTATGTTTTTTGTTGAAATCTCTGCAGATGAGTCCTGGCTGGAAGAAGCTGTCATGTGAGTCAGGGCCAGATGGTAAAGACGGGAAAAGTGAATGACTCCATCAGAAAGAACGTCAGCTGTAAGTCACCATCTATAACTATGCTGTAATCACTTGTATGTTCAGCACGACTGGTATCTACCACTATATGTCACTATATGGTGGTAAAATCAGTGTTGGTCTTTGTGTAGAGATTGGTTTTCAGTAACAGTGCGGTGATCTGCTGAGGTTCCCCTATACCCACAATTACGGTGGACCACCATAGTTGTAATCAGGGTTACCGGTTAGTGGCTGACTCAGATGTATCACCTCCACCCTGAGCTAAACCCCTAGCTAGGCCTTTAGCACTGTGTATACATGCGTGTGTGTGTATACTTATGTGTATGTAACATTGTAACATACAATGTGTGTGTCACATACTGTGTGTGTATGTGGTATCTACATTTATAAATATCGGTAGCGCAGATGAGAGTTCATAGGTGTTGTGAGGTAGCGCTGTCATTCAAGGTTGGGGGACACTCGCTTGGCAGCAAATAAATCACATCCGGTACGGGTTTTCCATAAAACCATATCAGTCCGTGAGGTTTATTATTCAGCATAAACCAAAGGAATTACCACAAAGTTCATATCAGCATAGCGTCCATTATATAGGCTATTCATCAGGGTTCCTTATGCGGCTTCACCATCACATACGTTAGTTCCCTCCAGGGAGCTCTCAGGCACACATCGCCAATGCTCACACAGCCGCTCCACAGTCTGTTAGTGAGAAGATCCTTCTCCTCATGGGACCTTCCAAACTGGACCAATCAGGTCCCAGCATTCACCACATGTGACCTACCCTAGCCACATTATATGGTCTATAGCCACGCCCACCGGGTCACGTGACTATGACCTCATCACAGGTCCTTCACACACTCATAGCCTTTTAATACAGGCGTTTTCAGACACACCCCTGGGTGGGTTTGTAGGTAACCAGAACCCGCCCATCTCTCTAGTTACCTGAAGATTTCTCCCTTATACTTAGAAACAACACCTCAGCAATGATATTGCTGATCACACATACCCAAGTCTCCATCTCAAAGCCACCCACTTTGAGATACATAACTATCCTTCAGGATTCTGCCACTCATCTGTTCTATTGGGACATCCACACAGCGCCCCCTACATGTTGGCAATCGAGCAAAATGCTGCACATTCACTAGGTGATTGGATTGTTTATGCCAGAAAAGAAAAATCATTTTTCTCAGTGGCACATTACCCAGTGTAAACTGCAGATATACTGGTGAAAACATGATACTGTATGGGGAAAGACTGATCAATTAATGATAGCTCGGTGCTCAACATCCTTCTTCATCCTATGTAAAGGGGCCGGGAAACAAGCACTGAACGACTTCAGGATTGTTGATTGGACTCATTTAACAGTCAGAACTCAGCGCATGTAAATACAACCGGAATGTTTGAGTGTGATGGTGCAATATGTGAGTATTAGGCTGGGGTAACACTTGCGAAAAACTCGCACAAGTCTCGCGTCTCTATACCTGGCAGTGCCGCCGGCACTCGGACCGGAGTGTGCGGCTGCATGTATTTCTATGCAGCTGAGCACTCTGGTCCGAGTGCCAGCGGCAGTGCCGTTTATTGAGATGCAAGACTCGTGCGAGTTTCTCTCAAGTGTGACACCGGCCATAAGCCCTTAACGACCGCCAATACGCCTTTTAACGGCTGTAGTTAAGGGTACTTAAACCACAGTGCCATTACGGCGCTGTGAAAAAAGTGTATAGCTCCCCCCCCCAGAGTCAGATTTTCCCCGGGGTCTCCCCCAGAGAACATGA